>NC_142063.1:178355631-178679631 GCF_059756535.1 Pantherophis guttatus | reverse complement strand
CGGTCTAAGAAAGCGCAAAAACACATTCAATTTTCAAGTGCAAGTTTTCCCTGAGGAGTTAGACCAAAGTGTATCTCAAAATTGGCAGTAGGGCTCAATTCAGTCAGAAACCTTAACTTTTGACAGAGCTCATATTCGCAGAAGAAACACATATTAATGTTAATCACAGTCTGAAAAGCGCAAAAACACATTCAATTTTCAAGTACGAGCTTTCCCTGAGGACTTAGACCAAAGTGTAGACTGTATTTCAGGACTGGATTCAATTCAGCCAGAAAAAACTTTAGACACAGAGCTCAGGTTTACAGAAGCAACACATATTAATGTTAACCACAGCCTGAAAAACGCAAAAACACATTCAATTTTCAATTACGAGCTTTCCCTTAGGAGTTAGACCAAAGTGTAGACTGTATTTCAGAACTGGATTCAATTCAGCCAGAAAACGTAACTTTTGACACAGAGCTCAGATTTGAAGAAGAAACACATATTCATGTCCCCCACGGTCTAAAAAAGGGCAAAAATACATTCAATTTTCAAGTATGAGCTTTCCCTGAGGAATTAGGCCAAAGTGCATCTCACAATTGGCAGTAGGGCTCAATTCAACCAGAAAACTTAACTTTTGACACAGAGCTCAGATTTGCAGAAGAAACACATATTCACGTTCCCCATGGTCTAAGAAAGGGCAAAAACACATTCAATTTTCAAGTAAGAGTTTTCCCTGAGGAGTTAGACCAAAGTGGATCTCAGAATTGGCAGTAGGGCTCAATTCAACCAGAAAACTTAACTTTTGATGCAGAGAGCTCAGATTTGCAGAAGAAACACATATTCACGTTCCCCATGGTCTAAAAAAGAGCAAAAGCACATTCAATTTTCCAGTACGAGCTTTCCCTGAGGAGTTAGACCAAAGTGTATATCAGAATTGGCCGTAGGGCTCAATTCAACCAGAAAACTTAACATTTGACACAGAGCTCAGATTTGCAGAAGAAACACATATTAATGTTAACCACAGTCTGAAAAGCGCAAAAACACATTCAATTTTCAAGTACGAGCTTTCCCTGAGGAGTTAGACCAAAGTGTATCTCTCATTTGGCAGTAGGGCTCAATTTTGCCAGAAAACGTAAGTTTTGACACAGAGCTCAGATTCGCAGAACAAACACATATTCATGTTCCCCACGGTCGGAAAACCACAAAACACATTCAATTTTCAAGTATGAGAGTTCCCTGAGGAGTTAGACCAAAGTGTATCTCAGAATTGGCAGTAGGGCTCAATTCAACCAGAAAACTTAACTTTTGACACAGAGCTCAGATTTGCCGAAGAAACACATATTCATGTTCCCCACGGTCTAAAAAAGGGGAAAAACACATTCAATTTTCAAGTACGAGCTTTCCCTGAGGAGTTAGACCAAAGTGTATCTCAGAATTGGCAGTAGGGCTCAATTCAGCCAGAAAACGTAACTTTTGACACAGAGCTCAGATTTACAGAAGAAACACATATTCATGTTCCCCACGGTCTAAGAAAGCGCAAAAACACATTCAATTTTCAAGTGCAAGTTTTCCCTGAGGAGTTAGACCAAAGTGTATCTCAAAATTGGCAGTAGGGCTCAATTCAGTCAGAAACCTTAACTTTTGACAGAGCTCATATTCGCAGAAGAAACACATATTAATGTTAATCACAGTCTGAAAAGCGCAAAAACACATTCAATTTTCAAGTACGAGCTTTCCCTGAGGACTTAGACCAAAGTGTAGACTGTATTTCAGGACTGGATTCAATTCAGCCAGAAAAAACTTTAGACACAGAGCTCAGGTTTACAGAAGCAACACATATTAATGTTAACCACAGCCTGAAAAACGCAAAAACACATTCAATTTTCAATTACGAGCTTTCCCTTAGGAGTTAGACCAAAGTGTAGAATGTATTTCAGAACTGGATTCAATTCAACCAGAAAACTTAACTTTTGATGCAGAGAGCTCAGATTTGCAGAAGAAACACATATTCATGTTCCCCACGGTCTAAAAAAGGGCAAAAATACATTCAATTTTCAAGTAAGAATTTTCCCTGAGGAGTTAGACCAAAGTGTATCTCAGATTTGGCAGTAGGGCTCAATTCCACCAGAAAACTTAACTTTTGACACAGAGCTCAGATTTGCAGAAGAAACACATATTAACGTTCCCCATGGTCTAAAAAAGGGCAAAAACACATTCAATTTTCAAGTACGAGCTTTCCCTGAGGAGTTAGACCAAAGTGGATCTCAGAATTGGCAGTAGGGCTTAATTCAACCAGAAAACTTAACGTTTGACACAGAGCTCATATTCGCAGAAGAAACACATATTAATGTTAACCACAGTCTGAAAAGCGCAAAAACACATTCAATTTTCAAGTACGAGCTTTCCCTGAGGAGTTAGACCAAAGTGTAGACTGTATTTCAGGACTGGATTCAATTCAGCCAGAAAAAACTTTAGACACAGAGCTCAGGTTTACAGAAGCAACACATATTAATGTTAACCACAGCCTGAAAAACGCAAAAACACATTCAATTTTCAATTACGAGCTTTCCCTTAGGAGTTAGACCAAAGTGTAGACTGTATTTCAGAACTGGATTCAATTCAGCCAGAAAACGTAACTTTTGACACAGAGCTCAGATTTGCAGAAGAAACACATATTCATGTCCCCCACGGTCTAAAAAAGGGCAAAAATACATTCAATTTTCAAGTATGAGCTTTCCCTGAGGAATTAGGCCAAAGTGCATCTCACAATTGGCAGTAGGGCTCAATTCAACCAGAAAACTTAACTTTTGACACAGAGCTCAGATTTGCAGAAGAAACACATATTCACGTTCCCCATGGTCTAAGAAAGGGCAAAAACACATTCAATTTTCAAGTAAGAGTTTTCCCTGAGGAGTTAGACCAAAGTGGATCTCAGAATTGGCAGTAGGGCTCAATTCAACCAGAAAACTTAACTTTTGACGCAGAGAGCTCAGATTTGCAGAAGAAACACATATTCACGTTCCCCATGGTCTAAAAAAGAGCAAAAGCACATTCAATTTTCCAGTACGAGCTTTCCCTGAGGAGTTAGACCAAAGTGTATATCAGAATTGGCCGTAGGGCTCAATTCAACCAGAAAACTTAACATTTGACACAGAGCTCAGATTTGCAGAAGAAACACATATTAATGTTAACCACAGTCTGAAAAGCGCAAAAACACATTCAATTTTCAAGTACGAGCTTTCCCTGAGGAGTTAGACCAAAGTGTATCTCTCATTTGGCAGTAGGGCTCAATTTTGCCAGAAAACGTAAGTTTTGACACAGAGCTCAGATTTGCAGAACAAACACATATTCATGTTCCCCACGGTCGGAAAACCACAAAACACATTCAATTTTCAAGTATGAGAGTTCCCTGAGGAGTTAGACCAAAGTGTATCTCAGAATTGGCAGTAGGGCTCAATTCAACCAGAAAACTTAACTTTTGAAACAGAGCTCAGATTTGCAGAAGAAACACATATTCATGTTCCCCACGGTCTAAAAAAGGGGAAAAACACATTCAATTTTCAAGTACGAGCTTTCCCTGAGGAGTTAGACCAAAGTGTATCTCAGAATTGGCAGTAGGGCTCAATTCAGCCAGAAAACGTAACTTTTGACACAGAGCTCAGATTTGCAGAAGAAACACATATTCATGTTCCCCACGGTCTAAGAAAGCGCAAAAACACATTCAATTTTCAAGTGCAAGTTTTCCCTGAGGAGTTAGACCAAAGTGTATCTCAAAATTGGCAGTAGGGCTCAATTCAGTCAGAAACCTTAACTTTTGACAGAGCTCATATTCGCAGAAGAAACACATATTAATGTTAATCACAGTCTGAAAAGCGCAAAAACACATTCAATTTTCAAGTACGAGCTTTCCCTGAGGACTTAGACCAAAGTGTAGACTGTATTTCAGGACTGGATTCAATTCAGCCAGAAAAAACTTTAGACACAGAGCTCAGGTTTACAGAAGCAACACATATTAATGTTAACCACAGCCTGAAAAACGCAAAAACACATTCAATTTTCAATTACGAGCTTTCCCTTAGGAGTTAGACCAAAGTGTAGACTGTATTTCAGAACTGGATTCAATTCAGCCAGAAAACGTAACTTTTGACACAGAGCTCAGATTTGCAGAAGAAACACATATTCATGTCCCCCACCGTCTAAAAAAGGGCAAAAATACATTCAATTTTCAAGTATGAGCTTTCCCTGAGGAATTAGGCCAAAGTGCATCTCACAATTGGCAGTAGGGCTCAATTCAACCAGAAAACTTAACTTTTGACACAGAGCTCAGATTTGCAGAAGAAACACATATTCACGTTCCCCATGGTCTAAGAAAGGGCAAAAACACATTCAATTTTCAAGTAAGAGTTTTCCCTGAGGAGTTAGACCAAAGTGGATCTCAGAATTGGCAGTAGGGCTCAATTCAACCAGAAAACTTAACTTTTGATGCAGAGAGCTCAGATTTGCAGAAGAAACACATATTCACGTTCCCCATGGTCTAAAAAAGAGCAAAAGCACATTCAATTTTCCAGTACGAGCTTTCCCTGAGGAGTTAGACCAAAGTGTATATCAGAATTGGCCGTAGGGCTCAATTCAACCAGAAAACTTAACATTTGACACAGAGCTCAGATTTGCAGAAGAAACACATATTAATGTTAACCACAGTCTGAAAAGCGCAAAAACACATTCAATTTTCAAGTACGAGCTTTCCCTGAGGAGTTAGACCAAAGTGTATCTCTCATTTGGCAGTAGGGCTCAATTTTGCCAGAAAACGTAAGTTTTGACACAGAGCTCAGATTTGCAGAACAAACACATATTCATGTTCCCCACGGTCGGAAAACCACAAAACACATTCAATTTTCAAGTATGAGAGTTCCCTGAGGAGTTAGACCAAAGTGTATCTCAGAATTGGCAGTAGGGCTCAATTCAACCAGAAAACTTAACTTTTGAAACAGAGCTCAGATTTGCAGAAGAAACACATATTCATGTTCCCCATGGTCTAAAAAAGGGCAAAAATACATTCAATTTTCAAGTACGAGCTTTCCCTGAGGAGTTAGACCAAAGTGTATCTCAGAATTGGCAGTAGGGCTCAATTCAACCAGAAAACTTAACTTTTGACACAGAGCTCAGATTTGCAGAAGAAACACATATTCATGTTCCCCACGGTCTACGAAAGCGCAAAAACACATTCAATTTTCAAGTACAAGTTTTCCCTGAGGAGTTAGACCAAAGTATATCTCAAAATTGGCAGTAGGGCTCAATTCAGTCAGAAACCTTAACTTTTGACAGAGCTCAGATTTGCAGAAGACACACATATTCATGTTCCCCACGGTCTAAAAAAGGGCAAAAATACATTCAATTTTCAAGTACGAGCTTTCCCTGAGGAGTTAGACCAAAGTGTATTTAGAATTGGCAGTAGGGGTCAATTCAACCAGAAAACTTAATTTTTGACACAGAGAGCTCAGATTTGCAGAAGACACACATATTCATGTTCCCCACGGTCTAAAAAAGAGGAAAAACACATTCAATTTTCAAGTACGAGCGTTCCCTGAGGAGTTAGACCAAAGTGTAGACTGTATTTCAGAACTGGATTCAATTCAGCCAGAAAACGTAACTTTTGACACAGAGCTCAGATTTGCAGAAGAAACACATATTCATGTTCCCCATGGTCTAAAAAAGGACAAAAATACATTCAATTTTCAAGTATGAGCTTTCCCTGAGGAATTAGGCCAAAGTGTATCTCAGAATTGGCAGTAGGGCTCAATTCAACCAGAAAACTTAACTTTTGATGCAGAGAGCTCAGATTTGCAGAAGAAACACATATTCATGTTCCCCACGGTCTAAAAAAGGGCAAAAATACATTCAATTTTCAAGTAAGAATTTTCCCTGAGGAGTTAGACCAAAGTGTATCTCAGATTTGGCAGTAGGGCTCAATTCCACCAGAAAACTTAACTTTTGACACAGAGCTCAGATTTGCAGAAGAAACACATATTAACGTTCCCCATGGTCTAAAAAAGGGCAAAAACACATTCAATTTTCAAGTACGAGCTTTCCCTGAGGAGTTAGACCAAAGTGGATCTCAGAATTGGCAGTAGGGCTTAATTCAACCAGAAAACTTAACGTTTGACACAGAGCTCATATTCGCAGAAGAAACACATATTAATGTTAACCACAGTCTGAAAAGCGCAAAAACACATTCAATTTTCAAGTACGAGCTTTCCCTGAGGAGTTAGACCAAAGTGTAGACTGTATTTCAGGACTGGATTCAATTCAGCCAGAAAAAACTTTAGACACAGAGCTCAGGTTTACAGAAGCAACACATATTAATGTTAACCACAGCCTGAAAAACGCAAAAACACATTCAATTTTCAATTACGAGCTTTCCCTTAGGAGTTAGACCAAAGTGTAGACTGTATTTCAGAACTGGATTCAATTCAGCCAGAAAACGTAACTTTTGACACAGAGCTCAGATTTGCAGAAGAAACACATATTCATGTCCCCCACGGTCTAAAAAAGGGCAAAAATACATTCAATTTTCAAGTATGAGCTTTCCCTGAGGAATTAGGCCAAAGTGCATCTCACAATTGGCAGTAGGGCTCAATTCAACCAGAAAACTTAACTTTTGACACAGAGCTCAGATTTGCAGAAGAAACACATATTCACGTTCCCCATGGTCTAAGAAAGGGCAAAAACACATTCAATTTTCAAGTAAGAGTTTTCCCTGAGGAGTTAGACCAAAGTGGATCTCAGAATTGGCAGTAGGGCTCAATTCAACCAGAAAACTTAACTTTTGACGCAGAGAGCTCAGATTTGCAGAAGAAACACATATTCACGTTCCCCATGGTCTAAAAAAGAGCAAAAGCACATTCAATTTTCCAGTACGAGCTTTCCCTGAGGAGTTAGACCAAAGTGTATATCAGAATTGGCCGTAGGGCTCAATTCAACCAGAAAACTTAACATTTGACACAGAGCTCAGATTTGCAGAAGAAACACATATTAATGTTAACCACAGTCTGAAAAGCGCAAAAACACATTCAATTTTCAAGTACGAGCTTTCCCTGAGGAGTTAGACCAAAGTGTATCTCTCATTTGGCAGTAGGGCTCAATTTTGCCAGAAAACGTAAGTTTTGACACAGAGCTCAGATTTGCAGAACAAACACATATTCATGTTCCCCACGGTCGGAAAACCACAAAACACATTCAATTTTCAAGTATGAGAGTTCCCTGAGGAGTTAGACCAAAGTGTATCTCAGAATTGGCAGTAGGGCTCAATTCAGCCAGAAAACGTAACTTTTGACACAGAGCTCAGATTTGCAGAAGAAACACATATTCATGTTCCCCACGGTCTAAGAAAGCGCAAAAACACATTCAATTTTCAAGTGCAAGTTTTCCCTGAGGAGTTAGACCAAAGTGTATCTCAAAATTGGCAGTAGGGCTCAATTCAGTCAGAAACCTTAACTTTTGACAGAGCTCATATTCGCAGAAGAAACACATATTAATGTTAATCACAGTCTGAAAAGCGCAAAAACACATTCAATTTTCAAGTACGAGCTTTCCCTGAGGACTTAGACCAAAGTGTAGACTGTATTTCAGGACTGGATTCAATTCAGCCAGAAAAAACTTTAGACACAGAGCTCAGGTTTACAGAAGCAACACATATTAATGTTAACCACAGCCTGAAAAACGCAAAAACACATTCAATTTTCAATTACGAGCTTTCCCTTAGGAGTTAGACCAAAGTGTAGACTGTATTTCAGAACTGGATTCAATTCAGCCAGAAAACGTAACTTTTGACAGAGAGCTCAGATTTGCAGAAGAAACACATATTCATGTCCCCCACGGTCTAAAAAAGGGCAAAAATACATTCAATTTTCAAGTACGAGCTTTCCCTGAGGAGTTAGACCAAAGTGTATCTCAGAATTTGCAGTAGGGCTCAATTCAACCAGAAAACTTAACTTTTGACACAGAGCTCAGATTTGCAGAAGAAACACATATTCATGTTCCCCACGGTCTACGAAAGCGCAAAAACACATTCAATTTTCAAGTACAAGTTTTCCCTGAGGAGTTAGACCAAAGTATATCTCAAAATTGGCAGTAGGGCTCAATTCAGTCAGAAACCTTAACTTTTGACAGAGCTCAGATTTGCGGAAGAAACACATATTCATGTTCCCCACGGTCTAAAAAAGGGCAAAAATACATTCAATTTTCAAGTACGAGCTTTCCCTGAGGAGTTAGACCAAAGTGTATTTAGAATTGGCAGTAGGGGTCAATTCAACCAGAAAACTTAATTTTTGACACAGAGAGCTCAGATTTGCAGAAGAAACACATATTTATGTTCCCCACGGTCTAAAAAAGAGGAAAAACACATTCAATTTTCAAGTACGAGCGTTCCCTGAGGAGTTAGACCAAAGTGTAGACTGTATTTCAGAACTGGATTCAATTCAGCCAGAAAACGTAACTTTTGACACAGAGCTCAGATTTGCAGAAGAAACACATATTCATGTTCCCCACGGTCTAAAAAAGGACAAAAATACATTCAATTTTCAAGTATGAGCTTTCCCTGAGGAATTAGGCCAAAGTGTATCTCAGAATTGGCAGTAGGGCTCAATTCAACCAGAAAACTTAACTTTTGATGCAGAGAGCTCAGATTTGCAGAAGAAACACATATTAACGTTCCCCATGGTCTAAAAAAGGGCAAAAACACATTCAATTTTCAAGTACGAGCTTTCCCTGAGGAGTTAGACCAAAGTGGATCTCAGAATTGGCAGTAGGGCTTAATTCAACCAGAAAACTTAACGTTTGACACAGAGCTCATATTCGCAGAAGAAACACATATTAATGTTAACCACAGTCTGAAAAGCGCAAAAACACATTCAATTTTCAAGTACGAGCTTTCCCTGAGGAGTTAGACCAAAGTGTAGACTGTATTTCAGGACTGGATTCAATTCAGCCAGAAAAAATTTAGACACAGAGCTCAGGTTTACAGAAGCAACACATATTAATGTTAACCACAGCCTGAGAAACGCAAAAACACATTCAATTTTCAAGTACGAGCTTTCCCTGAGGAGTTAGACCAAAGTGTAGACTGTATTTCAGAACTGGATTCAATTCAGCCAGAAAACGTAACTTTTGACACAGAGCTCAGATTTGCAGAAGAAACACATATTCATGTTCCCCACGGTCTAAAAAAGGGCAAAAATACATTCAATTTTCAAGTATGAGCTTTCCCTGAGGAATTAGGCCAAAGTGCATCTCACAATTGGCAGTAGGGCTCAATTCAACCAGAAAACTTAACTTTTGACACAGAGCTCAGTTTTTCAGAAGAAACACATATTCACGTTCCCCATGGTCTAAAAAAGAGCAAAAGCACATTCAATTTTCCAGTACGAGCTTTCCCTGAGGAGTTAGACCAAAGTGTATCTCAGAATTGGCCGTAGGGCTCAATTCAACCAGAAAACTTAACATTTGACACAGAGCTCAGATTTGCAGAAGAAACACATATTAATGTTAACCACAATCTGAAAAGCGCAAAAACACATTCAATTTTCAAGTACGAGCTTTCCCTGAGGAGTTAGACCAAAGTGTATCTCAGAATTGGCAGTAGGGCTCAATTCAGCCAGAAAACGTAACTTTTGACACAGAGCTCAGATTTGCAGAAGAAACACATATTCATGTTCCCCACGGTCTAAGAAAGCGCAAAAACACATTCAATTTTCAAGTGCAAGTTTTCCCTGAGGAGTTAGACCAAAGTGTATCTCAAAATTGGCAGTAGGGCTCAATTCAGTCAGAAACCTTTACTTTTGACAGAGCTCATATTCGCAGAAGAAACACATATTAATGTTAATCACAGTCTGAAAAGCGCAAAAACACATTCAATTTTCAAGTACGAGCTTTCCCTGAGGACTTAGACCAAAGTGTAGACTGTATTTCAGGACTGGATTCAATTCAGCCAGAAAAAACTTTAGACACAGAGCTCAGGTTTACAGAAGCAACACATATTAATGTTAACCACAGCCTGAAAAACGCAAAAACACATTCAATTTTCAATTACGAGCTTTCCCTTAGGAGTTAGACCAAAGTGTAGACTGTATTTCAGAACTGGATTCAATTCAGCCAGAAAACGTAACTTTTGACACAGAGCTCAGATTTGCAGAAGAAACACATATTCATGTCCCCCACGGTCTAAAAAAGGGCAAAAATACATTCAATTTTCAAGTATGAGCTTTCCCTGAGGAATTAGGCCAAAGTGCATCTCACAATTGGCAGTAGGGCTCAATTCAACCAGAAAACTTAACTTTTGACACAGAGCTCAGATTTGCAGAAGAAACACATATTCACGTTCCCCATGGTCTAAGAAAGGGCAAAAACACATTCAATTTTCAAGTAAGAGTTTTCCCTGAGGAGTTAGACCAAAGTGGATCTCAGAATTGGCAGTAGGGCTCAATTCAACCAGAAAACTTAACTTTTGATGCAGAGAGCTCAGATTTGCAGAAGAAACACATATTCACGTTCCCCATGGTCTAAAAAAGAGCAAAAGCACATTCAATTTTCCAGTACGAGCTTTCCCTGAGGAGTTAGACCAAAGTGTATATCAGAATTGGCCGTAGGGCTCAATTCAACCAGAAAACTTAACATTTGACACAGAGCTCAGATTTGCAGAAGAAACACATATTAATGTTAACCACAGTCTGAAAAGCGCAAAAACACATTCAATTTTCAAGTACGAGCTTTCCCTGAGGAGTTAGACCAAAGTGTATCTCTCATTTGGCAGTAGGGCTCAATTTTGCCAGAAAACGTAAGTTTTGACACAGAGCTCAGATTTGCAGAACAAACACATATTCATGTTCCCCATGGTCTAAAAAAGGGCAAAAATACATTCAATTTTCAAGTACGAGCTTTCCCTGAGGAGTTAGACCAAAGTGTATCTCAGAATTGGCAGTAGGGCTCAATTCAACCAGAAAACTTAACTTTTGACACAGAGCTCAGATTTGCAGAAGAAACACATATTCATGTTCCCCACGGTCTACGAAAGCGCAAAAACACATTCAATTTTCAAGTACAAGTTTTCCCTGAGGAGTTAGACCAAAGTATATCTCAAAATTGGCAGTAGGGCTCAATTCAGTCAGAAACCTTAACTTTTGACAGAGCTCAGATTTGCAGAAGACACACATATTCATGTTCCCCACGGTCTAAAAAAGGGCAAAAATACATTCAATATTCAAGTATGAGCTTTCCCTGAGGAATTAGGCCAAAGTGTATCTCAGAATTGGCAGTAGGGCTCAATTCAACCAGAAAACTTAACTTTTGATGCAGAGAGCTCAGATTTGCAGAAGAAACACATATTCATGTTCCCCACGGTCTAAAAAAGGGCAAAAATACATTCAATTTTCAAGTAAGAATTTTCCCTGAGGAGTTAGACCAAAGTGTATCTCAGATTTGGCAGTAGGGCTCAATTCCACCAGAAAACTTAACTTTTGACACAGAGCTCAGATTTGCAGAAGAAACACATATTAACGTTCCCCATGGTCTAAAAAAGGGCAAAAACACATTCAATTTTCAAGTACGAGCTTTCCCTGAGGAGTTAGACCAAAGTGGATCTCAGAATTGGCAGTAGGGCTTAATTCAACCAGAAAACTTAACGTTTGACACAGAGCTCATATTCGCAGAAGAAACACATATTAATGTTAACCACAGTCTGAAAAGCGCAAAAACACATTCAATTTTCAAGTACGAGCTTTCCCTGAGGAGTTAGACCAAAGTGTAGACTGTATTTCAGGACTGGATTCAATTCAGCCAGAAAAAATTTAGACACAGAGCTCAGGTTTACAGAAGCAACACATATTAATGTTAACCACAGCCTGAAAAACGCAAAAACACATTCAATTTTCAAGTACGAGCTTTCCCTGAGGAGTTAGACCAAAGTGTAGACTGTATTTCAGAACTGGATTCAATTCAGCCAGAAAACGTAACTTTTGACACAGAGCTCAGATTTGCAGAAGAAACACATATTCATGTTCCCCACGGTCTAAAAAAGGGCAAAAATACATTCAATTTTCAAGTATGAGCTTTCCCTGAGGAATTAGGCCAAAGTGCATCTCACAATTGGCAGTAGGGCTCAATTCAACCAGAAAACTTAACTTTTGACACAGAGCTCAGTTTTTCAGAAGAAACACATATTCACGTTCCCCATGGTCTAAAAAAGAGCAAAAGCACATTCAATTTTCCAGTACGAGCTTTCCCTGAGGAGTTAGACCAAAGTGTATCTCAGAATTGGCCGTAGGGCTCAATTCAACCAGAAAACTTAACATTTGACACAGAGCTCAGATTTGCAGAAGAAACACATATTCATGTTAACCACAATCTGAAAAGCGCAAAAACACATTCAATTTTCAAGTACGAGCTTTCCCTGAGGAGTTAGACCAAAGTGTATCTCAGAATTGGCAGTAGGGCTCAATTCAGCCAGAAAACGTAACTTTTGACACAGAGCTCAGATTTGCAGAAGAAACACATATTCATGTTCCCCACGGTCTAAGAAAGCGCAAAAACACATTCAATTTTCAAGTGCAAGTTTTCCCTGAGGAGTTAGACCAAAGTGTATCTCAAAATTGGCAGTAGGGCTCAATTCAGTCAGAAACCTTAACTTTTGACAGAGCTCATATTCGTAGAAAAAACACATATTAATGTTAATCACAGTCTGAAAAGCGCAAAAACACATTCAATTTTCAAGTACGAGCTTTCCCTGAGGACTTAGACCAAAGTGTAGACTGTATTTCAGGACTGGATTCAATTCAGCCAGAAAAAACTTTAGACACAGAGCTCAGGTTTACAGAAGCAACACATATTAATGTTAACCACAGCCTGAAAAACGCAAAAACACATTCAATTTTCAATTACGAGCTTTCCCTTAGGAGTTAGACCAAAGTGTAGACTGTATTTCAGAACTGGATTCAATTCAGCCAGAAAACGTAACTTTTGACACAGAGCTCAGATTTGCAGAAGAAACACATATTCATGTCCCCCACGGTCTAAAAAAGGGCAAAAATACATTCAATTTTCAAGTATGAGCTTTCCCTGAGGAATTAGGCCAAAGTGCATCTCACAATTGGCAGTAGGGCTCAATTCAACCAGAAAACTTAACTTTTGACACAGAGCTCAGATTTGCAGAAGAAACACATATTCACGTTCCCTATGGTCTAAGAAAGGGCAAAAACACATTCAATTTTCAAGTAAGAGTTTTCCCTGAGGAGTTAGACCAAAGTGGATCTCAGAATTGGCAGTAGGGCTCAATTCAACCAGAAAACTTAACTTTTGATGCAGAGAGCTCAGATTTGCAGAAGAAACACATATTCACGTTCCCCATGGTCTAAAAAAGAGCAAAAGCACATTCAATTTTCCAGTACGAGCTTTCCCTGAGGAGTTAGACCAAAGTGTATATCAGAATTGGCCGTAGGGCTCAATTCAACCAGAAAACTTAACATTTGACACAGAGCTCAGATTTGCAGAAGAAACACATATTAATGTTAACCACAGTCTGAAAAGCGCAAAAACACATTCAATTTTCAAGTACGAGCTTTCCCTGAGGAGTTAGACCAAAGTGTATCTCTCATTTGGCAGTAGGGCTCAATTTTGCCAGAAAACGTAAGTTTTGACACAGAGCTCAGATTTGCAGAACAAACAAATATTCATGTTCCCCACGGTCGGAAAACCACAAAACACATTCAATTTTCAAGTATGAGAGTTCCCTGAGGAGTTAGACCAAAGTGTATCTCAGAATTGGCAGTAGGGCTCAATTCAACCAGAAAACTTAACTTTTGAAACAGAGCTCAGATTTGCAGAAGAAACACATATTCATGTTCCCCATGGTCTAAAAAAGGGCAAAAATACATTCAATTTTCAAGTACGAGCTTTCCCTGAGGAGTTAGACCAAAGTGTATCTCAGAATTGGCAGTAGGGCTCAATTCAACCAGAAAACTTAACTTTTGACACAGAGCTCAGATTTGCAGAAGAAACACATATTCATGTTCCCCACGGTCTACGAAAGCGCAAAAACACATTCAATTTTCAAGTACAAGTTTTCCCTGAGGAGTTAGACCAAAGTATATCTCAAAATTGGCAGTAGGGCTCAATTCAGTCAGAAACCTTAACTTTTGACAGAGCTCAGATTTGCAGAAGACACACATATTCATGTTCCCCACGGTCTAAAAAAGGACAAAAATACATTCAATTTTCAAGTATGAGCTTTCCCTGAGGAATTAGGCCAAAGTGTATCTCAGAATTGGCAGTAGGGCTCAATTCAACCAGAAAACTTAACTTTTGATGCAGAGAGCTCAGATTTGCAGAAGAAACACATATTCATGTTCCCCACGGTCTAAAAAAGGGCAAAAATACATTCAATTTTCAAGTAAGAATTTTCCCTGAGGAGTTAGACCAAAGTGTATCTCAGATTTGGCAGTAGGGCTCAATTCCACCAGAAAACTTAACTTTTGACACAGAGCTCAGATTTGCAGAAGAAACACATATTAACGTTCCCCATGGTCTAAAAAAGGGCAAAAACACATTCAATTTTCAAGTACGAGCTTTCCCTGAGGAGTTAGACCAAAGTGGATCTCAGAATTGGCAGTAGGGCTTAATTCAACCAGAAAACTTAACGTTTGACACAGAGCTCATATTCGCAGAAGAAACACATATTAATGTTAACCACAGTCTGAAAAGCGCAAAAACACATTCAATTTTCAAGTACGAGCTTTCCCTGAGGAGTTAGACCAAAGTGTAGACTGTATTTCAGGACTGGATTCAATTCAGCCAGAAAAAACTTTAGACACAGAGCTCAGGTTTACAGAAGCAACACATATTAATGTTAACCACAGCCTGAAAAACGCAAAAACACATTCAATTTTCAATTACGAGCTTTCCCTTAGGAGTTAGACCAAAGTGTAGACTGTATTTCAGAACTGGATTCAATTCAGCCAGAAAACGTAACTTTTGACACAGAGCTCAGATTTGCAGAAGAAACACATATTCATGTCCCCCACGGTCTAAAAAAGGGCAAAAATACATTCAATTTTCAAGTATGAGCTTTCCCTGAGGAATTAGGCCAAAGTGCATCTCACAATTGGCAGTAGGGCTCAATTCAACCAGAAAACTTAACTTTTGACACAGAGCTCAGATTTGCAGAAGAAACACATATTCACGTTCCCTATGGTCTAAGAAAGGGCAAAAACACATTCAATTTTCAAGTAAGAGTTTTCCCTGAGGAGTTAGACCAAAGTGGATCTCAGAATTGGCAGTAGGGCTCAATTCAACCAGAAAACTTAACTTTTGATGCAGAGAGCTCAGATTTGCAGAAGAAACACATATTCACGTTCCCCATGGTCTAAAAAAGAGCAAAAGCACATTCAATTTTCCAGTACGAGCTTTCCCTGAGGAGTTAGACCAAAGTGTATATCAGAATTGGCCGTAGGGCTCAATTCAACCAGAAAACTTAACATTTGACACAGAGCTCAGATTTGCAGAAGAAACACATATTAATGTTAACCACAGTCTGAAAAGCGCAAAAACACATTCAATTTTCAAGTACGAGCTTTCCCTGAGGAGTTAGACCAAAGTGTATCTCTCATTTGGCAGTAGGGCTCAATTTTGCCAGAAAACGTAAGTTTTGACACAGAGCTCAGATTTGCAGAACAAACAAATATTCATGTTCCCCACGGTCGGAAAACCACAAAACACATTCAATTTTCAAGTATGAGAGTTCCCTGAGGAGTTAGACCAAAGTGTATCTCAGAATTGGCAGTAGGGCTCAATTCAACCAGAAAACTTAACTTTTGAAACAGAGCTCAGATTTGCAGAAGAAACACATATTCATGTTCCCCATGGTCTAAAAAAGGGCAAAAATACATTCAATTTTCAAGTACGAGCTTTCCCTGAGGAGTTAGACCAAAGTGTATCTCAGAATTGGCAGTAGGGCTCAATTCAACCAGAAAACTTAACTTTTGACACAGAGCTCAGATTTGCAGAAGAAACACATATTCATGTTCCCCACGGTCTACGAAAGCGCAAAAACACATTCAATTTTCAAGTACAAGTTTTCCCTGAGGAGTTAGACCAAAGTATATCTCAAAATTGGCAGTAGGGCTCAATTCAGTCAGAAACCTTAACTTTTGACAGAGCTCAGATTTGCAGAAGACACACATATTCATGTTCCCCACGGTCTAAAAAAGGACAAAAATACATTCAATTTTCAAGTATGAGCTTTCCCTGAGGAATTAGGCCAAAGTGTATCTCAGAATTGGCAGTAGGGCTCAATTCAACCAGAAAACTTAACTTTTGATGCAGAGAGCTCAGATTTGCAGAAGAAACACATATTCATGTTCCCCACGGTCTAAAAAAGGGCAAAAATACATTCAATTTTCAAGTAAGAATTTTCCCTGAGGAGTTAGACCAAAGTGTATCTCAGATTTGGCAGTAGGGCTCAATTCCACCAGAAAACTTAACTTTTGACACAGAGCTCAGATTTGCAGAAGAAACACATATTAACGTTCCCCATGGTCTAAAAAAGGGCAAAAACACATTCAATTTTCAAGTACGAGCTTTCCCTGAGGAGTTAGACCAAAGTGGATCTCAGAATTGGCAGTAGGGCTTAATTCAACCAGAAAACTTAACGTTTGACACAGAGCTCATATTCGCAGAAGAAACACATATTAATGTTAACCACAGTCTGAAAAGCGCAAAAACACATTCAATTTTCAAGTACGAGCTTTCCCTGAGGAGTTAGACCAAAGTGTAGACTGTATTTCAGGACTGGATTCAATTCAGCCAGAAAAAACTTTAGACACAGAGCTCAGGTTTACAGAAGCAACACATATTAATGTTAACCACAGCCTGAAAAACGCAAAAACACATTCAATTTTCAATTACGAGCTTTCCCTTAGGAGTTAGACCAAAGTGTAGACTGTATTTCAGAACTGGATTCAATTCAGCCAGAAAACGTAACTTTTGACACAGAGCTCAGATTTGCAGAAGAAACACATATTCATGTCCCCCACGGTCTAAAAAAGGGCAAAAATACATTCAATTTTCAAGTATGAGCTTTCCCTGAGGAATTAGGCCAAAGTGCATCTCACAATTGGCAGTAGGGCTCAATTCAACCAGAAAACTTAACTTTTGACACAGAGCTCAGATTTGCAGAAGAAACACATATTCACGTTCCCCATGGTCTAAGAAAGGGCAAAAACACATTCAATTTTCAAGTAAGAGTTTTCCCTGAGGAGTTAGACCAAAGTGGATCTCAGAATTGGCAGTAGGGCTCAATTCAACCAGAAAACTAGGGGGCTCAATTCAACCAGAAAACTTTCTTCTGCAAATCTGAGCTCTCTGCGTCAAAAGTTGACGCAGAGAGCTCAGATTTGCAGAAGAAACACATATTCACGTTCCCCATGGTCTAAAAAAGAGCAAAAGCACATTCAATTTTCCAGTACGAGCTTTCCCTGAGGAGTTAGACCAAAGTGTATATCAGAATTGGCCGTAGGGCTCAATTCAACCAGAAAACTGAACATTTGACACAGAGCTCAGATTTGCAGAAGAAACACATATTAATGTTAACCACAGTCTGAAAAGCGCAAAAACACATTCAATTTTCAAGTACGAGCTTTCCCTGAGGAGTTAGACCAAAGTGTATCTCTCATTTGGCAGTAGGGCTCAATTTTGCCAGAAAACGTAAGTTTTGACACAGAGCTCAGATTTGCAGAACAAACACATATTCATGTTCCCCACGGTCGGAAAACCACAAAACACATTCAATTTTCAAGTATGAGAGTTCCCTGAGGAGTTAGACCAAAGTGTATCTCAGAATTGGCAGTAGGGCTCAATTCAACCAGAAAACTTAACTTTTGACACAGAGCTCAGATTTGCCGAAGAAACACATATTCATGTTCCCCACGGTCTAAAAAAGGGGAAAAACACATTCAATTTTCAAGTACGAGCTTTCCCTGAGGAGTTAGACCAAAGTGTATCTCAGAATTGGCAGTAGGGCTCAATTCAGCCAGAAAACGTAACTTTTGACACAGAGCTCAGATTTGCAGAAGAAACACATATTCATGTTCCCCACGGTCTAAGAAAGCGCAAAAACACATTCAATTTTCAAGTGCAAGTTTTCCCTGAGGAGTTAGACCAAAGTGTATCTCAAAATTGGCAGTAGGGCTCAATTCAGTCAGAAACCTTAACTTTTGACAGAGCTCATATTCGCAGAAGAAACACATATTAATGTTAATCACAGTCTGAAAAGCGCAAAAACACATTCAATTTTCAAGTACGAGCTTTCCCTGAGGACTTAGACCAAAGTGTAGACTGTATTTCAGGACTGGATTCAATTCAGCCAGAAAAAACTTTAGACACAGAGCTCAGGTTTACAGAAGCAACACATATTAATGTTAACCACAGCCTGAAAAACGCAAAAACACATTCAATTTTCAATTACGAGCTTTCCCTTAGGAGTTAGACCAAAGTGTAGACTGTATTTCAGAACTGGATTCAATTCAGCCAGAAAACGTAACTTTTGACACAGAGCTCAGATTTGCAGAAGAAACACATATTCATGTCCCCCACGGTCTAAAAAAGGGCAAAAATACATTCAATTTTCAAGTACGAGCTTTCCCTGAGGAGTTAGACCAAAGTGTATCTCAGAATTTGCAGTAGGGCTCAATTCAACCAGAAAACTTAACTTTTGACACAGAGCTCAGATTTGCAGAAGAAACACATATTCATGTTCCCCACGGTCTACGAAAGCGCAAAAACACATTCAATTTTCAAGTACAAGTTTTCCCTGAGGAGTTAGACCAAAGTATATCTCAAAATTGGCAGTAGGGCTCAATTCAGTCAGAAACCTTAACTTTTGACAGAGCTCAGATTTGCAGAAGAAACACATATTCATGTTCCCCACGGTCTAAAAAAGGGCAAAAATACATTCAATTTTCAAGTACGAGCTTTCCCTGAGGAGTTAGACCAAAGTGTATTTAGAATTGGCAGTAGGGGTCAATTCAACCAGAAAACTTAATTTTTGACACAGAGAGCTCAGATTTGCAGAAGAAACACATATTCATGTTCCCCACGGTCTAAAAAAGAGGAAAAACACATTCAATTTTCAAGTACGAGCGTTCCCTGAGGAGTTAGACCAAAGTGTAGACTGTATTTCAGAACTGGATTCAATTCAGCCAGAAAACGTAACTTTTGACACAGAGCTCAGATGTGCAGAAGAAACACATATTCATGTTCCCCACGGTCTACGAAAGCGCAAAAACACATTCAATTTTCAAGTACAAGTTTTCCCTGAGGAGTTAGACCAAAGTATATCTCAAAATTGGCAGTAGGGCTCAATTCAGTCAGAAACCTTAACTTTTGACAGAGCTCAGATTTGCAGAAGACACACATATTCATGTTCCCCACGGTCTAAAAAAGGGCAAAAATACATTCAATTTTCAAGTATGAGCTTTCCCTGAGGAATTAGGCCAAAGTGTATCTCAGAATTGGCAGTAGGGCTCAATTCAACCAGAAAACTTAACTTTTGATGCAGAGAGCTCAGATTTGCAGAAGAAACACATATTCATGTTCCCCACGGTCTAAAAAAGGGCAAAAATACATTCAATTTTCAAGTAAGAATTTTCCCTGAGGAGTTAGACCAAAGTGTATCTCAGATTTGGCAGTAGGGCTCAATTCCACCAGAAAACTTAACTTTTGACACAGAGCTCAGATTTGCAGAAGAAACACATATTAACGTTCCCCATGGTCTAAAAAAGGGCAAAAACACATTCAATTTTCAAGTACGAGCTTTCCCTGAGGAGTTAGACCAAAGTGGATCTCAGAATTGGCAGTAGGGCTTAATTCAACCAGAAAACTTAACGTTTGACACAGAGCTCATATTCGCAGAAGAAACACATATTAATGTTAACCACAGTCTGAAAAGCGCAAAAACACATTCAATTTTCAAGTACGAGCTTTCCCTGAGGAGTTAGACCAAAGTGTAGACTGTATTTCAGGACTGGATTCAATTCAGCCAGAAAAAACTTTAGACACAGAGCTCAGGTTTACAGAAGCAACACATATTAATGTTAACCACAGCCTGAAAAACGCAAAAACACATTCAATTTTCAATTACGAGCTTTCCCTTAGGAGTTAGACCAAAGTGTAGACTGTATTTCAGAACTGGATTCAATTCAGCCAGAAAACGTAACTTTTGACACAGAGCTCAGATTTGCAGAAGAAACACATATTCATGTCCCCCACGGTCTAAAAAAGAGCAAAAATACATTCAATTTTCAAGTATGAGCTTTCCCTGAGGAATTAGGCCAAAGTGCATCTCACAATTGGCAGTAGGGCTCAATTCAACCAGAAAACTTAACTTTTGACACAGAGCTCAGATTTGCAGAAGAAACACATATTCACGTTCCCCATGGTCTAAGAAAGGGCAAAAACACATTCAATTTTCAAGTAAGAGTTTTCCCTGAGGAGTTAGACCAAAGTGGATCTCAGAATTGGCAGTAGGGCTCAATTCAACCAGAAAACTTAACTTTTGACGCAGAGAGCTCAGATTTGCAGAAGAAACACATATTCACGTTCCCCATGGTCTAAAAAAGAGCAAAAGCACATTCAATTTTCCAGTACGAGCTTTCCCTGAGGAGTTAGACCAAAGTGTATATCAGAATTGGCCGTAGGGCTCAATTCAACCAGAAAACTGAACATTTGACACAGAGCTCAGATTTGCAGAAGAAACACATATTAATGTTAACCACAGTCTGAAAAGCGCAAAAACACATTCAATTTTCAAGTACGAGCTTTCCCTGAGGAGTTAGACCAAAGTGTATCTCTCATTTGGCAGTAGGGCTCAATTTTGCCAGAAAACGTAAGTTTTGACACAGAGCTCAGATTTGCAGAACAAACACATATTCATGTTCCCCACGGTCGGAAAACCACAAAACACATTCAATTTTCAAGTATGAGAGTTCCCTGAGGAGTTAGACCAAAGTGTATCTCAGAATTGGCAGTAGGGCTCAATTCAACCAGAAAACTTAACTTTTGACACAGAGCTCAGATTTGCCGAAGAAACACATATTCATGTTCCCCACGGTCTAAAAAAGGGGAAAAACACATTCAATTTTCAAGTACGAGCTTTCCCTGAGGAGTTAGACCAAAGTGTATCTCAGAATTGGCAGTAGGGCTCAATTCAGCCAGAAAACGTAACTTTTGACACAGAGCTCAGATTTGCAGAAGAAACACATATTCATGTTCCCCACGGTCTAAGAAAGCGCAAAAACACATTCAATTTTCAAGTGCAAGTTTTCCCTGAGGAGTTAGACCAAAGTGTATCTCAAAATTGGCAGTAGGGCTCAATTCAGTCAGAAACCTTAACTTTTGACAGAGCTCATATTCGCAGAAGAAACACATATTAATGTTAATCACAGTCTGAAAAGCGCAAAAACACATTCAATTTTCAAGTACGAGCTTTCCCTGAGGACTTAGACCAAAGTGTAGACTGTATTTCAGGACTGGATTCAATTCAGCCAGAAAAAACTTTAGACACAGAGCTCAGGTTTACAGAAGCAACACATATTAATGTTAACCACAGCCTGAAAAACGCAAAAACACATTCAATTTTCAATTACGAGCTTTCCCTTAGGAGTTAGACCAAAGTGTAGACTGTATTTCAGAACTGGATTCAATTCAGCCAGAAAACGTAACTTTTGACACAGAGCTCAGATTTGCAGAAGAAACACATATTCATGTCCCCCACGGTCTAAAAAAGGGCAAAAATACATTCAATTTTCAAGTACGAGCTTTCCCTGAGGAGTTAGACCAAAGTGTATCTCAGAATTTGCAGTAGGGCTCAATTCAACCAGAAAACTTAACTTTTGACACAGAGCTCAGATTTGCAGAAGAAACACATATTCATGTTCCCCACGGTCTACGAAAGCGCAAAAACACATTCAATTTTCAAGTACAAGTTTTCCCTGAGGAGTTAGACCAAAGTATATCTCAAAATTGGCAGTAGGGCTCAATTCAGTCAGAAACCTTAACTTTTGACAGAGCTCAGATTTGCAGAAGAAACACATATTCATGTTCCCCACGGTCTAAAAAAGGGCAAAAATACATTCAATTTTCAAGTACGAGCTTTCCCTGAGGAGTTAGACCAAAGTGTATTTAGAATTGGCAGTAGGGGTCAATTCAACCAGAAAACTTAATTTTTGACACAGAGAGCTCAGATTTGCAGAAGAAACACATATTCATGTTCCCCACGGTCTAAAAAAGAGGAAAAACACATTCAATTTTCAAGTACGAGCGTTCCCTGAGGAGTTAGACCAAAGTGTAGACAGTATTTCAGAACTGGATTCAATTCAGCCAGAAAATGTAACTTTTGACACAGAGCTCAGATTTGCAGAAGAAACACATATTCATGTTCCCCACGGTCTAAAAAAGGACAAAAATACATTCAATTTTCAAGTATGAGCTTTCCCTGAGGAATTAGGCCAAAGTGTATCTCAGAATTGGCAGTAGGGCTCAATTCAACCAGAAAACTTAACTTTTGATGCAGAGAGCTCAGATTTGCAGAAGAAACACATATTCATGTTCCCCACGGTCTAAAAAAGGGCAAAAATACATTCAATTTTCAAGTAAGAATTTTCCCTGAGGAGTTAGACCAAAGTGTATCTCAGATTTGGCAGTAGGGCTCAATTCCACCAGAAAACTTAACTTTTGACACAGAGCTCAGATTTGCAGAAGAAACACATATTAACGTTCCCCATGGTCTAAAAAAGGGCAAAAACACATTCAATTTTCAAGTACGAGCTTTCCCTGAGGAGTTAGACCAAAGTGGATCTCAGAATTGGCAGTAGGGCTTAATTCAACCAGAAAACTTAACGTTTGACACAGAGCTCATATTCGCAGAAGAAACACATATTAATGTTAACCACAGTCTGAAAAGCGCAAAAACACATTCAATTTTCAAGTACGAGCTTTCCCTGAGGAGTTAGACCAAAGTGTAGACTGTATTTCAGGACTGGATTCAATTCAGCCAGAAAAAACTTTAGACACAGAGCTCAGGTTTACAGAAGCAACACATATTAATGTTAACCACAGCCTGAAAAACGCAAAAACACATTCAATTTTCAAGTACGAGCTTTCCCTGAGGAGTTAGACCAAAGTGTAGACTGTATTTCAGAACTGGATTCAATTCAGCCAGAAAACGTAACTTTTGACACAGAGCTCAGATTTGCAGAAGAAACACATATTCATGTTCCCCACGGTCTAAAAAAGGGCAAAAATACATTCAATTTTCAAGTATGAGCTTTCCCTGAGGAATTAGGCCAAAGTGCATCTCACAATTGGCAGTAGGGCTCAATTCAACCAGAAAACTTAACTTTTGACACAGAGCTCAGTTTTTCAGAAGAAACACATATTCACGTTCCCCATGGTCTAAAAAAGAGCAAAAGCACATTCAATTTTCCAGTACGAGCTTTCCCTGAGGAGTTAGACCAAAGTGTATCTCAGAATTGGCCGTAGGGCTCAATTCAACCAGAAAACTTAACATTTGACACAGAGCTCAGATTTGCAGAAGAAACACATATTAATGTTAACCACAATCTGAAAAGCGCAAAAACACATTCAATTTTCAAGTACGAGCTTTCCCTGAGGAGTTAGACCAAAGTGTATCTCTCATTTGGCAGTAGGGCTCAATTTTGCCAGAAAACGTAAGTTTTGACACAGAGCTCAGATTTGCAGAACAAACACATATTCATGTTCCCCACGGTCGGAAAACCACAAAACACATTCAATTTTCAAGTATGAGAGTTCCCTGAGGAGTTAGACCAAAGTGTATCTCAGAATTGGCAGTAGGGCTCAATTCAACCAGAAAACTTAACTTTTGACACAGAGCTCAGATTTGCCGAAGAAACACATATTCATGTTCCCCACGGTCTAAAAAAGGGGAAAAACACATTCAATTTTCAAGTACGAGCTTTCCCTGAGGAGTTAGACCAAAGTGTATCTCAGAATTGGCAGTAGGGCTCAATTCAGCCAGAAAACGTAACTTTTGACACAGAGCTCAGATTTGCAGAAGAAACACATATTCATGTTCCCCACGGTCTAAGAAAGCGCAAAAACACATTCAATTTTCAAGTGCAAGTTTTCCCTGAGGAGTTAGACCAAAGTGTATCTCAAAATTGGCAGTAGGGCTCAATTCAGTCAGAAACCTTAACTTTTGACAGAGCTCATATTCGCAGAAGAAACACATATTAATGTTAATCACAGTCTGAAAAGCGCAAAAACACATTCAATTTTCAAGTACGAGCTTTCCCTGAGGACTTAGACCAAAGTGTAGACTGTATTTCAGGACTGGATTCAATTCAGCCAGAAAAAACTTTAGACACAGAGCTCAGGTTTACAGAAGCAACACATATTAATGTTAACCACAGCCTGAAAAACGCAAAAACACATTCAATTTTCAATTACGAGCTTTCCCTTAGGAGTTAGACCAAAGTGTAGACTGTATTTCAGAACTGGATTCAATTCAGCCAGAAAACGTAACTTTTGACACAGAGCTCAGATTTGCAGAAGAAACACATATTCATGTCCCCCACGGTCTAAAAAAGGGCAAAAATACATTCAATTTTCAAGTACGAGCTTTCCCTGAGGAGTTAGACCAAAGTGTATCTCAGAATTTGCAGTAGGGCTCAATTCAACCAGAAAACTTAACTTTTGACACAGAGCTCAGATTTGCAGAAGAAACACATATTCATGTTCCCCACGGTCTACGAAAGCGCAAAAACACATTCAATTTTCAAGTACAAGTTTTCCCTGAGGAGTTAGACCAAAGTATATCTCAAAATTGGCAGTAGGGCTCAATTCAGTCAGAAACCTTAACTTTTGACAGAGCTCAGATTTGCAGAAGAAACACATATTCATGTTCCCCACGGTCTAAAAAAGGGCAAAAATACATTCAATTTTCAAGTACGAGCTTTCCCTGAGGAGTTAGACCAAAGTGTATTTAGAATTGGCAGTAGGGGTCAATTCAACCAGAAAACTTAATTTTTGACACAGAGAGCTCAGATTTGCAGAAGAAACACATATTCATGTTCCCCACGGTCTAAAAAAGAGGAAAAACACATTCAATTTTCAAGTACGAGCGTTCCCTGAGGAGTTAGACCAAAGTGTAGACAGTATTTCAGAACTGGATTCAATTCAGCCAGAAAATGTAACTTTTGACACAGAGCTCAGATTTGCAGAAGAAACACATATTCATGTTCCCCACGGTCTAAAAAAGGACAAAAATACATTCAATTTTCAAGTATGAGCTTTCCCTGAGGAATTAGGCCAAAGTGTATCTCAGAATTGGCAGTAGGGCTCAATTCAACCAGAAAACTTAACTTTTGATGCAGAGAGCTCAGATTTGCAGAAGAAACACATATTCATGTTCCCCACGGTCTAAAAAAGGGCAAAAATACATTCAATTTTCAAGTAAGAATTTTCCCTGAGGAGTTAGACCAAAGTGTATCTCAGATTTGGCAGTAGGGCTCAATTCCACCAGAAAACTTAACTTTTGACACAGAGCTCAGATTTGCAGAAGAAACACATATTAACGTTCCCCATGGTCTAAAAAAGGGCAAAAACACATTCAATTTTCAAGTACGAGCTTTCCCTGAGGAGTTAGACCAAAGTGGATCTCAGAATTGGCAGTAGGGCTTAATTCAACCAGAAAACTTAACGTTTGACACAGAGCTCATATTCGCAGAAGAAACACATATTAATGTTAACCACAGTCTGAAAAGCGCAAAAACACATTCAATTTTCAAGTACGAGCTTTCCCTGAGGAGTTAGACCAAAGTGTAGACTGTATTTCAGGACTGGATTCAATTCAGCCAGAAAAAACTTTAGACACAGAGCTCAGGTTTACAGAAGCAACACATATTAATGTTAACCACAGCCTGAAAAACGCAAAAACACATTCAATTTTCAAGTACGAGCTTTCCCTGAGGAGTTAGACCAAAGTGTAGACTGTATTTCAGAACTGGATTCAATTCAGCCAGAAAACGTAACTTTTGACACAGAGCTCAGATTTGCAGAAGAAACACATATTCATGTTCCCCACGGTCTAAAAAAGGGCAAAAATACATTCAATTTTCAAGTATGAGCTTTCCCTGAGGAATTAGGCCAAAGTGCATCTCACAATTGGCAGTAGGGCTCAATTCAACCAGAAAACTTAACTTTTGACACAGAGCTCAGTTTTTCAGAAGAAACACATATTCACGTTCCCCATGGTCTAAAAAAGAGCAAAAGCACATTCAATTTTCCAGTACGAGCTTTCCCTGAGGAGTTAGACCAAAGTGTATCTCAGAATTGGCCGTAGGGCTCAATTCAACCAGAAAACTTAACATTTGACACAGAGCTCAGATTTGCAGAAGAAACACATATTAATGTTAACCACAATCTGAAAAGCGCAAAAACACATTCAATTTTCAAGTACGAGCTTTCCCTGAGGAGTTAGACCAAAGTGTATCTCTCATTTGGCAGTAGGGCTCAATTCAGCCAGAAAACGTAAGTTTTGACACAGAGCTCAGATTTGCAGAACAAACACATATTCATGTTCCCCACGGTCTGAAAACCACAAAACACATTCAATTTTCAAGTACGAGAGTTCCCTGAGGAGTTAGACCAAAGTGTATCTCACAATTGGCAGTAGGGCTCAATTCAACCAGAAAATGTAACTTTTGACACAGAGCTCAGATTTGCAGAAGAAACACATATTCATGTTCCCCACGGTCTAAAAAAGGACAAAAATACATTCAATTTTCAAGTATGAGCTTTCCCTGAGGAATTAGGCCAAAGTGTATCTCAGAATTGGCAGTAGGGCTCAATTCAACCAGAAAACTTAACTTTTGATGCAGAGAGCTCAGATTTGCAGAAGAAACACATATTCATGTTCCCCACGGTCTAAAAAAGGGCAAAAATACATTCAATTTTCAAGTAAGAATTTTCCCTGAGGAGTTAGACCAAAGTGTATCTCAGATTTGGCAGTAGGGCTCAATTCCACCAGAAAACTTAACTTTTGACACAGAGCTCAGATTTGCAGAAGAAACACATATTAACGTTCCCCATGGTCTAAAAAAGGGCAAAAACACATTCAATTTTCAAGTACGAGCTTTCCCTGAGGAGTTAGACCAAAGTGGATCTCAGAATTGGCAATAGGGCTTAATTCAACCAGAAAACTTAACGTTTGACACAGAGCTCATATTCGCAGAAGAAACACATATTAATGTTAACCACAGTCTGAAAAGCGCAAAAACACATTCAATTTTCAAGTACGAGCTTTCCCTGAGGAGTTAGACCAAAGTGTAGACTGTATTTCAGGACTGGATTCAATTCAGCCAGAAAAAACTTTAGACACAGAGCTCAGGTTTACAGAAGCAACACATATTAATGTTAACCACAGCCTGAAAAACGCAAAAACACATTCAATTTTCAAGTACGAGCTTTCCCTGAGGAGTTAGACCAAAGTGTAGACTGTATTTCAGAACTGGATTCAATTCAGCCAGAAAAAACTTTAGACACAGAGCTCAGATTTACTAAAGCAACACATATTCATGATCCCCACGGTCTGAAAAGCCAAAAACACATTCAATTTTCAAGTACGAGCTTTCCCTGAGGAGTTAGACCAAAGTGTAGACTGTATTTCAGAACTGGATTCAATTCAGCCAGAAAAAACTTTAGACACAGAGCTCAGATTTACAGAAGCAACACATATTAATGTTAACCACAGTCTGAAAAGCGCAAAAACACATCCAATTTTCAATTACGAGCTTTCCTTGAGGAGTTAGACCAAAGTGTAGACTGTATTTCAGAACTGGATTCAATTCAGCCAGAAAACGTAACTTTTGACACAGAGCTCAGATTTGCAGAAGAAACACATATTCATTTTCCCCACGGTCTAAAAAAGGGCAAAAACACATTCAATTTTCAAGTACGAGCTTTGCCTGAGGAGTTAGACCAAAGTGTATCTCAGAATTGGCAGTAGGGCTCAATTCAACCAGAAAACTTAACTTTTGACACAGAGCTCAGATTTGCAGAAGAAACACATATTCATGTTCCCCACGGTCTAAAAAAGGGCAAAAATACATTCAATTTTCAAGTACGAGCTTTCCCTGAGGAGTTAGACCAAAGTGTAGACTGTATTTCAGAACTGGATTCAATTCAGCCAGAAAAAACTTTAGACACAGAGCTCAGATTTACAAAAGCAACACATATTCATGATCCCCACAGTCTGAAAAGCCAAAACACATTCAATTTTCAAGTACGAGCTTTCCCTGAGGAGTTAGACCAAAGTGTAGACTGTATTTCAGAACTGGATTCAATTCAGCCAGAAAAGACTTTAGACACAGAGCTCAGATTTACAGAAGCAACACATATTAATGTTAACCACAGTCTGAAAAGCGCAAAAACACATCCAATTTTCAAGTACGAGCTTTCCCTGAGGAGTTAGACCAAAGTGTAGACTGTATTTCAGAACTGGATTCAATTCAGCCAGAAAACGTAACTTTTGACACAGAGCTCAGATTTGCAGAAGAAACACATATTCATGTTCCCCACGGTCTAAACAAGGGCAAAAACACATTCAATTTTCAAGTACGAGCTTTGCCTGAGGAGTTAGACCAAAGTGTATCTCAGAATTGGCAGTAGGGCTCAATTCAACCAGAAAACTTAACTTTTGACACAGAGCTCAGATTTGCAGAAGAAACACATATTCACGTTCTGCACGGTCTAAAAAAGGGCAAAAATACATTCAATTTTCAAGTAAGAGTTTTCCCTGAGTAGTTAGACCAAAGTGTACCTCAGAATTGGCAGTAGGGCTCAATTCAACCAGAAAACTTAACGTTTGACACAGAGCTCAGATTTCCTGAAGAAACACATATTAATGTTAACCACAGTCTGAAAAGCGCAAAAACACATTCAATTTTCAAGTACGAGCTTTCCCTGAGGAGTTAGACCAAAGTGTAGATTGTATTTCAGAACTGGATTCAATTCAGCCAGAAAAAACTTTAGACACAGAGCTCAGATTTACAGAAGCAACACATATTAATGTTAACCACAGTCTGAAAAGCGCAAAAACACATTCAATTTTCAAGTACGAGCTTTCCCTGAGGAGTTAGACCAAAGTGTAGACTGTATTTCAGAACTGGATTCAATTCAGCCAGAAAAAACTTTTGACATAGAGCTCAGATTTGCAGAAGAAACACATATTCATGTACCCCACGGAAATATTAAAAAGGCAGAATATTATATTTGCTTCCCAGGTCACGTGTGGTGAGTTTCGGTTGCTAGATGGGGCCCATTGTGTTAGTTTCTGTTGCTATTGTGTTGCAAATGTCCTTTGACAAAGGATTTACTTTCTGCCTCTGGCCCATTAACAAAGGGTGGGGGGCAGGAAGGTGGGAGCTGCTTTGTCTGTAAAATATGGTTCTCCATTTCTCATCCAGGGAAATATAATATTCTGCCTTTTTAATATTTCCCAAAATATTTCATTCTTCTAGGAAAGGGGTGGGTGCTAACCTCCTACAACTGTTTAAATTTGTGAACCAGCCAAATACTCTGTTCAAAGAAAAGGAATCTTGGTCGTACCTGATACATTCCTTCTCGTTGAGTGGAGACAGCAGCCAGCGTGGGTAGTGCCCATCCAATCAGACTGAAGGACTGAGTCTGCCAATTATTCTTAGTCCCGCCCTTGTTTCCGGGCAGGCCAGCTTTTGGCAAAGACTCGAAGACAGACTCGGTGTGTGGGACAATAAGGAACAGCAGGAAACAAATATAACAGGAGTACAAGCAAGGTCCAACCCAAGACAGGGAGGGTCTGGCTGCTGTCTCCACTCAACAAGAAGGAACGTATCAGGTAGGACCAACGCTCCTTCTCCATTGAGAGTGGAGACAGCAGCAGCGTGGGACATACCCAAGTTTACTGTTCCGTAGTAAGGGGGGGGTCATGTTGGACCGCAGCTCCCTCTCCGGCAACCACTCTCTGTAAGACCCGGCGTCCGAACGAGGCCTCAGCCGATGCAAATTGGTCTAGCCTGTAGTGTCAAATAAAAGGACCAGGCGAGGTCCACGTAGCCGCCCGACAAATGTCCAGCAAGGGGGCCTGTGTTGCCCAGGCCGCTGTTGTAGCCGCGCTGCGGGTGGAGTGGGCCGTCAACCTCGAGGTACGCGGGAGAGACCGGAAGTCTTAGGCCGAGGCAATTGTCAGTCTAATCCAACGACCGATGGTGGACGATGAGACCTTGCATCCTTGTGAGGTAGGCAAGAAGGAAACGAAAAGCGATTCTGATCATCGGAAGGGAGCTGTCCTCTTTAGGTATATACGTAATGCCCACTGGACATCAAGACATCAAGGGTGTGCCAACGCCATTCTCGTGGGTGAGAAGGTTGAGGACAGAAAACAGGTAGGATAATTTCCTGAGAGCGGTGAAAAACCGAGTTGACCTTCGGCACAAAGGTAGGGTCCAAGCGGAGGACCACACGGTCAGCGTGAAAGACACAGAGGTCTGGACGCGTGGACAAGGCAGCGATTTCAGAGATGCGGCGGGCCGAAGTTATGGCTACCAAGAAGGCAACCTTGCATGTGAGAAGCCTGAGACTGGAGTCCCGGAGCGGTTCATATGGAGGGGCCGTAAGAGACTGCAAGACCATGGGGAGATCCCAGGTAGGGTATCGATGCAGCACTGGAGGGCACAGATTTTTGGCACCTCAGAGAAAACGGCGGATCAAGGGGTGCTGGGCAGGGACGATAAGGAACCGCAGGTAAGCATCGAAGATAAGGCGGCAATCTGTCGATGGAGAGTGTTAGGGGAGAGACCTCGGTCAAGACCCTTCTGTAAGGCGATTTCAGCAATTTATCAAGAGCAAAAGGCATAGATTATTATTAACGGAAGCTTGACAACAGAGTTTAAAATTGAAAAAGGAACAAGACAGGGATGTCCGCTGTCCCCACTTTTATTTATTTTAACACTAGAAGTCTTGTTAAATACAATACGGGACTCTAATATCTTGAAAGGTATAACGATAAGGCAAATGGATTACAGAATAAAGGCATTTGCAGACGATCTAGTTGTTACCCTAACACAGCCAATGGAATCAATAATCCTGATGAAGGACATTATACAAGACTATGGTAAAGTTTCAGATTTTAGACTGAATTATAAAAAGACTAAGATGATAGTTAAAAATATGACACAAGATCGTAAACACGAGCTTGAAAGGAGGGCAGGTTTTGAGGTTGTACCAAGGGTAAAATATCTAGGAGTCCAGGTTGCAGAATCAAATATGAAATTGTTTCAAAATAATTATGAGGTGTTGTGGCGAGAGGTGCAGAAAGATATGGAGACTTGGAAAAAACTGCAACTGTCTCTACTTGGAAGAATAGCAGCAGTTAAGATGAACATTTTGCCAAGATTTCTTTTTTTGTTTCAAATGATTCCGGTGCTTAAAAGTGATAAACAATTGAAAGTGTGGCAAGCTGGAGTGAATAAGTTTGTCTGGAACGAGAAAAAGCCAAGAGTGAAATTGAAAATTATGCAAGATGTTCCAGAAAGGGGAGGTCTTAAACTACCAAACCTACAGCTATATTATGATGCAGCAGCTTTGACTCTAACAAGTGATTGGTTTGGAAGGAAAAAGACTGGAATATTGAATGTAGAAAGTTTTGATCTTGAATTTGGATGGCATGCCTACTTATTTTATGATAACAAAGTCGACAAAGTATTTAAAAGCCATATACTTAGAGACTCTTTGTTGAGAGTTTGGAAGAAGCACCGATTCAAATGGGATTATAAAATACCGCTATGGCTGGATCTTGGTCATACTTTGTGGAATACAAATATAATGTCACTCGGGGGGGGTTTATATAAAGAGGTTCTTTTTACAGATGCGGGCAGATGGCAGCTGAAGACACTACAGACACTGTTGGCTGAAGGGATTAATATAACCTGGCTACAATATAATCAATTGCAATTGAGATGGAAAGAGGACCAAAAAACTGGTATTATGTTGCATGAGGAAGAATTGGTTAGACACATAAAAGAGAAAGGTCCAATGCATATCAAAAGGCTTTATAATGTTTTGTTAGAAAGGGATTCAGAAACCGAACTAGTTAAAGATTGTATGATTAAGTGGGCTCAAAATTTTGAAGAACCAGTGATGTTGGAAACGTGGGAAAAAATTTGGGTTCAGAACGTTAAATTTACACAGTCGCAGAATTTGAGGGAAAATTTCTATAAAATGTTTTATAGATGGCACTTAGACCCCAAAAAGTTATCATGTATGTACCCTAATGTTCAGCCAAAATGTTGGAGATGTGAATGTTGGGTATAGTTAAGGGTTTTACATTGGGTGAAACAAAATTGATATTGTATATGATAACAGCAGCAAGATTGTTGATAGGTAAATACTGGAAGAACGAAGCTTTGCCCACTATTGAGGAATGGACTTTGAAGATGGCCAGTTTTGCAGAGATGGCGAAGATTTCAGCATACTTAAAAGATTGTTCACAAGAGACTTATGAATGGGAATGGAAAAAGTGGATAGAATATGTTCAGAACAAATATCAAACTAGGAAGTATCAAATAGCTTTTACTTGAAAATAATGTATTAGAAATTTTTTAATGTAATGAAGATAAAAAGAGAAATTATAAGGGGGAGGGAGGGGTTCAAGTTTTATACAAGTTTTATACTAAGGGGGGTTTTGTATCGGATATGAGTATATTGTGTGGAAGTCTGGGGGGAGGGGAGGGTTAGGGAGGGTTAGGGAGGTTTGGAAGTTTGGGGTGGGTGGTGGGGGGGGAAAGGGGAGAAAATGTAATTGTAAAACTTTTGCAATAAAAAAAAAAAGACCCTTCTGTAAGAACATGAGAATATGCACGATAGATGGTTGAAGGGGCTCCATGCCGATCTGGTTACACCAGTCGCAGAAAATCTGCCAAGTGGAGGAATAAATGCGGTCCGTAGAAGGGTGCCGGGAGGATTGTAATGTTTGAATAGCGTCCGGAATGTGAACTGACCTCAGCGTGCACCGCTCAACCTCCAAGCGGTCAGGGCGAGCCATGCTAGGTCCGGGTGCGTCAGAGCGCCTTGTGAGACAGCATCGTCTTCGAGGGGTAAGCACCACGATGGGGTCACCGATAGGGACACAAGGTCGGCAAACCAGGGTCTCCGAGGCCAGTGGGGTGCCACAAGGATCACTTCTGCTCGCTCGGACAGAATTTTGCAGATGACCCTGGAAAGCAGGGACGTCGGGGGAAACGCGTACAGAAGGCCCGCCGGCCAAGGAGTCCGAAGAGCGTCGACGCCGGCCGCCTGAGGGTGCGGATACCGAGAGAAGAACAGCGGAAGTTGGGCGTTCTCGTGAGACGCGAACAGGTCGACCACGGGGTGTCCGAAATGAAGATATAGGTCCTTGAAGATGCGCGGATGGAGGCGCCACTCCGCATTGTCTATCCACCGGCGACTCAACCAATCCACTTGAACATTCTGCACCCCGGAGATGTGTTCCGCTCAAACTGAACACAGGTGATGCTCTGCCCAGAGTCCCAACGTCATTGCCACCGCTAGGAGGGATTTCGATCTGGTGCCCCCCAACTTGTTCAAGTGCGCCTTGGCGGCGATGTTGTCCGTCAGGACGAGAACGTGAGCTCCGGAGATCAAATGACGGAACGCCTTCAGGGCAAGGAAGACTGCCCGAAGTTCCAGCCAATTGATGGGGCGACGAGCTTCCGAGGGCGTCCAAGTTCCTTGAGCCAGTTGACCTTGGCAATGAGCTCCCCAGCCCAGGAGGCTGGCATCCGTTGTCACCACCACCCTCGTGGGTTCGAGGAAGAAGCAACCCACAGCAAGAGCAGGGGAGCGCCACCACCGGAGAGATTGGTGCACCACCGGAGGGATCGGAATTGGTCTCGATGAAGAACCTCTGCCCGCCTTCTGCAATGGCAAGAGAAACCATTGGAGTTCCCTGGCGTGTAGCTGAGCCCAGGGAACTATGGCTATCGCAGATATCATTTTCCCTAGAAGTTGAGACAAGACATAGGGCGAAATAACCCGGCACCCCTCAACCCGGGAAACTAACTGCCGCAAGCTATTCTGCCTATCAGGGGAGAGGAAAACCTTGCCTCGAATAGTGTCAATTAGGGCACCCAAGTGAATTAGGCTAGTAGATGGAGAGAGGTGGCTCTTTTCCAAGTTAATGGAAAAGCTGTGAGCCGCTAGAGTCTCAATTGTCAGACGAACATCCAGGGCAGCCTGCTGGGTAGAGGGAGACAACAGCAGAATATCATCCAAATAGCACAAAAGGCGAACTGAACGCAGACGGAGACAGGCCGCCAAGGCAGCCAGCACCTTTGTAAAGTTGCGGGGGGCCGACGAAAGGCCAAAGGGCAAAGCCCTATACTGGTAATGCACTCTGCCGTAACAAAACCTCAAAAATTGCCTATGGGAAGGGAAGATGGAGATGTGAAGGTAGGCTTCACTCAAGTCAATAGAAGAGAGGAGATCGCCCCTCCGAACACCGTCAAGGATGGTCTTTAGAGATTGCATTTTAAATTTACGGTACACGACGTACCTGTTCAAACGTTTGAGGTCCAGAATAGGATGCCACCCCCCCCCCCGATGATTTAGGAACTAGAAACACCCTTGAATAAAACCCCAAGCCCTCCTGACCAGGAGGAACAGGTTGAATTGCATTGATAGTCAGGAGATGCTGAACCGATGAGTCCATAAGGGACCTTCTTACAGGGTTACGAGAAATCGGACAGCAGACAAAGGTGTTGAGGGGGCAACAAATTCAATGGCCATCCCAGATCTTAAGGTGGCCAGGACCCACTTATCCGTAGTGGACTTCTCCCAAGTGGCGACGAAAAGGCCCAACCTACCACCAATGGGAGGGCCCCGAATGCAATCAGTGATGGCGACGGGCAAAACGACCTCCTCTCCCTCGAAAGGGCCGCCTGGAAGTAGGGAAACGCCCCCTAAAGGACCTATCGCTAGGGCCTTGTTGCCTGCTAAAGACCCCATCTCTCCTAAAGGAGGGGAAGGAAGAAGAGGGATAGCCACCCCCGTCAGCACCTCGCGGGAGGGGTCGAGAGGGATATGGCGAGAAACGAGACTCTCCTGTACGATAAGCAGACGCCAACACTTTCTTTTTGTCCTTAGTTTCTGTGAGAAAAGAGTCCAAGGCATCCCCGAACAGCTTGGTTCCCCTGAAGGGAACCGAAGCCAACCGCCACTTGTGCCTGGCATCCACCTGCCAGTGTCGGAGATACAGCAAACGACAAGCCATGACAGTAGAGGCCAAGGATCTTGCCGCGAATCTGGCAGCATTCAGGGTAGAATCAGCGGAAAATTGTACAGCAGCCACGATTTTGTTCAAGTCTTGTCGTACACGGGCATCCCTGGGGCTTAAGCTTTCTTGTAATTGATGCAACCAGAGCAATGTTGTCCGATTGAAGAAAGTGGCCGTGGTGGCCGCCTTAATTGCCCAGGCAGAGCCTTGAAAGGCTTTCTGAAGCACCAAATCGGAGCGACGCTCCTCGGGCCGAAGACCCTCATCGGGTTCACCTGGGACATTAGCGTTGGGAAGCAGAGCCGCAACAGGGGCGTCAATCGAAGGGATTTGAAGAAGTGCTTCAAGGTCCGAGGAAACTTGAAAATTCCTCTTGTCATTTGACGAGGGAAGAGGCCCAGCCGCCGGGGACTTCCACTGACGTTTCACTATATCCAAAAAGAGAGGAGGCGTAGGAACAGAAGTGATTGGTCGAGGAGGTTCCGCAAACATCGGATCCAGGGATCCAGAAGGAGACGGTGCAGGAGCAGAATCAGCGTTTGGTGAGGACAAACGGGTCGTGTTAACAGCCTTGAACAACAATGATTTGAACAAGGCCTGTGGAAAGAGACCTGTGAAGGCAGGTTGATCCGGTGGAAGATTCTTGTCCTCCGACAAGTCAGAATCAGGAAATTCCACCTCTGTCAGGGCCGAAGGATGGCTTGAATGAGAGCAGGTGGGCGAGGCAGATCGAACAGAACAAGAACAGGCCTGGTCCCCGTGGACCGACGAGACGGGGGAAGCTGCCCTCTCTGACCCATGGCAACTGGAAGAGCAGGAACGGGCAGCCAAGGACCTCTGCACAGCTGCTTCAATCATTTGCTGAAGCTGACCCAGAAGAAGCGGGCAAACAATAGGATCAGCAGAGGGGACAGATGCAGAATCCGCAGTGGGAGCAGTCTGTATCAGAGGCGGTGCAGAAGACGATGGTTGAACTGCCGAATCGGAGCCCCACAAATTGTCGTCGGAAATAGTGACCGGACAGTCCCGCAGCGATAACTGATCAAGAGTTGTAGAACAGATGGCCGCTGCTGAAGCCGAACCGGATGGAGCAGAAGGCGGTTGACGGTCAGAAGGAGGCAACTGAGCGCAAGTCTTGTCACACAATTTAGTCAAAACTTTGTCCCTACATTTCTCCACCTTAGAAGACGAAGACAAGTCACATTTGCTTGTCTTGTGATGGGAATGCGAGGGGTGAGAAGCCGTGGATGAAGCCCTGAGGCCCTCCTGGGCTGATTGCTGGGTAACAGGCGTGGAACCTGATTGGCCAACCTCGCCAGCACTGGCCCGCCAGCCGTGCTTAGACTTAGAAAGGGCCTTAGGCATTGCAGACAACCAGATCACAGCGGGCAATACAAGGTCAAGAGGCAGTAGAAACTCACTCCAGGAAATTGATGGCCCAATAAAATGGTTCTAAACGATGTAAAAGGAGTGTAAAAACTCCACAAAGGCGGCAGAGGATAATTTGCACACTACGTTCACAGCCAGGCAACTAGTCAATTGATAACAGGGAGCGTGAGAACTCCACAAACGAAGGGTGTGACAGTAAGGCCCAGAAAGTCACTGAAAGGCTGCAGAAGTCTAGGGGGCACAGCCCTGTGGTCGTAACAGCCTAAGAAATGGGAGCGCGAAACTCCACAAAACTCTCACAGGGCGCAGCGTGGAATAACAGGCTGCGTAGTTCAAAAGGGAACGCGAAGCTCCACAAAGCCCAGTATTTGAATGTCCTATTCCCAAGCCGCTGCAGAGAAGAGTCGGGCGCAAGGCACTTCAATTTAAGTGAAAGGATCATAGGAGGAAAAAATGAAGTTCCGAAGTGGAAATCCGTCAGAAGGACGAGTGTCGGCTCCCTAAAATGGCGCTGTCCTCACGGCGGGAAAGATACAGTTTTAAATGGCTGACGCGGCTGCGGTGCGCTCACCGAAGCTGAAGCAGTCAAGGGAAGCGAGAACGTCCCGACAACGACGAGGACAGGAGGAAAGCGAAAACGGGCAAAGAAAATCCCTCAGAACGACGAGCCTCCTTTGAGGGAACGAGGAGAGGAAATCCCTGCACCCCCGGCCAAGCCGGGAGAAGCCGAAAATAACAAAGCTCAAGCAACTCACGTAATCGATGCCAGAAAACAGTCCAAAGTCAGCCGAAATATCAAACAAATGTCCAAATCGAAGAGATAATCCACAGTCAAAACAGTCGAAATTCAGAAAACCAGAAATCCAATAAGAATGGAGAGAAAATAGAGAAATAAGCCAGAGAGAAGTCCCACATGCCAGTCAACGCTGAAGGACTGAGTCAAAAGTTGGCCTGCCCGGCAACAAGGGCGGGACTAAGAATAATTGGCAGAGTCAGTCCTTCAGTCTGATTGGATGGGCACTACCCACGCTGGCTGCTGTCTCCACTCTCAATGGAGAATACGTTGTATGTTTGTATGTGTGTTTCTAATTATTGCTATTTATTCCTATTTGTTCTCTTTTATTCTTTAAAGTTTAACAATTCATTCTTTATCTTAATATCTTTATATTTGTTTGGGGTTGGCTTTCTTCCCTTTCATCCTTTTTATTGTACAGCAATCTTTCTCCTCAAACCTACCACCTCTCTCTTTTCTTTCCTTCTTACTTTCTCTTCCCCCCCTCTTCTTCTTCTCCCTACTTCCTCTTTCTTTCTCCTTCTCCTCCTCTCTTCCTCCCTCTCTTACCCTCACTCCTACTCTAATTTCCCTTCCCTTCCTTCATCTCTCTCTATTGCTGTATCCTTTTATGGACTACTCAGAGGGCTGAAAAAGTTATTTTTGACTGGTCCTCGCACTTTTGACCAGTCCTCGAATTTACGACTGTCCTCACATTTTACATTTTTTGCCCTATCTTATCACCATGTTGAAGAGAAGCAGTTGTGAAATGAGTGACATGGTTGTTAAGAATGCTGCACGGGCATAAATGTGAGGATGGTCATAAGTGTGAGGACCAGTCAAAAGTCTGAGGACCTGTCAGAAATGACTTTTTTCAGCCCTCTGAGTAGTCCCTATACACATAGCCATGGCCACCCGGTCACATGACCAGCTAGCCACGCCCACCCAGTCACATGACCTCCAAGCCACGCCCACAAAATAAGCCACGCCCATAGAACCAGTAGTAAAAAAATTTAGAACCGACCCCTGGTTGGGGGTAACCACAACATGAGGAACTGTATTAAAGGGTCACGGCATTAGGAAGGTTGAGAACCACTGGACTAGAGCAACAAAACCTACATATAAAGTATGAATATGGAAGAAAGAAAATTAATTTCAATAAATGTTAATGGATGTTAATGGATGTTAATTAACAAAATGTTAATTCAGCCAATAAAAGAAGAAAAGTATTTCTAAATTAGAGAAATTAAAATTTGATATAATTTGTTTACAGGAAGTACATATTAAAAAACAGCATGAACAATGATTGATTCAACCAAAACTTGGAAAAACTTTTTTATCTTTGTCACAAACCAAAAAGAGAGGAGTTGCTCTATATATTAGAAATGTAATAGTGGCAGAGCAGAAATATGCAGATCCAGAAGGTAGAATTTTGATGGTGGAAATAATCGATAATAATAGGAAATTACTTTTGGTAGCAATATATGCTCCAAATAACAAAGTGACTTTTATAGAAAATTACATAACAAAATAATTGAAATGGACTACGACAATATATGTATGATGGGAGATTTTAATGGAATTGTGGATGAAAAGTTGGACTATAAAACACATAAAATAATAAGACATAATAGAAAGATATTACCGAGATCCTTCTTTAAAATGATAGAGGAAACAAACTTGAAAGACATCTGGAGGGACAGAAATGGGGAAAATAGACAATATACTTTTTATTCTGATAGTCACTTATCTTGGTCCAGATTAGATATGATATGGACAACAATGGACTTGACTTTGAATATTGAACATGTGAAGATAGAAACAAATTTGTGGGCGGATCACAATCCCATGATTGCTATTTGGAAAGGGCGGAAAGGAAGATCTAGATCAGTGGTTCTCAACCTTCCTAATGCCGCGACCCTTTAATACAGTTCCTCATGTTGTGGTGACCCCCAACCAGGGGTCGGTTCTAAATTTTTTTACTACTGGTTCTATGGGCATGGCTTATTTTGTGGGCGTGGCTTGGAGGTCATGTGACTGGGTGGGCGTGGCTAGCTGGTCATGTGACCGGGTGGCCATGGCTATGTGTATAGGGACTACTCAGAGGGCTGAAAAAAGTCATTTCTGACAGGTCCTCAGACTTTTGACTGGTCCTCACACTTATGACCATCCTCACATTTATGCCTGTGCAGCATTCTTAACAACCATGTCACTCATTTCACAACTGTTTCTCTTCAACATGGTGATAAGATAGGGCAAAAAACGTAAAATGTGAGGACAGTCGTAAGTTCGAGGACTGGTCAAAAGTGCGAGGACCAGTCAAAAATAACTTTTTCAGCCCTCTGAGTAGTCCATAAAAGGATACAGCAATAGAGAGGGATGAAGGAAGGGAAGGGAAATTAGAGTAGGAGTGAGGGTAAGAGAGGGAGGAAGAGAGGAGGAGAAGGAGAAAGAAAGAGGAAGTAGGGAGAGGAAGAAGAGGGGGGGGAAGAGAAAGTAAGAAGGAAAGAAAAGAGAGAGGTGGTAGGTTTGAGGAGAAAGATTGCTGTACAATAAAAAGGATGAAAGGGAAGAAAGCCAACCCCAAACAAATATAAAGATATTAAGATAAAGAATGAATTGTTAAACTTTAAAGAATAAAAGAGAACAAATAGGAATAAATAGCAATAATTAGAAACACACATACAAACATACAACGTATTTTCTTTGAACAGAGTATTTGGCCGGTTCACAAATTTAAACAGTTGTAGGAGGTTAGCACCCACCCCTTTCCTAGAAGAATGAAATATTTTGGGAAATATTAAAAAGGCAGAATATTATATTTCCCTGGATGAGAAATGGAGAAGCATATTTTATTTATTTATTTATTTATTTTTCATATTTGTATACCGCCCTATTCCCGAAGGACTCAGGGCGGTGAACAGCCATAATAAATACAAATACATATAGAAGTTAAAAACTATTAAGAAACAGATTAAGTAATTTAGGCTCAAAGATTAAAAACATCCAAATTTATCTAAAGAGGTTTAAAACTCAATTTAAAAGCCAGTTTAAAAGCCAATTAAAAAGGGAGAGTTAGGCCAGACCAGCTTGTTGGAATAGAAATGTTTTCAGGGCACGGCGGAATATGCGTAAGTCTTGGATGTTTCGTAACTCCGGGGGAAGCCCGTTCCAGATGGTAGGTGCCCCCACAGAAAAGGCTCTCCCCCTGGGGGCCGTCAGTCAACATTGTTTGGCCGACGGCACCCTGAGGAGTCCCTCTCTATGGGAGTGAACTGGTCGGTGAGAGGCTATTGGTGGCAGGAGGCATTTTACAGACAAAGCAGCTCCCACCTTCCTGCCCTCCACCCTTTGTTAATGGGCCAGAGGCAGAAAGTCAATCCTTTGTCAAAGGACATTTGCAACACAATAGCAGTAGAAACTAACACAATGGGCCCCATCTAGCAACTGAAACTCACCACACGTGACCTGGGAAGCATGTGACCTGGGAAGCACATGTGACCATCAGCCAGCAAGGCTAGCTAAGACCCCCACCCCTAGGAGTCTGACAACCAATCGGGATACTCTTTCGGGGCCCAAGAAATGCAAAGCCAGAGAGAGCATAAAAACCTGAGGATTTACTGTATCTGCCCCTTTTCTGTTCAGGAACTCAAGCCATGTGATCCTGTCCACCATTAAACCATCTTTCCAAGCAGTCTCCATGTTTCCAGTGTCTTTTTCCCCACTTGGAGCAGAACCCAGAAGGATATTTCTTCCAACACAGAATTTAGTCATTTCAATTAAATTTACAATTTCTATATTTCCTTTTTACCATATTTATTCCTCATCTATTTTTTTAAAAAACCAATATTACCCTTCATCCTCATCTCTAATCTTAATCAAATTCAATTTTTCCCTTCTATTCTATATTATACCCCTTCGCATTGTCATCTATTTTTATATCCATCCTCACATTGGTTAATTATGTAATTATGTAATATAGTTGTTTAATACAAATTCAACATTTTAATATAAATCAATTAGTTATATAACTATCTTTTTTGTATATTAATCAATATGAACATGAATATTCCAATTATTTCCATGCAGTCCAATTTCTTACAAATCAATTAATTATATTTACCAATAATAATAAACCAAATAATTTCCCCCATATATTCCTCCAAACCACAACTTAACCATTTCTACTTTCAACACAATATATAATTAATAGTATCTCAATTATTACAATTCCCTAGTTAAATAGAGCTTTTTTTCTTTTGTGTTTTAAAATCTTGAACCTCCTCTTTTGCCCTAAATTTCCCATTGTTTGCAGTTTTGCACCTACCTTTTTTGGTGAGGAAAAAGAAAAAGAAATCTCTCTGCCTCATTTTGTCGCGTTGCAGCAAAGACCTGCTTCCTTACTTTCGATTTCGCTTTTTCAGCATAGCTGGGGGAAAAAAATTTTGCTCCAGGAATTTACCTCTTTGCAGCTAACTCTTTGAAGCCCTGCGGCAAGAATTTAAAGTTTTTTTCCCTCTAGCCATCAGCTGGGACTCCGGAGGCAGCAATAGATTGGGAATGGGCAGGGTAAGCGACCGGCGACCGGTGATCCAACAGAGGCAGAGGGTGAGGGTGAATGAAGGCGTGGGGGGGTGAGAGAGGGCTTTGGCGACCCCTGTGAAATGGCCGTTCGACCCCCAAAGGGGTCGCGACCCCCAGGTTGAGAACCGCTGATCTAGATGGACTTTAAATAATACAACATTAAAAGAGAAAGACTTTGTACAAAAAATAGAAAGAGAGCTGGATTTTTTCTTTAAGGAAAATAAGAAAGAAGAAACATCGATACAAAATCGTTGGGATACAATGAAGGCCTATGCCAGAGGATTAATTATAGACTATACAAGGAAAAGAAATGGGAAGAAAAGACAAACCTTTAAAATATTGACTGATGACTATAAAAGATGTGAAAAGGAATTCCAGAAAGATCCATATAAGAAAGATGTAAAAATTAAAATGGATATAATAAAACATAAAATGGATCTTGGTGGTGCAGTGGACTAAGTGCTGTTATGTAGCACTTAGCTGCCAGCTGCCTGCAATTAGTGCAAGTTCAAATCTCACCAGGCTCAAGGTTGACTCAGCCTTCCATCCTTCCGAGGTAGGTAAATTGGGGACCTGGATTGTGGGGGCAATAAGCTGACTTTGTAGAAACACCACTTATGGGGAGCCAAAAGCCCTAATAAGCAGGTATATACAAAAGAATGAAGGCTATTGCTATAAGTGCATTGTAAGCCACCCTGAGTCTTTGGAGGAGGGTGGCATATAAATTGAACTAATAAATAAATAAATAAATAAATAAATAAATAAATAAATAAATAAATAAATAAATAAATAAATAAATAAATACTGGAAAAGGAAGAACTAGCCCCAAAAATAAGAAATGCCAAACAGAATTACTTTGAAAATGTGAATAAACCAGGAAGATGGCTAGCATATAAATTGAAAAAGGAAAGAGAATCAAGAAAAATAATACAATTAATTGATGATCAAGGACAAAGTAAATTTGGAAACAAAGAGATGGGGAAAATAATACAAGAATATTATAGACAACTTTATAAAAGAGAGACAATAGAGGAGGAAAAAGTGGCAAGGTCATGACAGTATCTACAAAAAGCAAAATTACCACAGATTTCCAAAGATGTTGAGGAGATGTTGGAAGGGAGTATAATGATGGCAATTATTAACAGAGGCAATCAAGCAGCAGAAAAATGGTCCAGGTCCAGATGGTCTGCCGGTTGAATATTATAGGACGTTACAAGAATCTTTAAGTCTCCCGCTATTGGATGTTATGAATGAAGTAATGATAAAAAGGAAATACCCAAATTATAGACTGAGGCTTATATTACACTGATTCATAAAGAAGATACAGAGCCTCAACAAATCAAAAATTATAGGCCTATATCCTTGCTAAATTCAGACTATAAAATTTTTGCTTCAATAGTGGCAGAAAGACTTAAGAGATATTTGAATAATTTCATATATTCAGATCAAAATAGATTCCTTCCAAAAAGACAAATTAGAGATAATATAAGAATAATTCTGGATACTTTAGAATATTATGAAGCGCATCCCGAAAAGCAGATGGCCTTGATATTTTTAGATGCACAAAAAGCCTTTGATAATGTGAATTGGCGATTTACGACACTCCAAATGGAAGAGATGGGCTTTGGTAGGAAATTTATCCAGGCAATTGAAGCCATATATTCTAAGCAGACGGCAAAGGTAATGATAAATGGAGAATTGACTGATTTTTATTGAGATAGAAAAAGGTACTTGACAAGGATGCCCATTGTCCCCATTGTTTTTTATATTGACGTTGAAAGTTTTAAATAGAAATATCAGAGAAGAAAAAGAGATAAAAGGTATGAAAATCCAAAAAGAATACAAATTGCAAGCCTTTACAGATGATTTGGTCTTTATTATTGAAGAACCATTAACATCAATAAATAAACTGATAGAAAATATTGGAGAGTTTGGGGAAGTAGCTGGTTTGAAAATTAATAAAGATAAGACAAAGATAATGACTAAAAATATGTTGAAAAAGCAAAAAGAAGAATTGATGGAGATTTCAAAGATGCAGGTCACAAACAAGGTAAAATATTTGGGGATACAATTGATGGCGAGGTGCAGTTCACTTAAAGAAAATAATTATAATAAGCTTAAGCAACAGATAGGACAAGATTTGGTGAAATCGGGAAATCTGCAGTTATCTTTGATCGGTAGGATTGCAACTATTAAGATGAATATTTTACCTATAATTTTGTTTTTTTTTCAGACAATTCCAATACAGTTGGACAAGGAATTCTTTGCAGATTTGAATAAAATGGTGTTGAAATATATTTGGTAGGGAAAGAAGGTAGGAGACTTGGTAGTACAGTGGTCTAAAGCACCCTGTTATTAAGACCAGCTGCCTGCAATTACTGCAGGTTCGAATCTCGCCAGGCTCAAGGTTGACTCAGCCTTCCATCTTTTCTAAGGTAGGTAAATTGAGGACTCAGTTGTGGGGGCAATAAGCTGACTTTGTATAAATATACAAAAGGATGAAGGCTATTGCTTAGCACATTGTAAGCCGCCCTGAGTCTCCGGAGAAGGGCGGCATATAAATCAAAAAATTTTTTTTAAAAAAAGGCAAGAATAAAACTTAAGTTGTTAAAAGATGCTAAAATGAGGGGTGGTTTTGGCCTACCTAATTTTGAATTATATTATCAAGCAGCTAGTTTAATGTGGATTAAAGAATGGATAACTTTGAAAAATACCAGATTATTGAACTTGGAGGGACATGATTTGTTGATGGGGTGGCATGCCTTTTTATGGTACAAAGGAACTAAAATACAGGGGTATTTTAGAAGATATCAGATACATGAAGCTTTATTTTTGAACTGGGAGAAGATAAAAAAATATCATTATTTGAAGATTCCAGTCTGGGTATCTACAATTGAAGCTTTTTCATATCCAGTGATATTTAAAGGGGAACAAATTGTTAGATATAGTGAGTTATTGGATAAAAAGGGTGAACTTAAGTTAAAGCAAGACCTAGAAGATCAGGGATGTAAAATGGATTGGTTTTCATATATGCAAATTTTTTCTACATATTGAGAAGATCTCAAACAAGAAGGCTTTTATAATGTTTTGACTACCTTAGATAAGATATTGATGGGTTCTGATGACCATGTAATTAAAAAGTTATATGGACACTTGCTAGAGGCAAAATTGGAAGAAGAACAAGTTAAAGAATCAATGATAGCATCGGGGAAAATTTTTGGTTATGGTATTGATTTAGAGAAATGGCAAAAATTGTGGTCACATAATTATAAAATGACAATGTCTACAGCATATAAGGAGAATTTGTATAAGATGTTTTATAGGTGGCATTTACCCCCGACGAGGATAGCCAGAATGTTCAAGAATAAATCGGAGAAGTGTTGGAAGTGTCATCAGACCCCAGGATCATATTACCGTATGTGGTGGACATGCGTAGAAGCAAGGAGATATTGGACTAAGATACACATGTGGTTGGAAAAAATGATAAAGAGACATATTGATTTTAAACCAGAGACATTTTTATTAAGGATCTTACCAGAGACATTCAATAAAGAATTGCAATATTTAATTGTGAATATTTTAACAGCGGCTAGAATTGTATTTGCTAAAAATTGGAAAGGAGAGAAGATAATAACTGATGAAGAAATTATTAAGAAAATGCTGGACTGTGCTGAAATGAGTAAACTGACATTTGAAATAAGAGAACAGGAAGATAAACAATATTATTTGATATGGGAGTTATTTTATCAATGGATAGACAATAAAACATGGAGATGAAATATGATATATGAAATGAAATTAAGATAAATGTGTAAACACTTGTTTTATTTTAAGGGAAAAGAACACTTGTCATATATTAATATTTTGAAGATTTTGGGAGCACGAAAGGATTTTAAACGATCGAAACACTGTCTGTAATTGTTTGAAAGGATGATGTTTTTATGTTGTTTTTGTTTAAAAAAATAAAAAAATTCTTTTAAAAAACAACAACCTGGAATTGTGGAACAGCAGGCAAATACCTGTAATTTATACTCTGGGCCCACAGGGTCTTAACCAATCATAATGCTTGAGAACCCCATCCAAATATGAATGTTCAAAGTTAGAATAGACTAGAATAACAGAATTGGACCCTGGAGATCTTCTACTCCAACCCACTGCTTAGGCAGGAAACCCTACACCACTTCAGACAAATGTTTATCCAACATCTTCTTAAAAACTTCCAGTGTTGGAACATTTAGAACTTCTGGAGGCAAGTTGTTTCACTGATTAATTGTTCTAACTCTCAGGAAATTTCTCCTTAGTTCTAAGTTGCTTCTCTCCTTGATTAGTTTCCACCCATTGCTTCTTGTCCTACCCTCAGGTGCTTTGGAGAATAGCTTGACTCCCTCTTCTTTGTGGTAGCCGTTAAGATATTGGAACACTGCTATCATGTCTCCCCTAGTCCTTCTTTTCATTAAACTAGACATACCCAGTTCCTGCAACTGTTCTTCATATGTTTTAGCCTCCAGTCCCCTAATCATCATTGTTACTCTTCTCTGTACTCTTTCTAGAGTCTCCACATCTTTTTTACATCGTGGTGACCAAAACTGAATGCAATATTCCAAGTGTGGCCTTAGCAAGACATTATAAATACCAATTAACACTTCACGTGATCTTGATTATATTCCTCTGTTTATGCAGCCTAGAACTGTGTTGGCTTTTTTGGCAGCTGCTGCACACTGCTGGCTCATATTTTTCACCATTGAATTTCATTTTGTTAGATAGCACCCAAAGTTCAAGTCTGTCAAGATCCTTCTGTATCTTAAGTCTATCTTCCGGAGTGTTGGCTATTAGTGTCATCTGCAAATTTGATGAGTTCCCCATCAATCTCCAAGTCATTGATGAAGATATTGAAGAGTACTGGGCCTAAAACAGAGGCTTGCGGTACTTCATTGCATAACTTCCCTCCATGTAGATGCAGTTCCATTGAGGACTACATATTGAGTGCGGTTGGTCAGCCAGTTATGAATCCATCTGGTGGTAATGCTATTTAACTCATGTTTTTCTACTTTAACTAGTAGTAGGTTATGGTCTACTTTATCAAATGCCTTACTGAAGTCCAAGTAAATTATATCAACAGTATTCTTCTGGTCCACTAATTTTGTCACTTTGTCAAAGAATGCAATAAGATTAATCTGACATGATCTGTTTTTTGACAAACCCATGTTGACTTTTAGTTATTACTTTGTTTGCTTCTAGGTGTTCGCTGATTCGTTGCTTGTTTATCTTTTCCAGAATCTTCCCTGGCATTGAGTCAGGCTGATAGGTCTGTAGTTTCCTGGATCTATTTTATTTCCTTTTTTGAAGATGGGAACTACATCAGCTCTTTTCCAGTCCTCTGGCAGTTCCCCGGTGCTCCAGGATCTTTGAAAGATATAGTTCAGTGTCAGGTATAAATGCCCTACCCGTGCCAAGGATCAGCTATAGCTCAGTAGTGCAAGGGTTAACCCAGACATCCACCTGGTCAGCTCCTCCCATAGACCCCTCCTTACCTGAATCCCCGCCCACAGGTATAAAAGGTGGGCACACTCCTCCATGTTGCTCAGATCCTGATGTAACTAGTGATGATGTACAGAACCTGTGAATAAAAGAAATATATTTTATCCAATGACTCAAGTCTCTTCATTGGGCCTGATCCATCAATCCTCGTAACAATATGGTAGCAGAGGATGGTTGGTAAGGCCCAGTGACACCAAACCACAAGACAAGGACCCATACCTACCTACGGAATGGCGACACCTCCGAAGCAACGGGAAGGCAACCCATCGGACTCGCCAGGGAAGGTAGGAACCATGACCGCCCCCAAAACCACCGCGATGGAAGAAAAGGGGGAGATCCAGAAAGAGAAAAGGACTCACCACAACGACCAAGAAGAAGAAAAGCTGCGACTCGACGTCCTGCAGCTGTTGAAAGAGCGAGCCAGCGACAAGAACCTCCTTGCCGACCTGCGGAGCTTCATAATCGACCGCGAGGTGGCAAGGAGTGAAGAAGGCTCGGACTCCGAACTCGAGGAGCTGGACTCGGTGAGTGGATCGCCCAAAAGGGCACTCCCAATGGCCACCGAGCCCCGAAGCCCCGCTCAAGATTTGAAACGGCGGCCATCTTTGTCCACATGGTCGGACAAGATGGCCGACCCCCAACCAATCAGCAGCCAGAATTCAAAATGGCCGGCGCGCGAAAAATGCCGGACCATGAAACATGATGAAAGTGACTGGGGAGAGGGGACAGAATCCGACTCCGACCCCTGGTACACCCCCAGCGAGCGGCAAGTAGATAGGGCCATGAAGACCCTTGCCGCCGCCTTCGGCCCAGGCCTCAAAATTACTAAAGAGAAACCGGAGAGGCCAAAACAGAAGGGAAGGCGAGGAGAGTGGCAACGAAGCACCCACCCGAGAGCCACCGACGCCCGTGCCAGCTCGCCAGCCCACCTACGCACCCCAGGGACACCGCGCCTCCGATCGCCCAGGCCGCACACCCCGGACCGCATGGACTGGGGCAGCTACTTACAGCCATCACCGGAGCCTCAGCGCCGCCAGGATCTTCATTCCGGAGAAGCAGCTGCTGGACGACGCCTTTCGGAGCACACCTGGACCCCCAAGACCGAAGCCGAGGCCTACCCGACCGATAGAGGCCTCTACACCGGAGCCGCGATGAATAGGTCCTTCCACGGCGACAGCGGAGCTGAAATGGACTTCGCGCATGCGCTCTTCCGCCTAGAAGAAGAAAAAAGAAAAAAATTACAAAGCGGGACTTTTAAACTACCGGCAAGCGTTCCCATGCCTTACTGCTGCTATAGGCACATAAGGAACCATGGACAGCAGCCAGCAGTAAGTAACTTTACAAATAGTGCTGGGAACTTACCAATAGACTTTCCCAAGTTGAGAATGGATGGGGGCAATATCCTAGAGTGGTCACAGCAGCTCCAGGTGGTGTTCCTAAAAGAAAACATGTCTCATTTTATTAATGACCCACCAGAGAGGCCATGGACTTTAGAGCTGGATTGCATGCACCATAGGGCATTCTATCTTTTAATTGCCAGCATATCCCCCACAATTTACCACTGTATTGGCCATAACCTCACAGTATCAGAAATTATAGGGAAAATGTTTGGGTTATTCTACAGTGAGAGTGTGTCCACCACCACACAAATTTCCAAAGACTTCTTTTCCACCAGACTTAAGCCAGGGACCCCCATGAGTGAGCACCTAGTGTCCTTAAGCGGTACCAGAGCAGAGCTACACCTTAGGGGAGAAGTTATTTCCGACCAGATCATGAAAAGCGTGATAATTAACTCTTTAGATCACTCATGGAATAACTTCTTAACACACTTAGACACCGTTAGTCTAGGAATGCTATCCATGGAGAAGCTATCCAACAAGCTAATCGCGGAAGATAATCTGAGAAGGAGCCGCCCCGGCCCTCCCAGAGAACATAAGAATGAGAAGAGAGTAGCCTTCCAAGAGAAACAGCACAACACGCCAGAGTGCTACATCTGTGGGTCGAGGGGACACATCAAAAGGGACTGCCCCAAGAACTATAGAGAAAGGGGCAGGCCAGAGCATAGGTACAGACAAACGGAAAGGCACACATCTGAAGAAAGGTATAGGCGCAGGCACTCACCCAATCCCAGGGACAGGAGAGGGAACAGAGATAGCTCGCGCGACAGCAGGACAGGATCCTTATATGGGATAGGGGAGCACACACGCACCACATATCAAGGCAAAGGCACCAGCTCATGGCTCCTAGACTCGGGAGCCTCCAACCACACCACCTACAATCAGAAACTACTCTCATCATTCAAGAGGGAGGACTTTTCGATCAAAGTTGCAGACCAAAACCAGGTTAGAGTGACGGGCAAGGGGACAATTACATTGCCAGGCGTAGGGAAATTAGAGGGGGTACTGCTGGTCCCGGAGATACCCCACAACATCCTAGCCACAGTAAAGCTTAGCAAGGAATCAGGGGTTGAGGTGACTTTTACAAAAGGTAATGTCAAAGTTAGCAAGGAAGGGGAAGATATAGGGAGAGTAACCGTCAACCAAGGGTTACCTTATATAACTTTCTATGAGAATGACACCCACAGCGTGTACACCAGTTCAGGGAACACGGAGGACACTGACCAGGACAGGACTGAGGGGGAACAGGTAGACGGGAGAGAGATAGATAGCGATAGTAACACGACACAAGAAACACAACACAAAAGACACACCCAAAGGGGTCCCTCAATAGGCAAACCCATACATGACGACTTCGCTCACCTGCTACACCGGAAGCTAGGGCACACCAGTTTTCCCGTGGTCCAGAAAATGGCCAATTGTACCGAGGGTATCAGAATAAAAAACTGTCAAAACTACTTCGAGTGCTCGGTGTGCAAATGTTCTAAATTAAAGGTAAAACCCAGACCCAAGAAGTCGTTACGTGCCGCCAAACAAATATTCGACTTAGTCCACATGGACCTGGTAGGGCCCCTAAGGCCATCCGTAAATTATAAGAAAAGGTACTTCCTCACTATAGTGGATGACTATAGTCGATATGGCTTCGTCTATACCTTAAGAAAAAAGGATGAGGCCTTCCAAAAATTCAAGGAGTTTTACAAAAGAGTAGAAACCCAAAACAACACCCGGATCAAACAAATCATGACCGACAGAGGATCTGAGTTTCTATCTAAGGACTTCTCCCATTGGCTCAGGTCCAAAGGCGTGATTCACTTTACGTCGTCCCCGTTCTCCGCCTTTCAGAACGGGGTCGTAGAACGACGGAACTCCACGCTCCAAACCATGGTCAGGTGCGCCTTAGAGGACGCGGGCCTTGGCCAACACTTCTGGTCTGAAGCCCTGGTCTACTCCAACTACACACTTAACAGAACATGGTCCAGCGTGATAGACAAAACACCATACGAGCTCATGTATGGCAAGAAGCCTCAGATAGCACACTTACATGTATTCGGCGTAACTGCTGATGTACACATACCCAAGCAGTTGCGCAAGAAAGGGGATAAGGTATCCAGAAGACTGAGGTTTATGGGATACGAGCCGGGAACCAAGGGCTTCAGGTTTGTGGACAGCAATAATAGATTTATGGTATCTAGAACAGCGGCATTCCATGAGCAAGCCAACTGGTCCAGAATACACTTAAATGAGGTACCCACCAAGCGAGAGGATAGTCCAATCGAGCAAGCTCAAAACAAAAGCGAGACAGTGGATAGACAGGAAGGGAGCAGGCCCAAACCCAACCTCCAAGGCATCAAGGTTGAGGGATGGAAAGAGAATCATCCCAAGATAAGTGTCGACTCACTGACACAAAGAGAGGCCAGATACCTGCATGACACTGAGCAGACAGTAGTCAGACCGGTCAGGTCAACCAGAAACCAACTGCCAAGAAGGCTAAATGATTACGTGATGCACGTGCACACGAATCACGTTACGCCAAACTCCTACGAAGAGGTACTGAGACTACCCCAGGGGGAGAGGGCAAAGTGGGAATTAGCCATGGCCAAAGAACTGGACAGTCTGAGGAAGCTAGAGGTCTACACCCACACCAAAGTCCCAGAGGGCAAGAACACAATAGGCACCCGATGGATCTTCAAGATCAAGAACTTAGAGGGTGGCCAAAGCCTATACAAAGCAAGATTAGTTGCCCAGGGGTTTGCTCAAAGGTTTCCGGAGGACTACACAGACACCTATTCACCCACCGTAAGAACAGAGAGCGTCAAAAGCGCCTTGGTCATCGCATCCCTGCTGGGGCTGGAGGTGCACCAGTTCGACGTGCAGACCGCCTACTTGCACGCCAAACTAGACAAAGAAATATACATCAGAGCCCCCCACAGCAAAGAAACCAACAGAGGGGACACCTGGTTACTTCACAAGAGCCTGTACGGGTTAAAGCAATCAGGCAAACGCTGGTACGAATGCCTGGTAGAGGCCCTGAAGTCTATGGGATTCACGGCGACCATAGCTGACAACTGCTTCTTCACCAGGAAAGAGGGGGACTTGCCAGAATACATCCTAGTTTACGTGGATGACATACTATATATCAGCAAGCACGAAGGGAACCGCAACACCTTCGCCAGCAGACTGAGCGAGCACTTCACCCTAAAATACCTTGGAAGGATAAACCGGTACCTGGGGGTACAAGTCAACCAAACACCAAAAGGTTTCCAACTGTCACAGAAAGAGAAAATAGAAGAGTTACTTCATAAGTGCAACATGGCAGACGCCAAGGGGTGTGATTCACCCATGCAGATGGACTTCCTAAAAAACATGCATGATGAATCACCCGAATTTGGAGACAACACACTGTACATCAGTCATAGGCTCCCTCCTGTATATCGCTAACTGGACAAGACCGGACATTGCTCTATCTGTTAATTTACTGTCCAGGCACGTGAGCAAACCCACCACATACCACTGGGACGCGGTGAAAAGGATGCTAAGATACCTGAAACAAAGTGCCAATGCATGCCTAACCCTAGAGCCTGAAAAATCCGACGAACCCATCCTCTCCTGCTACGCTGATGCTGACTGGGCCGGAGATGCCAAAGGCCGGAAAAGCACGTCTGGGTACATATTCTACTTAAATAACAGTCCGGTGCATTGGTACACAGGTAAACAAATCTTGGTGGCAACCTCGACTACTGAAGCCGAGTACATATGCCTCTCCAAAGCCGCCAACAATCTCATCTGGTTCGACAACCTACTCGCCAGCGTGTGGAGAGAACCAGCTTACCCAATAAATATCTACGAGGATAACAAGGCCGCCATAGAAATATCCATGTCCGACGCTGTAGGCCAAAGGTCAAGGCACATAGACATAAAGTATAAACACGTGAGACAGCTCTCCAGAATCGGTTTCATAAAAGCCATACACTGCGATACAGAAGAACAGACTGCAGACATACTCACAAAACCTCTACAAGGCAAACAACACTCACACTTAGTTTCCAAGCTCAACATTCGCCTCAAGACACCACACAGTCAGTCAGGATTACAGACACAGGTCAGGCATTTAGAGGGGGATTTGTCAGGTATAAATGCCCTACCCGTGCCAAGGATCAGCTATAGCTCAGTAGTGCAAGGGTTAACCCAGACATCCACCTGGTCAGCTCCTCCCATAGACCCCTCCTTACCTGAATCCCCGCCCACAGGTATAAAAGATGGGCACACTCCTCCATGTTGCTCAGATCCTGATGTAACTAGTGATGATGTGCAGAACCTGTGAATAAAAGAAATATATTTTATCCAATGACTCAAGTCTCTTCATTGGGCCTGATCCATCAATCCTCGTAACATTCAGTGGTACTGAGATCTTGTCTGACAGTTCCTTCAGAACCTTGGGGTGTAATCCATCTGATCCTGGTGATTTGAACTCATCTAGGGTAGACAGGTGCTCACTTACCATTTTCTTCCCTATTTTAATGTGTATTCCTAATCTGTTTTTTGTGGTGCTGTTTTTGATAGGTTGGACTGTTTTTCCCTTTGTGTAAAGATAGATGCAAAAAACAAGTTAAGTAGTTCTGCTTTCTCTCTGTTGCTTGTCACCTTCTTGCCACTTTCTCCCAGCAATGGACCAATTGTTTCCTTGACTTTTTTCTTGTTTCTTTCTTTTTTGGAAGAAGATTTTTTTGTTATTTTTTTACTTTTGTCACAAACCTTTGTTCATTGTGAGTGTTAGCTTTCCTCACTTCATCTTTACAGGCTTACAGGCTGCCTTAGTTATTTGCCCCTCTTTCCTCTTTTTATACTTGTCCTTTTTGTCTTTCAATTTATCAGAGTATTCTTTATGCAGCCATGCTGGTTTCTTTTGAGAGCTGTTATTTTTCTTCTTCGTTGATATTGGGCTTTTATAATTTATAATTTCACTTTTCAAAATTTCCCAAGCTTCTTGAGGTTTTTTTCCCCTTGAGGATTCTCATCCATGAAATCCTTCCCAAGCTCTCTCTAAATTCATTGAAATTAGCTCTCTTAAAGTCCAAGACTCTAGTTTGACTTTGTTCTATTACTTTGTTCTACTACTTGTGCTTGCATAATGTTGAATTCCAATATTGCATGATTACTTGCTCCCAAGGTTCCCTCCAAGTTTCCCTCCAAAACTGTTGGAGCTAACAGTGAGGGTCATCTAAAGGTTAGTTCACTTTAGCAGGGCTTAACACAGCTATATACATTCCATACATAACAGAAATTATTTCCTGATGAAAGAATATTGGCTCCAGAGCAGGCTCAACTTTGCCTGAAGGAGCCAAGCAGGGAGTGGGAAATTAGAAAAGCCTTTGGTCCCAGTGACTGACCCAGATTGGATTCTGCAAAATTATCCTGGGACACATATATTTGCCTTCATTTGTGAAGGCATTCATTAGAGAAGAGCCCCCCAGACAAAGGCTGCTCCATGGCTAGAAATTCAATTTTCTCTTGTATTTTTGCACAGGGTGCATTTTATCAGCTGTCATTTGCTTTTTCAAAAGTGAAAGATTTATTGGTTCCTTCCCACCCACCCGACCCAGGGAGCTTAGAATGCCACTGTTGCAACTGGGACAGATAAGGGCTGCTCAGCAAGCCAAGGTTTCTCTTGCTAGTGGAAGATTGGCATTGGTACCAGAAAGCCTTGAACACCGATCCCACAAGTCTCCTCTTTTCCTGCTTTTTAACTACTTTATCTGTTCCAGAATTCTGAGAAAACCTAAAGTCCACAATTATCATAAAACTTCAATAATTAACCAGTTAATAGATGAGAAAGGAACTATATGTTATAGAAATGAAGAAAAGAAAACAACAGTTCAAAATTACTACGAGAGATTATATAAACAAGAGTCGCAGATGATTTAGTGGACATGCCCAGAAGCGAGAAATTATTGGATTAAAATTTGAACATGGTTAGAGGAAATGATACAACAACACGCTGATTTAAAACCAGAATTGTTCCTATTGGGTATCTTATCAGTGAAATACAGTAAAGAAAAGACTTATTTTAAGGCAGGATGTAAAATGAAATTGGATATAAGAGTGAAATAATACGGGGTCAACCTGCATGATCTCTGAAGGGCTCTTTTGACTTGAGAAAGTTGCAGAGTTCAAAAAGTTAAACCACAGAATTAACACACATTCTACAGTTGGAAAGTTCAAGAAGTCAAACCGCAGAGGTACTATGTTAAAATGCAGAACTAGCCCACATGGAGTTTCCTGCTTAAGAAACAAGGGAAGACTAGCTAAAGAGGCAGATCTAAGATACTTCCTGTTTTTGTTAGTATATAGGTACATATCTTAAACAGAATCCTTGTTCAGATGTTAGGATTAATATTATGCTATCTGAACCTTTTGGCCAAAATAAAGCTTTTTCTGATTTCGAAATTCATCTCTTTATTTTTCCACGACATTTTGGCAAGCCAGCCAGGAGATGAAGCGAGATTCGCTAAGGGATGGAACGGACCAGTCAGTGCCAGGTGAGACCGTCTTGCCAAACTTCAGGCGCCACTGAGAGTTTTTCTCTGGAAGGAGGCAGACGGCCCCTCTGGGTACTTGATGGCTCCAACCGACCCAAGAACCTTACGAAATCAGAACAAGCTAATAGATAAACGCCGGCTGAGAAAGAAAAGGAAAGAAGACGCCTGCAGGCAAGTATTGTGGGAATTGTAGGCCTACTCGAGAGTGGAAGAGGGAGCCTGATCACCTCCCTGGGTCCGGGAAAAAGTCCCTTCCTAACGGAATTGGCGTATCCTAATGAGACTCTAGAACTGTGTGGGTGGTTAAGCCACTGCAGTTCCTGTTGGTGACTGTTGGAAAAGTCCAGCACCACAGGTTAATGGCAGCGTCTTAGAAAATGGGTGGCAAATAGTAGTGAAACAGAACCCTGACTGACTTCACAAATGGCAAGTAGAAGTCATGCAAGTCTGTGTGGCTCGAGTGAGTGGAAATCCCAAATGTCAGGTCAGAAAGAGTCACCCTGAAAAGAAATCTATCTTAAAGACTGCAATCTATGAAGAAAAGAGACCACCCTGAAATGCCAGCTTGTGCAGCATTGCAAATGTCAAGGGGACTGAGCCCCAGATATTCTAAAGCAGAAGCACTTCAGTGCATAGCTTACATCAATAGCCTCCACTCACTATGTGCCCATGCAAGTGAAAAAAGAAAAGAAAATTTGTTGTTCCTTTTTCCTGTGAAAATCCCAAAAGCAAACCCCAAAGAAGTAATTAAGAAAATATTGGAATGTGCAGAAATGAACAAATTAACATTGGTAATTAAAGAAAAGGAAGAATTGGACTATTTTAAAGTATGGGGGCAATTATATCAATGGTTAGAGAAGAGATATACATGAAATATTGGAAGAATATTGTAACAAATTAAATCAAAATGTAAAGGTATGACAGACACACAGCATGAAAATGATAGAGGAGGGAGTAGAGGACACAAAATATGAACTTACTGTATTTTCCGGCATATAAGACGACTGGGCGTATAAGACAACCCCCGAATTTTCCTGTTAAAATATAGGGTTTGGGCTATACTGGCCGTATAAGACTACCCCTCTTCCAACGCACACCAAATAAAAATTAAAAAACATCAACTGGCTCACCCACAATGTAAAAGCAGCTGTGCTAGACCCAAAATGGCCCCTGCAACAAGCAGGAACCTCACACAGCCACAAAAAGCCCCCCAAAAACAACTTTCACACTTTACACACACACAACACAACACAAACAACTGGCTCACCCACAATGTAAAAGCAGCTGGGCTAGACCCAAAATGGCCTCTGCAACAAGCAGGAACCTCACACAGCCACAAAAAGCCCCCAAAAACAACTTTCACACTTTACACACACAAAATTCCACATACAGCTTTGTGAGATTTTGTGTGTTTGTGTAGCTAGAGTGAAACACTACAAAAACACACTAAATCTCAGAAAGCTGCACAAATTTTATTTTATTTTATTTTTATTTTTATATGAAAGCTAAATTTAAAACTTCCTAAACTTTAAATGGCTAGGTCTAAAAAAGAACAACTAAAAAAACCCCCAATTAACTATTTTTTTTAACGATCCCAAAGGGGAAAAAAACTTACCCAATAGAACAGGGGTCTCCAACCTTGGCAACTTTAAGACTTGTAGACTTCAACTCCCAGAATTCCTCAGCCAGCTTTGTTTTGCTGGCTGAGGAATTCTGGGAGTTGAAGTCTACAACTCCCTGCCTACTTAATTGCAGGCAGCGAGTGGCTTGCTGATGGAATGGATTCAGGCAAGCGAAGCAAGGCAAGCGTTGTAACTAGCAGCTAAGGTAAGCAAGCTGGAGGGGGAAAACTTTTTTCTTTCTCCATGGCTCTGGCGGTCCCAGCTGAGTTGCCTGATTAGCAGATAGTCAGAGCTTGGATCGCCAGAGTCATTTAAGGCTGGTTAGAGCCTTTCGGGCTGGTCTGCCTGGTTACAGGAGAACGACACCCGGTGTATAAGACGACCCCCGACTTTTGAGAAGATTTTTATGTGTTAAAAAGTCATCTTATACGCCGGAAAATACGGGTAGATGAAACACTGTATAGTTTGTTTGTTTAAAAAATAAAAAAAATTATTGTAAAACTTCAGTTTGGCTGTGGCTGTAGTCCTGGAGTTCTCCATTTTTTATTTTCTGTGGGGGGAGGTTGGAATTATATAATTTGCTTTACTGTATCATCATCATCATCCTAATACTATTGTTTTTTGTATATAATTCTGCCATTGTTTTCATTATTTGCATAGATCACTACAATTTTTATCACTAATTTGATCAAACAAGTTTTAATTGCAGATGTTTTCAGAACAGATAATGGCCTTTATTAGGCTCATGATACATCAATCTTCGAAAAGCATGGGTAGGAGAATTAACTAGCAGATGAGCAACATTCAGTTGCTAATCCCTCAGTTCTCATAATCCCTTGAATTGTAGGCTTTTCTGCATACAGGCTTCAACTGGTTGTCTTTTGGGTTTAAAGCCAGTGTGAGAAATCTTATTCTAGATATCAATCCCTTCCTCCCCTTTAACCACAGTAATGGCTGGATATTCTGTCTGGACTGTGGTTAAGATAGTGGAGTTCCTTATTTCTTTTTCCCTCCCACTCATGCCAGCAAAGCACATACCAAATTCTTTTCCTTCTGTGCACGTCTTTGGAAGGCTGGTGGAAAAACAACAAGAATTTTACAGTTCTTCCTATCACAGCTGGAAGGGAAAACATGGCACAACCATTTTTACCTAGTTAAAAACTCACATAAAAGATCTGCCTCTGCTGAAATTTAATGACACACTTCTGTGGCTCTCCAGTCTCCTAGCCTACAAGGAGATATTTGCAAGATTTTTGTTTTTGTTTTTGAAAAGAACAAAGAAATGGCCTGCATTTCACTGTACCACTTTGTCACTATTAGACCAGGAAAAACAACAACAATGGCCTAGCAATTTAGTAGCTCTGTATAAAATGATATCATGGGTAGAATTTGGGGACACAGAGGGGAGAGAGATTGTCTGAGCACACATTGGCCATTTGGAAAGGCAACATTTGTGAAAGAAAGAGCAGCAGACTGACCTGCCCAGTGTGAGTCCACAGAGAAGAACATGCTAGTTGGAAGTGAAGCAAGGAAAAGTTTAGATGTAGGTCACCTTCCCAGCAGGCAAAGGTAGGCTGGGATTGACACCAGCAGTTTTTGGTCTCCTAAAATGCTAGGTGGTCCATTCTCAAACCATAGTGAGTGCAGTGAGCCTTATTTTAAAATAAATGTGTAAAGAAAGATACTGTTAGTGCATGAATCTCTTTACCAGTGTAGATGTTTGAAGCTAAATGGCTACATCCACCCATTTAGACTTAAGAAGAGGAGAGCAATGAAGACCCGGGGATGATGAAAGATAGTGGGAGAGGAATTATTAGCCAGGGTCATAACAGCACAAGAGTCCAGAAGACCAGTGTGCTATCAATAATGTGTCTTGTGCTTTGCTGTACATACAGATCTGGACATTTTGTAGATGACTTCCAATCTCACTGCCGCAAGTCTTCTAATGAGTCATCTGTCTGCATTCTTTTTCAATGCTGTCTTGATGGTGAGTACTGCAGACAATTTTGTTTATTTATTAAAGAGCTGGCTTCTATTTTGTCTATAGTCATGCTGTCTTGCAAAGGATAAGGGGGCTGTTCAAAAGTAGGAGGATAGGTTTTCTTGATCAGCATTTTTGAGGGGTCATCAATTGCCAGCAAAAGAGCATAAATGGAATATCATGGCATAATTATGATTTCTTGACACCATTATAAAGTATTAGTATTAATTATTAATTGCAGAGCATTTTGCATTAAATTGAGGAAAAGACCTTATTTCACCATCTTCCTTATGCTAACCTACCATCTTTATAGTAGTCAGCAGAATTTAAAGGAAGGCACTACAGTGGACAAACTGCTAGTAGCCAAGAGGATATATTTTGGAGAAACAGCTCATAACTAGAGATGATTGGGCATTGTTGATCAAATGATCAGAACTTTGTTTTGTTTTGGCTTATTTAGGCTTATGGTTATTCTACAATTTTTTTTTGTTTTGCATAACAAAAATATGAGAATAAATCAAATAATACACATCTACAACATTCCCACAACACAAAAACATTTAGATGAGGTTAATTTGGCAAGTCTATGGTGATTTCTGTGAATTACCACATTATTTTCAACATATTCAGTTTGATTTGTTCATGATCTGCTTTAGACTCTTCCCCAGAGACTGGGAACTGTGATTCAAGGATCAACTGTGGAGTGATTCATTTGCAGTTCCTCAGATCCTCCTTTTTTCTGTTTTTGAAAACAGAGACAGCATATATTCTGTCATTTGACACTTTGCCATTTCTTCAGGATTTCTCAGAAATAATGAGCATCCCCTTACCATATTTCTATCATCCTTAACCTTATTGTTAACCCTCATACTTCACCCTATTCTTAATAATTTCCTGGTAGAATACATAGTACTTGTAGAATAGAATATGTGTAGCTCAGGGTTGAACTGTGGAGTTCTTGATGCTTTTTGAGCTTGGTTGTTTGCTTGCAGAAGTTTCATTACTTAACTAGGTAACGTCATCAGTGCTACTGAGTTCAGGATTTGTTTCCTGTTCCTTTTCATAGTTTACCCTGCCAATGTTGGTGGAGGTGTGGTATTTTTCCTTTGGTAGTTCCTTGATTAGGATAACCATTTTTTGTTTGGTTGTTTGCCTGATTTTTAATCCTTACTATCTGTGTGATGGCTGCTGCAGAGGACGTGTTCTGGTCTTTTTGTTTCCTTTTTAGCTTTGTTGTTGTGTCTTGGTGAAAAAGTAAGGTCTTGCAGGAAAGGAAAGGAAAGAAAGGAAAGGAAAGGAAAGGTCTTGCAGGAAAGGAAAGGAAAGAAAGGAAAGGAAAGGAAAGGTCTTGCAGGAAAGGAAAGGAAAGGTCTTGCAGGAAAGGAAAGGAAAGGAAGGCAGGAAAAACCAAATGTGCAGGTATAGGATAGGCAGTACCTGCCTCAACAGTAATGCCTGATAATACCGTGTTTCCCCAAAAATAGGACATGTCCCGAAAATAAGGCCAAGCCTGATTCTTGGGGTGGGCCTAAATATACACCCTCCCCTGAAAAGAAGCCACCCTCTCTCACACACATGCACACACAGGTTCCTCATCCCCGCTGTCAGCCTCCGCCTTTATATTGCTTGCTTGCTCGGCTGCCATTGTAATGGGGGGAGGGGAGAGCTGTCTGGATGTCTGGGGGGGAAGTGAGCTGGTGTAGTAAAGTGAGCTGGTGGAGTAAATGGGAGAAAGTTTTCCTCAGCATTTCTCTGCAGCTGGGAAGCACGCAGATAACCACACAAGATCAACCGTCATGGCATACCAGGAGCATGGAGCCATCAGAAGCTACACCCACATGATCCTTTGGGGGGATGTGGATTGATAATCCTGACTGGACGATTGCAGAGAGGGTTTTAAGGATGATTTCTATATGTGATTTTCGCGCCTATTGCCTCAGACCTTGCTTTTCTTTGGTTGCATTCAGTTCATATTCAGTAAAAATACTTTTTCTATGAAAATGGAGTTCGGGTTTTTCTTTCTTGAGTGTTGAAAGGAGGCATACCTGACACCCCCCAACCCTCCCAAGGCAGCCACATCCCTTTTTGACTCCTGAGCACCCTGCCCCTTTCGCCGCCTGTGGCACTGACCGTAGATCTTGAGCACCTGCTCTTGCGCATGGTGGTGGCCCGCCCACTCTCACCCCCACGCCCAGGCACTGCATCTGCATAGCCTCAATAGCCCCAGCACAAGCATCACCGCCCCACAGCTTCCTTGGCAGGGCAGCCACCGGCAGCAGAGAGGCCTCCATGCACGGCGGGCAGTCATGGAGGACTACAACGGCAGGCTTGGCGTATCCCGCAGCTGGGTGCAGGTCTTGGCAGGGATGGCTGAGGCATTGCAGGTGTTGCTGCTGCCGCCACCTGCAAAGGCCCAGTGGCCCCCTGCGGCCAAGCTCAGCCACAGGCGAGGAGCATTGGCCATGGCATGCAGCCAAAAGCAGAAGCAACAGAAGTCTTTCTTTCTCTCCCCCAAACTCTGCCTCTGCAGCTTCCAAACCCCAGCCAGGGCAGCGGCCACTCTGGGAGTGTGCTTCCCACTCTATGATGAAGGCTGAAGCTGGGCCCTGCTGTTGCTTCTGCACGGATGCTGGTGATGGGTGCCGGCAGCATTGGCTATGAGCTCCTCAAGGACCTCAGTTAGTTGAAGGAGCTTTCATCATATCTTCTGACTATTAGTTGGTGTTTAAGGATGGGCTCTGCTAGTTTTCTGTCTTTCTGTCCTACATAGTGGCTATTACAGTCCTTATGCTATAAATTCTAGATTACTCCATTATTTTCTTCTTGGGCTACTAGGTCTTTGATTTATTAAGATGTTGTCAAGGTTGATAGCAAGGTGCTTCTTTCCGCTCACAATTTGACAAAGAAGCTAAGGGAGGCAGATGGGTATGATTGGAATGTGTGGGGAGCTGGGAGGGAGAAAAGGAATTTACATGAGTAAATTCAGCAGTCTGAGAAAATCCTGCAACCCCAGGGTCAGATGCTTAAGACTTTTGAAAGGTGCAGATTGTTTTTTCAAAATAAAATACTTAACCTGGATTAAATACTTAATTGGTGGACAGTGGGCCAAAGGAAGGAAAAAGGGGTTTTTACTATGCTGTGCCTCACACCAAAACCTTAGAACTGGCTTTGCTTCTTCTGTACCTATATGGATCTGTCAGTAAATTTATACTCTTGGTAAAATCAAAAATGTGCCAGGAGTTTCTTTAGCTGTATTTGCCAATGGGATGGCTGACATTAAGTCAGTTTTTTAAGTAATAACCTACCTGGATCCCACCAGGCGCCCAACAGCAACCTGAGAATATCTGCAATCAACAGAGAACTGGAGATAGGGAAGAAGCCGGGGAGGCCCTGTCCCGAGAGCCTCCAGTGACACTGCAGACTGGAACCGTGACACAGCAGGCTGGCATGCACCCCACACAGAAAGCTGAGAGGTTGGAGCAGCTGCCAGCTGGTGTGAGAGTAAGATACCAGGGGCCAAAGACCTGATGGGCGACAAATGTGGGCAAGACCCCTTAGTGCCCTTGGGCATCAATGTGGTCTGAAGGAGCAAGTGGAAGATGAGGCAGCCAGTCGAGTGGGATGAGCCCACTGAGTGGAAGTTTCCAGTTGCAGTCCATCGATGGAGCAACTGAGGGAGAAGTTTGGTGGTTCGGAAATAATTCTTCTTCTTCTTCTTCTTCTTCTTCTTCTTCTTCTTCTTCTTCTTCTTCTTCTTCTTCTTCTTCTTCTTCTTATTATTATTATTATTATTATTATTATTATTATTATTTAATCTTTAGTGAGATTCACACCCTTTGAGGCTGGTTAATAGCTCAGCAGCTCGAGTCCTAACCAAGGACCTAGGAACTGTTAAGGTATTGTCGGAAGATGTAAGCTGTTCCAAGTAAGGTGGTTTTTTGTAGAGTCAAAATGTTCAAGTCCGCTAAATTTAGAATATCTAAATAGCGGGATTATTATTATTGTTGTTGTTGTTGTTGTTTTAAAAGTAAAACAATGGACATTGCTCAATGTCTCTGGTTTCTAACATTTATGTCAAAATCAAGTTAATAAGTAATCTATTCCTTGCTCTATACATATCTATTCCTTGCTCTTTACATATCTCCTACTTCATTATATAGTATTTTACTTCCTAAGCAACTATGCATGTATTTAATAAACCAATATTACATTCACAAGTTCAATATACTGTACATTGATATATTCCAGTTTAACTTCTATTTTAAACATTAACATCTCTTCTAACCAACTCCTTATTTGCTGCCAGAAACTTTTGGCTTTTGAGCACTCCCAACACATATGGTAACATGACCCTAGTTCCACCTCACATTTCTAACAAATTGGGGAGTATTTTTTTACTAATTCTTGCTAATCTTGTGGGTGGGAAGTGCCACCTGTAAAACATTTTATACAGGTGAAGTTCATGTCCTTCTAGTGTCAACAGTCTTCTATTTTTGAGGTGTAGCCAATCACTTACCCAAACCAGAGCTGCAGCTTGCCGATATTTTTCCCAATTTGGATGACCAAATCCTCCTCTTTCTTTTGCATCTTGTAATAATTTTAATTTAATTCTTGGCTTTTTGCCCTGCCATATAAATTTTACTATAATTCTATTCAAATTTGTAAAGAAATCTTTTTTGAGCCAGATTGGTATATATTGAAATAAATATAAAATTTTGGGTAGCACGTTCATCTTAATTGTAGCAACCCTCCCCATAAAGGAGAGTTGCATCTTTCCCATCTTTCTAAATCAATTTTAATTTGCTCAATTAGTCTATCATAATTTTCCTCTTTAAGCGTCACGCATCTTTTTTTCCCCCCCAACTTCTTTTTTTTTATTGAAAAAGTTTTACAATTACATTTTCTAACCCCCTCAACCCTCCCTAACCCTCTCTAACCCCCCCTAACCCTCCCCTCCCCCCAGACTTCCACAAAATATAATCCAAATCAGAATCCCCTTTTTATAAAACTTGAAACCCTCCACCCCCTGTATACTTTTCACATCTTCACAAAATTCTATTATTCTATCCCTATATAATACTTTCAGTTAAAAGCTATCTGATATATCCTAGTTTGATATTTATTCTGCACATAATCTATCCACTTTTTCCACTCCCATACATAAGTCTCTTGTGAGCGATCTTTTAAATATGCTGAAATCTTCGCCATCTCTGCAAAACTGGCCATCTTCAAAGTCCATTCTTCAATAGTAGGCATAGCTTCATTTTTCCAATATTGACCTATCAGTAATCTCGCAGCTGTTATCATATACAATATCAACTTTGTTTCACCCAATGTAAAACCCTTAACTATACCCAATAAAAACAATTGTGGAGAAAACTGAATTTTTTTCTTCAAAACATTCTGCATAACCCATCAAATTTTTATCCAAAAAGCCTTCACTTTCTTACAAGTCCACCACACATGATAATATGTGGCATCTAGGCAATCACATCTCCAGCATTTTGGTTGAACATTAGGGTACATGCACGACAATTTCTTAGGATCTAAATGCCATCTATAAAACATTTTATAAAAATTTTCCCTCAGATTCTGCGACTGTGTAAATTTAACATTCTGAACCCATATTTTTTCCCATGTTTCCAACATCACTGGTTCTGCAAAATTTTGTGCCCACTTTATCATGCAATCTTTAACCAATTCAGTTTCTGAATCCCTTTCTAACAAAACATTATATACCCTTTTAATATGCATTGGACCTTTCTCTTTTATATGTCTAACCAATTCCTCCTCATGCATCATTATACCAGTTTTTTGGTCCTCTTTCCATCTCAATTGGAGTTGATTATACTGTAACCAGGTTAAATTAATCCCTTCGTCCAACAGCATTTCTAAAGTCTTCAGTTGCCATCTGCCCGCATCTGTAAAAAGAACTTCTTTATATAACCCCACCCGAGTGACATTATATTTGTATTCCACATAATATGACCAAGATCCAGCCGTAACGGTATTTTGTAATCCCATTTGAGTCGGTGCTTCTTCCAAACTCTCATCAAAGAGTTTCTAAGTATATGGCTTTTGAATACTTTATCCACTTTGTTGTCATAAAATAAGTAAGCATGCCAACCAAATTCAAGATCAAAACTTTCTATATTCAATATTCCAGTCTTTTTCCTTCCAAACCAATCACTTGCTTGCATCAGAGCTGCTGCTTCATAATATAATTGTAGGTTTGGAAGTTTAAGACCTCCCCTTTCTGGAACATCTTGCAAAATTTTCAGTTTAACTCTCGGCTTTTTTTCATTCCAGACAAACTTGTTCATTCCTCTTTGCCATTCTCTCAATTGTTTATCACTTTTAAGCACCGGAATCATTTGGAACAAAAAAAGAAATCTTGGCAAAACGTTCATCTTAACTGCTGCTATTCTTCCAAGTAGAGACAGCTGCAGTTTTTTCCAGGTCTCCATATCTTTCTGTACCTCTCGCCACAACACCTCATAATTATTTTGAAACAGTTTCATATTTGATTCTGCAACCTGAACTCCTAGATATTTAACCTTTGGTACTATCTCAAAACCTGCCTTGCTTTCAAGTTCCTGTTTTCGATCTTGTGTCATATTTTTAACTATCATCTTAGTTTTTTTCTGGTTCAGTCTAAATTCTGATACTCTTCCGTATTCTATAATGTCTTTCATCTGGATTATTGATTCCATCGGCTGTGTTAGGGTAACGACCAGATCATCTGCAAATGCCCTTATTCTGTATTCCTCTTGCCTTATCACTATTCCTTTCAAGATACTTGAGTCCCGTATTATGTTCAACAAGACTTCTAATGTTAAAATAAATAACAATGGGGATAACGGACAACCTTGTCTTGTTCCTTTTTCAATATTAAAGTCTGTTGTCAAACTTCCATTAATAATAATCTGTGCCTTTTGTTCTTGATAAATTGCTGAAACTGCCTGTATAAATTGATCCCCAAAGTCCATCTTTTTTAATGTCTTTAATAGAAAGTCCCAATCCACTCTATCAAAGGCCTTCTCCGCATCCAAGAAAACCAGCACTGCAGGGATCTGTTTATTCTTCTCAAGATATTCCAATAAATCTATAACTTGCCTTACATTGTCCTTCATGTATCTGCCGTCTATAAATCCCGCTTGATCACAATGAATCACCTCTTGAATAACTGGCATCAACCTGTTGGCTAGTATTTTTGCAAATATTTTATAGTCATTATTCAGAAGAGATATTGGTCTAAAATTCTCAGGTTTTTTAGGACCTACTTGCTCTTTCGGTATCAATGAAATATATGCTGTTTTCCATGATGGGGGTATTTTACCCCCTTGTTGTATACTACAAAATAGATCTTTAAGATGTTCAATCATTTCTGCTTGTAAAGTTTTATAGTACACCGCAGTTAAACCATCCGTCCCAGGAGCTTTAGCTGTTTTCAGTCGTTTAATTGCGGCAATAATCTCCTCAGCTGTTATAAAATGATTCATTCTCTCCTTTTGTTGACTAGTGATTTTTGTAACTCTTTTATTTTCTAGATATTTCTCTATAAGTCCATTCTGTATATCATCTTTGACATATAATTTAGTATAATAATCTACAAAAACTTTTTTAATTAATTTTTGTTGAGAAATTTCCTTCCCTCCAGTATCAATACTATCAATGATCTGTGTACTCTGCCTCTTCCTTAGTGTGTAAGCCAACCATCTGCCCAGTTTGTTAGCGTTGCAGAATGTATTATGTTTCGCAAATTGTAGATTTGTTGCTGTTTGTTCCGCCATAAGCATTTGAAATTGATCTTTCAGAAGTTTTATAGCTCCTCGTATTCTTTCATCTGTTGGGTTTTTTATAAGTAACTGTTCTTTATTCTTTATTTCTTTATTCTTCCATTTCAGATCTTTTCTTTTGTCGATTTAATTTGTGTTTAGAGTTCATATGGATGAGTACCCCTCTCATATATGCTTTACTCGCATCCCACACGATTTCAATAGGGGTACCCTTATTCAAGTTCATTTCAAAAAATTCTTTCATATGCTTTTTAAGTTCTGTTATGTTCTTTTCATATCTAAACAGATTTTCATTTAATCTCCATGATCTTCTCTCACTCTTTCCCATCTCAATTTCTATCCATACCGGGCTATGGTCAGTTAAAGTCCTTGGAAAAATCTTTGTTCTTTTTGTTTTTACAAGTAGGTCAGCTGATAGTAAAATAAAATCAATCCTAGAAAAGGATCTGTGTCTGTCTGAAAAAAAAGTAAAATCCAATTCTTTTGGGTTATGTATTCTCCAAATATCTTTTAATTCCAAATCTTCTTTCATATCAAAAAAAAGTCTGTGGTAGTCTAATCCTTGACTTCGCCGAACTCTTTTTATCTATTTTAGAATAAATTACTCCATTCCTATCTCCCATAATTAAAATAGATCTATAGTCCCATTGCAATATTTTAGAATGCAAAGGTTTATAAAAATTGTCCTGTTGTTGATTAGGAGCATAAATTCCAATCACTAGAATTGGGCCACTTGCTGTGTGCAGTTCAATTGCTATAAACCTACCACATTCATCTGCTTCTATAATTTTAGCTGACAGTCTTTTATTTATATAAATAACCACACCATTCTTTTTTTCCAAATTTGAAGCTATAAAATGTGTTCCTAATCTTGAATTTATCAGATATTTTTGATCTTGTGTTCTAACATGAGTTTCTTGTAAACAAATTATATCATTGTTAAATTGTCTCAAGTAAGTAAATAATTTTTTCCTTTTCTGTGGTGAATTTAATCCATTCACATTCCAAGATAAAAACTTAATCGTCATGTACACTTTTTTGAAGTGACAAGCACATTTGCCGAAGATTTTCCGAGTCGGTAGTCTTCGGCTTTGCTCCCCCCATGGCTTCACATTCTTGTATATTACCCTTGACTCCTTTCTTATATTGCTGTGGCTTGGGCCTTTCCTGTTGTTGTTTTTCTTTGAGTTGCTTAGAAATTGCTCGAGTTATACGCTGATCTTTAGCTTCACACATCCGGGCTAGGTCCAAAGCCACTTCTCTTGTAGTCTTAGGTGGTTCAATCACAATTTTCGAAGGAAGATCTAGCAGGGGCTCATCCAGAAAACCTCCTCTAGCTCCCTGCATTTCCATTGCCTCTAGTTCCAGCTGCTTAGGCTGCTCTTCCATCTCTTGCTGAAATTGCTTCTCCTTATCACTCTCCTTTATCTCCAACACAGAGGATGTACGTGGGAATGGTGAGCTCTCTTTCAAGACATTAGAATAGAATTCTTCTGCCTTCTCAACAGTATTTAATTGGTATCTTTCTCCCTTATACCTCAAGATTATACCAGTTGGAGCATCCCACCTAAATGGAATTTGTTGTTTTTTTAATTCATTCACTAGAAATCCAAAATCCTTTCTATCTTTTAACATCTTAGGTGGTAGCTCTTTATAAACTCCAATCTCCTTTCCGTCCACTTGCACAGCAGAGAGAAAAGACTTTTGCAAAATATCATTTCTCATTTTTCTATCTGTAAAGTATATCACCACATCTCTGGGCAATTGTCTTTGTCTGGCCACCCACGAATTCATTCTATACACTTTATCCATTTTGCAAAAAATCTCTTCAGGGCTAATCTTTAACAGCACAGCTAGAGCATCAGCACAAGTCTGTCTCAGGTCTTGTCTATCATTCTCTTTTAAGCCTCTCAGCCTTATGGCAAATTCCATAGACCTGAACTGCATCATTGTGATCATTTTCAAGTCTCTGCATTTTATTGTCAGCATCAAAAATTTTATAGTCAGTCTCCTTCATTTTGACATCCATTTCTGATCTAAATTCTTCCACCTTATTATCAGTTTTAATAATTGCTTCTGACAATCCAGTCACCACTGTCATTAATTTTTTGGTCACCTTGTCATATTTCTCTTGCACCACCTCTTTAATTTCTTTAATCTCCTGCTTGATTTCCTGTTGTGACTTTTTAAACTTCTCATCCAAATTTTCATCTTGCCTCATCAAAGCCTGGGTAATGAAATCCTTTAAACTTTCAAGATTGCTATTGCTTAACACATTGTAAGCCGCCCTGAGTCTCCAGAGAAGGGCGGCATATAAATTAAAGCAAAAAAAAAAAAAAAGATCAATCTCTTTTTTCTGGCTCTGCTGGCTGGGAGGCTGCTGTTCAGGTTTATGTGTGGGGGATCCCCCCCCCTGCCGCCTTCACTTCCTGTTTAGTCTGCTTAGAAGCCATCCTACCACGTAGTCTGGCTTTTCCAAAAAAGGAAATCCTTTTTCCCTTTCCTCCACCACAAAGTTCTCTAAAAAATTCCCCCAGGTTTAGTCAAATTAAAGGTGAAATTGAAGCAAAATCAGACTTGTTTTAAGAAAGATTCTCTTTTCCTCCACTTGTTACAGACAATGCTATTTTGTAACTTGTTGAAATAACTTTGCTAATCCACTCTCGCTTTCAGCTCTCGTTAATGCTGAAGCCGGGCGCCATTTTCAAGAGACTTTCACTCATTCACTCTTCTGTTTTAAAATTAATCACAGGGCTAGTAATACTTGCAGTTTCGTGGTTCAAGTTGTTGTTCCACCCCGTTTGTTTGAATTTGCTTTGTTTTCAGTAGAAAGGTTGATCCTGCCGCCTTGTTCTACGCTGGGTAGACTCGTCCCACGCTGTCCGGAGTCTCGGCGAGCTGAAAGGGAGCTGCGCCTGTTTCCTCCCCAGAAGCAAAGGATAGCTATCTGGGGGCTCACAGGGGCTCTACCTGCTTCTTGCCGACTCTAATCCTCCAATCCTTCAGGATTCGGGAACTTCCGAGCTGCTTCTCTTGATCGAAGCGGCTCTGACAGGCAGCGGGGCTGGCGGTCCGAAAACGGGACCGTCTTTCGGCGACAGGAAGCAAACCGGAAGTCAAGCGTCATGCATCTTGATGTCAATTGAATCCCTAGATATCTAATTTTTTAAATTATCTGAATATCAATTTTTCCCTCTATATCTCTTTTTTTGCGCCTTCGTCATGTTTCATTTTTCCTTATTTATCTTTAAGCCGGCTACCTCCCCATATTCCTCCAGTACTTCCATTAGCTGTACGCCCAATTGCATTGGCTCTTCAATAATAAAGACGAGATCGTCTGCGAACGCTTGCAATTTAAAAATTTCATTTTTGATCTTCAAACCTTTAATTTGGATATCTTCTTGAATTACTCTATTCAATGCTTCTAACGATAAAATAAACAGCAGGGGCAATAGTGGACAGCCCTGTCTTATACCTTTCTGGATTTGGAAGTTTTGTTGTTTCCCCATTAATTACCACTCTTGCTCAGCACATCCTTATAAATTTTTCCGCAAATTCCATATACTTTGGTTGATTTAAAATGAATTCCCATTTAACATTATCAAATGCTTTCTGTGCGTCAGCAAATATTAGTACCATCTGTTTTTTATTGTGAAGCTCATAGTATTCCATAATATCTAATATAATCCTTATTTCTTATATATTTCTTATATATCTTATATATATTTCTTATATATTGTCTGGGCAGAAAGCCATTTTGATCAGAGTGGATAAAATTTTCTAAGAATTTATTTAATCTTTCGGCCATAATTGTCATGAAAATTTTGTAGTCCGAATTCAATAAAGATATCGGTCTATAATTTTTTATATATGTCAGGTCAGAATTTTCCTTTGGGATCAGAGTAATTGTCACTTCTTTTCATTTCTAATGATGTTACCTCTTTATTTAATATTTCCTTACTTTCTTCCGGGACTTTGAGCAATCCCATTTTCTGAAAATATTGCCAAATCTTATCTTCCCCTATCTCTTCTTTGTCTTCATATATTTTTTAAAAAAACTCATAAACTACTGTTTTCTTCTCTTCGTTTTGGTACATTAATTCTCCCTCATCATTGTGTAGTTTGCTAATCCATCTTGTATCCCTCTGTTTCTGCAATCTATATGCTAGCCACCGTCCTGGCTTATTCACATTCTCAATTTTTTTTGTTGAATTCCTTTTATTTGCTGGGCCAACCCCTCCTTCTCAATAATATTTAGTTTATGTTTAATTTCTCCTAATTGCCATTTTAGCTCTTGTTTTTGTGGCTCTCTCTGCAGTCCCTTCTCAACTCTACTCAATTCTCTTCCTAGACTTTTTTGTCTTTGTTTCTTTTGTTTATATTCCTTGGCCATATACTCTATCGCAACTCCTCTCATAAAGGCTTTTGTAGTATCCCAAAGATTTTGGTTGTTTGTATCTTCTTTTTTGTTGTCTTGGAAGAATAAGCCCATTTGTTGAGAAAGTTGAGAAATTAGAAGAACAATTGGCACCAACTGAAAAGTCAATTATCCTGTTGGAGATAGAGCATTTTACTTAAGATTCCAAAATATAGAGGAAAAAAAAGGAGAAAATTTACCTGAGCTGATTGCTGAGATACTGTCAGAAATTTTGGAACAATCCAAGGAAAAGATTTTAAATGAGATTGATGAAGCTTTCAGAGTATACACAAGATATGTGAATCAAGTTCTAATAATACCCATGCCATGTCAATCCTGGACCATGTATTATGTCTGCCCGAATAGAAAGTGTATTGTTTCTCTTTCCCATTCCTTTCTCTCCAACTATCTTTGATACCTAGCTCCTCAACCATTTGAAAAATCGTGATGAGCAGTATCCTTCTAGTGCAGTGGTTCTCAATCTTCCTAATGCCGCGACCCATTAATACAGTTCCTCATGTTGTGGTGACCCCCAACCAGGGGTGGGTTCTAAAATTTTTTACTATTGGTTCTGTGGGCATGGCTTATTTTGTGGACGTGGCTTGGAGGTCATGTGACTGGGTGGGCGTGTCTAGCTGGCCATGTGAGCAGGTGGCCATGGCTATCTGTATAGGGACTACTCAGAGGGCTGAAAAAAGTCATTTCTGACAGATCCTCACACTTTTGACTGGTCCTCACACTTATGACCATCCTCACATTTATGCCTGTGCAGCATTCTTACCAACCATGTCACTCATTTCACAACTGCTTCTCTTCACCATGGTGATAAGATAGGGCAAAAAACGTAAAATGTGAGGACAGTCGTAAATTCGAAGACTGGTCAAAAGTGCGAGGACCAGTCAAAAATAACTTTTTCAGCCCTCTGAATAGTCCATGTGCACAAAAGGACTACCCAGAGGGCTGAAAAAAGTGATTTCTGGCAGGTCCTAGCACTTTTGACCGGTCATCATTTATGCCATCATTTATCTTATCGTCCCATTCGGAGAGACCCCCTGCCTCTCAGGAAGCATCAGGCCCAGGCAAAGAAAGTTGCCAAGGTTGGAGAACCTCCAAAGGTCCCTTCCAACTCTGTAATTCTGGTATTGACAAGGAAGCACAGTTAAGCTACTTAAATCCTCCAGAGCAGGGGTCCCCAACCTTTTGGGCCTCAGGGACCACCAAGTTCATAATTTAAAATTTCGCAGACCACTAATACAAATCCAGTGCGCCACTTGCTGAAGCACCTGGACTCCCAATGACGGGATAGGGTCCTTCCGGCACTCTCCCCCCGTCTTTCTCTCTCTCTCTCCCCTCTCTCATTCTTTCCCTCCCCCCTCTTTCTCCCTCTCTCCCCCACTCTCTCTCTCTCATTCTCTTTCTCTCTCCCCCCCACTCTTTCTCTCGCTCTCTCCCCCTCTTTCTCTCATTCTCTTTCTCTCTTCCCCCCCTTTCTCTTTCCCTCTCTCTCCCCCACTCTCCCCCACTTTCTCTCTTTCATTCTCTTGCAGGGGGCCGATTTGGTGTCTGCAATAGAGAGCAAAATCCAGCTTCTTCTCTCTGCTGTAAGTGCAGCATCAGGATTCTGCCTTGGTATATTTGTGGCGCAAGGCAGCCCTCGTTTCCTGCCGACTTGGAGCGGTAATAGCGTCTGGTTCGGGGAGCAGCTGGATTTTGCTCTCCATTGCTCTCTCGGCCCCCTGCAAGCTCTCATCTCTCAAGAAGCCCAACCAAAGTTTCCCACTTCAGGGAGCGCTCCTCGAGAGACGAGAGCTTGCAGGGGGCTGAGAGAGCAATGGAGAGCAAAATCCGGCAGATCCCCAAACCAGACGCTGTTTACCGCTCTGAGTCCCAAGCGGCAAGAGAGGAGGGCTGCCTTGTGCTGCAAATATACCAAGGTGGAATCCTGATGCCGAACTTACAGCAGAGAGAAGAAGCCGGATTTTGCTCTCCATTGCAGACACCAGATCGTATTGCACCACCTGCAAAAATGCAAAAATTTCCAAATGTAGCCCTGCCCTCTAACAGCCCTCCTGATGTTCAACTGTTGTCTCTCAAGGAGGATACTTACTTGGCCATCTTCATGCTTGAAAGGATTCTACAGTGTAACAGCAGATGTCTCCCACCTTGGCAGCTTTAAGACTTGTGGACTTCAACTCCCAGAATTCTCCACAATTCCCCAGAATGGGCTAGGCGGGAGTTGAAGTCCACAGTTGTAAAAGAGCCACAATTGCCCAGCCCTGGGCTAGGGTAGGCTGACGCCACGCAGGTGGGAGGCGGGGCAAGGTGAGGGGTAGATGACCCAGCAATTTAACAAACGGTTCGGTGTGCTGCAGTGCCAATAAATTGCAAAAAAACACCGAACCGTTTGTTAAATTACTGGCTCGCCCACCCCTTGCCCCGCCCCACCCCCACTATTTATTGGCAAATGGCGGGGCAAGCCAGCAATTTAACAAACGGTTCGGCCAAACCACCTAGAACCGGCAGAATCCCACCACTGGTTTGTTTCCCTCTAGCCATCAGCTGGGACTCAGGAGGCAGCAATAGATTGGGAGTGGGCGGGGTAAGCGACCGGCGACCGGCGATCCAACAGAGGCAGAGGGTGAGGGTGAGTGAAGGCGTGGGGGGGGCGAGAGAGGGCTTTGGCGACCCCTGTGAAATGGCCGTTCAACCCCCAAAGGGGTCGCGACCCCCAGGTTGAGAACCGCTGCTTTAGCAGATCCTGCACTGAGTAAGGGAATTGGCTACGATTACCTGGGATATCATCTCCATATTCGATTTTATTAAGTTTCTAAGGATACAAAATAACTGATTTGTATATTCAAGCTGAATTTCCATGTTGTTACTGAATTTTATTAAACCACCTATTCCTTCAAAATATACGCAACTGCCTCAAGGTTATACAGTAACATTTTTTTAGAAGACAAGTTGTTTGATCATCTCACTAGAAGAATGGCTAGGTGTAGGGATATGCTTTCACATCTAGATTAATTTTGTATCTTAAAAGTAAAACTCACATATACAATTCAAACTTTCCTTGACTATAACTTAATACCTGGATTTGTTTCACATTAAAAAGTTGGATTTCTCAATAAATAGAGTCTAAATTTCAATTTTACAATTGATTTTTATCCAAATCAGAGCAAATTCTTAGTAACATGGATTAAATTCTTATTGGACCTTATTTGGTGATTTATACTGATGCGTATGGTTCTTGCTATTAATGGTTATCTTAGAGCTTAATAGCAATTTTAAATTGTTTAAAAATTGTTTAAAAGTATAATATATTCAGTTGGTCATAATGAATTGGTAATAAAGAACTATAATCTCTGCAAACCTTTAATCCCTGATTTATCCATTGATACTTTATTTACCTTCAGTTTCTTTTTTATGTCTGATTATATATATCTGCTTTAAAATATCTAATTTAAAAAGTAATTTGGGGCTGCAGGAAGCTCCAGTCCACTCCATCTTAAATATACTATATAAGTAACAGCGAAGATCATTTCTTTTTAATACTGTGTAGAAAGTTAGCACCCACCATTCTCCTAGAATTATGAAATATTCTAGGAAATATTAAAAAGGCAGAATATTATATCACCCTGGATGAGAAAAGGAGAAACATACTCTTGGAAAGCAGCCCCCACCTTTGTTAATAGCCCCAGAAAGACTGGTGCCAATCTATCTACAAGACAAAAGACTGGGCCAGTTTATCTACAAAACAAAAGACCTTCACCCTCAGGACATAATAGGATTAGCCCTCTACCCATCAAGCAACAGAACTGACCACATGGCACCTGGAGAGATTTTATCACCCAGCAAGGTTCAACCAAGCCTGGGACTCAAGACAACCTACAAAGTTATCCCTGCATGGCCCCATGGGAGTCTGACAACCAATCAGAATACATTTCTTTCAGAGAAACAGGAAGCAAGTTCAAAGCCCAAGAGAGGGTATAAATCTCTCTCTCTCTCTCACCCATGTGCTTGATTGGCGAGGACCTCAAACCATGTGGTCCTGTCCACCATTAAACCATCTTTCCAAATAGCCTCCATGTTTCCAGTGTCTTTCTTCCCACTTGGAACTGAACCCAGATGGACATTTCTTCCAACAACTGTCATTGCCCAATTACTTAACAGACTTTAGATACAATGTGTAGAAACCGAGCCTAAAATAATGGATAAGGCTTTAAGCAAGATTCTACTTTTGGAGGGGAAGTTTATGGAAAATTGGGGGAGATGTGATGGACAGCAAAAAGGCACTGGGAGGATCAGGAAGGTGCTAGGAAAATTGGGAGAGGTGTGTGGCAGCTGCAGGAAGATGATGGGAAGTAGCTCTGCATGGGTTGATAGAAACCCTATGTTTACTTATCCTTTTTATCCTTGGGGGAAAATACCTGCATGATTTATTGGGTTTAGTCATCATTTGGCATGTTGTCGAATCCAGACTAATGTCTAGTTTATGTTTAAGCAGCCAATATCCCTCTACAAACAAGATAGGAATTATTATCTAGATATGCTTATATAGATAAAGATGTAATTTTTTTCATAATCATTAGCATCTTGAGCAAAGATCAAGTTCAGTTCATTGTAAAATTATTGTATTTCTTTGTTTGCAGAAACCAGTTTTCTATTTCTATCTTTACTTCTCATTCCTTTTTGGACAATCATAATCTGTTTTTCAAATTGTTTCTTGATTTGTTTTTGAGAAAATTGTATAATATTATCACATCAAGGAATACTTTATTTTAAGGTTTTAAGGTTTAAGGTTTATTTGGATTTATATACCACCCTTCTCCTGAAGGACTCAGGGCGGTGAACAGCCAAAGATAAAACACATACAATATAAAATTTAAAAAACAATTTGAAACATATTAAACAAATTTGGTCCATACTAATTAAAACACCTCTTTTTTGAAAGCAAATTAAAATTAAACCATTAAAAAAGAGTTAGGCCAGCCCAGCCTGTTGGAATAAAAAAGTCTTGACGGCGGAAAGTGCGTAAATCTGGGATCTTCTGTATCTCTGGGGGGAGCTCGTTCCAAAGGGCAGGTGCCCCCACAGAGAAGGCTCTCCCCCTGGGGGCCACCGGTCGACACTGTTTGACCGACGGCACCCTGAGAAGCCCCTCTCTGTGGGAGTGTACTGGCCGGTGAGAGGCTACCGGTGGCAGAAGGCGGTCTCGTAAGTACCCAGGTCCTAAGCCATGGAGCGCTCTAAAGGTCGTAACCAATACCTTGAAGCGCACCCGAAAGACCACCGGGAGCCAGTGCAGCTCGCGCAGGAGAGGTGTTACATGGGAGCGCCATGTCGCTCCCATAACCACCTGCGCGGCTGCATTCTGGATCAGTTGGAGCCTCCGGGTGATCCTCAAGGGGAGCCCCATGTAGAGAGCATTACAGTAGTCCAGGCAGGAAGTGACGAGGGCATGAGTGACTGTGCATAAGGAGTCCCGATCCAGAAAGGGACGTAACTGGCGAATCAGGCGAACCTGATAAAAAGTCCTCCTGGCCACAGCCGTCAGATGCTCTTTTAAAAACACCCAAGTTGCGAGCCCTCTCCGTGGGGGCCAACGACTCGCCCCCAATAGTCAGTGATGGCACCAACTGGCTACATCGGGACGCCGGAAACCACAGCCACTCGGTCTTGGATGGGGATTTGGTATTACACTTCATTTTTCTATCAACTCATAACTTTAGAAATATTAGCTTGTTTATCATAACATTTATTTATCCTAAACATATTTAAACAATGTGGAGGGTTACAATTCAATTTCAAATGAATTATTTTAAAAATACTTAAATCATGTGATTAATCATATTATTTTCAAGTAACAATGGTACATCTGACAGTTGTTTTCTTTATTCCTAAGGAAAACTGAAAATACAATCTCATTTGACAGTAGGTTCAAAATAATTGTTATAACAATAGGACCAAAAGTAGCTGTTAATGAGATCACAGTAACTGTTCCTCATGTTTCATCTACATCCCACCTGTCAAGTTTTGGGAAATTATCTTTTTAAAGTGAAACCAGGGATGGGTTCTACTTACCATTACTACCGGCTTACAACATGGCCAGGTGCACACTCTTCTGCGCATGCACAGAAATGTTCTGATGACATTGGGGTTGGTGGGTAGAGTCTCCCGCCGGTTTTACTACCAGTTCTATAGAACCCACCACTGAGTGAAATCCATTACAATGTTTATCTTGACTAGCATAAGCAGATATCCCATCCTATTCTCTTTTCATATCCCTTTCCTCCCCCCCACTTCATTAATCCTTCTAAACAATATACTAGTATACTTATACACCAGTCCTTAGCTCTGCCTACCTCATTCTTAGATCTTTCCTGCTAAATTCCCGGTTTAAATATGGGCTGAGGGGAGACAATCGGTACAACACTATTTTATTAACAAACGGCAGAACTGAACGAACAGGCAACAAAACCCTGATAGCATTTATATATGCCGGCTGTCAAACCCAACCACCAATCAACTGGCACCTTTTCTACCGCCCTTGTGGTTGCTTCTGCGTCAGCCAATCAGGGAACGGCGCCTCCGTTGTTAGGCAACGTGCCAAACACAACACCCCTTCACCCCTGGTTGGTGCCCATGTAATCTTTCAAGTAAAACGGACACATACGCACTCGGCTTGATCGTCTCAAAACAGGAAACAGCTGGCTGCGGGGTCAGTTCCTCAGTGGCCGGTGGACAGGCCGGTGGATCTTCCGGGACAGCCGCTGGTGCAGACACATCCGGTAAGCATATTGAAGGTTGTCTCGGGCCAGGGGCATCGGACAGAGGAATGATAACTGGTGCTGGTAACTGCAGGTGCTCGTCCTGGTGCGTCGGGGAAGCGCCAGGTGCACTAGTTAGGCTTTGGGGCAGAGTTCGGCTGCGCAATTGATCCACATGTCGCCGCCACTTTCGGCCATCGTCAAGCTGGATTCTGTAAGAGCAGGGACCTGTTATATGAGTCACTTGCCCTGGCAGCCAACGCAGTTCACCCCCAAAATTCCGCGCGAAAACCAGGTCTCCCACTTTAAACGCCCGAGGTGTCTGACACCCAACCAGAGTGTTTTCCAGCGCATATGTGGGATGTAGCTGGTCTAACATAGTTTGCAGGCAGCGACCCATAAGCAATTCCACCGGACTTCTGTTTGTGGTAGAGCACGGTGTTGTGTGCTGCGCCAACAGGTAAACGGCCACTTTCTCTGGCCAATCGGCGGGTTTAAGTCGGGACAGCGTCTACTTGACAGATCTCACTGCCCGTTCGGCCAAACCATTTACTGCAGGATGAAACGGTGCTACCTGAGCATGGCAGATTCCTAGGTTAGCTAGGAATAACTGGAAGGTGGCAGACGTTAATTGCGGCCCATTATCAGTCACCAGCACATCTGGAAGGCTGTGGGTGGCAAATAACCTGCGTAACACCCGGATGACTGCCTCAGACGTGGTCGAGGTCATTAGTTCCAACTCCACCCATTTTGAAAATGTGTCCACCACAATAAGGAAAGTGCGTCCCAAGAACGGTCCAGCAAAATCCAGGTGGATACGTGACCACGGCCCCCTGGGAATCTCTCACTCCCTTGGGGGGGAGGCAGGAGCTACCGGCCTTGATCGTTGGCATTCTGGACAACTGGAGACCCAATTTGAGATGTCCTTGTCAATTTTGGGCCACCAGACATAGCTTCAGCTCAGGCCCACAGGAATTTAGAAAGTGAGCTCTCTTACGGCTGCTAGATAAATCGGTAAAGTCATTAGCCTCCAGAAAACATTCAAACCTCTCCTCATAGGCATCCCAAGTCTCGGAATTCGAGCCGTACAGGGCGAATGTAGGCGGAACCATACTCCTGTGACAGCAAGCCAGATGGGGAGAGCGAAAAGGGGTTCGTTGCTGAGTCCACACTTCGTCGCCAGTGCTAAATTTCTGGTTTAAATATGGGCTGAGGGGAGACAATCGGTACAACACTATTTTATTAACAAACGGCAGAACTGAACGAACAGGCAACAAAACCCTGATAGCGTTTATATAGGCCGGCTGTCAAACCCAACCACCAATCAACTGGCACCTTTTCTCCCGCCCTTGTGGCTGCTTCTGCGTCAGCCAATCAGGGAATGGCGCCTCCGTTGTTAGGCAACGTGCCAAACACAACATTTCCCTATAATTTTCTGTTTATTTTTAGCAAACATACAAAAATTCAAATCCATCAAAATAGCCACCAGGACAGTTTGTGCCTTAATACCTTTCCTGGACTTTCTGGATCCTTTTTCTGAATGCTTTTATCATACTAGTAGAAGCTAAGTGAAATTCCAGATGATGGTTGTCATCTTTGATCACCTTTGATCAGATCTGTTTATCTAAGAGGCTACCAACTCCTGTTTTGATTCTTCTATCTAATCAGATAAAACAATGTATGTTTTTTGTAAGAAGTTTGTTGTGGCCTTTTTGTTAGCTTCCAAAACTCAATTTGTGGTTGTGAGGCAGGATACAAGTTTATAATAATAATAGATTTTTATCCAACTTTTAAAATAAATAATTCAAGGCAGCAAACATATCTAATACTCCTTCTTATCTTATTACCCCATAACAACAATCCTATGAAATGGGTTGGCCTGAGAGACAGGCTCAAAGTCACCTACCATAAATACATCAATAAACAACTCTCGTCTTTCAAGTCTTGCCTCTGCAACACACATAAAAAAGACAGCCCTAATCTCCCCTGCAAAAAACCTTCAGCCATTTGTTAGTCTCCTAGCTGGCCAATAGCAGAGTGCTCAATTTTTTTCAGCTTTCAGTGATTGTAAATTAATAAAAGGATCTTCAACACCTCAGGCAAAATGAAATAAATATACTTATTTATTTCCCTCTCCCAAATGATCCTTGCTTTTGTCATTTGTTCACAAAATCTTTGGGGAGGTTGCTAAATGGGGCAGCAGGGGTGAAATGCTTCTGATTCGGACTGGATCGCCCGATCCAGTAGTGATGGAGGTGGCTGGTTCGGAGAACCGGTAGCAAAAATCCTTGCCCAACCCCTACCCCCATGCCCAGCTGAGCCGCGCAATCATCAGAGGCTTTTTTATAAAATTTTTAAAAGCATTTTTTCTACAACCTCTTCGGCCGAAAAAATGCTTTTAAAAGTAAAAAAAAAAGCCTCTGATGATCGCAATGCTCAGCTGGGATCGTCAGAGGCTTTTAAAAGCATTTTTTCTACAACCTCTTCAGAGGTTATAGAAAAAAATGCTTTTAAAAGCTTCTGACGATCCCAGCTGAGTTGCCTGATTGGCAGAGGCTTTTTGTCTTTTAAATTAAATTAAATTAATTCAATTTATATGCTGCCTCTCTTCAAAGACTCAGGACTCAGATGATCCAAGCTGAGTTGCCTGATTGGCAGAGACTTTTTTTCTTTTAAAAACATTTTTTCTACAACCGCTTTGGCTGAAGAGGTTGTAAAAAAAAATGCTTTTAAAAGCCTCTGACGATCCCAGCTGAGTTGCCTGATCGGCAGAGGCTTTTAAAAGAAAAAAAAGCCTCTGACGATCACGCAACTCAGCTGGGATCGTCAGAGCCTTTTGAAAGCATTTTTTTTACAAACTCTTCACTGAAGAGGTTGTAGAAAAAATGGTTTTAAAAGAAAAAAAATGGCCACGCCTACCCAGTCACATTACCCCCCCACACCAAGCCACGCCCACAGAACTTGTAGTAACAAATTTTAGATTTCACCATTGGGGGGGCAGGTAAATTACTGAAAAGCTTCTAAGCAAACCCCCCTGGATACAGCAGCCCTATCTACACAAGACAAAGTATCTTGGACAAAGAAGCCCAAAGGCTGGGGGAAGGGGAAGAGGAAAGGAGGGAAGAAAATCACATGCAATCCCCCCCCAAAAAAACAATAGGTTAGAAAATGGGGCTTATTTCATCTGTCAGAAAGAAAGGCCCTTTCCACAGCTGGGAACTTCATAATCATAATGTTGGCAAAATAGCAACTTTAATTTAATATTACATTTTTAAAATGGAAAGATAAAATACCTCTATAATTTTGTTCAATTGATAATATCAGGAGTGTCAGCAGTATTTCTGATAGCAGTATTCCAGTATTTCAGAGGCTGCCACAAAAAGGGAGGTGTCAATTTTCCAAAGCACCAGATGGCAGGACAAGAAACAATGGATGAAAACAATTCTGATGACTTCCGGTTGACATCCTGGCAGTACAGACACAGAGGAATGGGTTTCCGTGTTCCCTGTGCTGACTTCTTCCTGTTTGTGGGCTCCGGAGGGAGCCAAAGCCACCCTGTAGGGGCAGTGAAGCAAAGAGGGATACCCTGTGAGGTCAGAACTCTCCTGTTCAGCCCAGGTTTTTTTCTTCCTCTCAGCCACAGCAGGGAGAAGCAGCAACCTAAAGATGGCTGCTGCAAAGCTGGGACAACCAAAGAACAACAGCTAAGACTGGTGCTGGAGAAAAGAAGGTGAGTTGTGTTGGAACTGGGGGAGACGATTTTTCTTTTGCTTTAAACCTAACTCCAAGAAACATTATGGATAAAGGATTTAAGGAGATTATGAAAAATGGAAAATACTACACAAGGGATGATGAATACAGACAAAGATGCCCAGGAAAGGGAGGACCCACAGGAAGAAATGAAGAAGGAAGAAGACAAAGCCTTGATGGCGCAGGAGACTAAAGTGCTGTCAAGTAGCACCAGCTGCCTGCAATTACTGCAAGTTCAAATCTCACCAGGCTCAAGGTTGACTCAGCCTTCCATCCTTTCGAGGTAGGTAAAATGAGAATCCGGATTGTGGGGGCAATAAGCTGACTGTACAAAAAATAAAAGAACACCGCTGGGGGGGGGCAAAGCCCTACTAAGCAGGTATATACAAAAGTATGGAGGCTATTGCTTAACGCATTGCAAGCCACCCTGAGTCTCCGGAGAAGGGCGGCATATAAATCAAACCAATAAATAAATAAATAAATAAAGAGGAGATAACAATGAAAATAATAGTGATTGATGAATTAAACCAGGGGGAAAACCAGGGGTGAAATGCTTCTGGTTCAGACCAGATCGCTTGATCCGGTAGCGATGGTGGTGGGTGGTTCGGCGAACCGGTAGCAAAAATCCCTGGCCCCCCCCATGCCCAGCTGAGCTGCGCAATCATCAGAGGCTTTTTTTTTATTTTTAAAAGCATTTTTTCTACAACCTCTTCAGCTGAAAAAATGCTTTTAAAAGTAAAAAAAAGCCTTTGATGATCGCGTGGCTCAGCTGGGATCATCAGAGGCTTTTAAAAGCATTTTTTCTACAACCTCTTCGGCCAAAGAGATTGTAGAAAAAATGGTTTTAGAAGTAAAAAAAAAAAATTGGCCACGCCCAGCAGTCACATTTATTTATTTATTATTTATTTATTATTCGAATTTCTATACCGCCCTTCTCCTTTCAGACTCAGGGCGGTGAACAGCCAAAATAAAAACATTTATACATAAATACGATTAAAAATAGATTTAAAATAATTAAATTTGGCCCATAGTTTAAAATTTATCAATTTAAAATCCATATCAAAATTTAAAACCAACCATAAAATCATAAAATCAAGATAGACCGGCTAACTGAAAGAGATGAGTTTTTAGGGCCCGACGAAAGGTCCGGAGGTCGGAGATCACTCGTATCTCTGGGGGTAGATTGTTCCAAAGGGTAGGTGCCACCACAGAGAAGGCTCTCCTCCTGGGGGTCGCCAGCCAGCATTGTCTAGCCGATGGCACCCTGAGGAGGCCCTCTCTGTGGGAGCGAACTGGCCGGTGGGAGGCTATTGGTGGCAGAAGGCGGTCCTGTAAGTACCCTGGCCCTAAGCCATGGAGCGCTTTAAAGGTGATCACCAACACCTTGAAGCGCACCCGGAAGTCCACCGGAAGCCAATGCAGCTCGCGCAGGAGAGGAGTCACATGGGAGCGCCCAGTCGCTCCCATAATCCCCCGCGCGGCCGCATTCTGCACCAGTTGGAGCCTCCGGGTGTACCCCAAGGGGAGCCCCATGTAGAGAGCGTTACAATAGTCCAGACGAGAAGTGACGAGTGCTTGAGTGACTGTGCATAGGGAGTCCTGATCCAGAAAGGGGCGCAACTGGCGTATCAGGCGAACCTGATAAAAAGCCCCCCTGGCCACGGCTGTCATATGCCCTTCTAAGGACAGCCGTGCATCCAGGAGGACGCCCAAGTTGCGAGCCCTTTCCGTGGGGGCCAATGATTCACCCCCAATAACCAGCGATGGCGTCAGCTGGCTATACCGGGACACCGGCAGCCACAGCCACTCGGTCTTGGAAGGGTTGAGTCAAAGCCTGTTTCTCCCCATCCAGACCCGCACGGCCTCCAGGCACTGGGACATCACTTCCAAGGCATCGTTGGGATGGTCTGGGGTGGAGATGTACAGCTGAGTATCATCAGCGTACTCATGGAACTCCACCCTAAAACCACGGATGATCTCACCCAGCGGCTTCACATAAATGTTGAACAGGAGGGGTGAGAGGACCGACCCTTGTGGCACCCCACAAACAAGGCGCCTCGGGGTCGACCGCTGCCCCCCTGTCAACACGGATTGTGACCGGTCGGAGAGATAGGAGGAGAACCACTGCAAAACGGTGCCCCCCACTCCCAGTCCCTCCAGCCGGCGCAACATGATACCATGGTCGATGGTATCAAAAGCCACTGAGAGGTCTAACAGGACCAGGATAGAGGAGTAACCCCTATCCCGAGCCCTCCAGAGATCATCCACCAACGCGACCAATGCCGTTTCCGTGCTGTACCCAGGTCTGAAACTGGACTGGAGCGGATCCAAATAGACAGCTTCATCCAGGTACTGTGTAAGCTGTCGCGCCACCACACTCTCAACAACCTTCGCAATAAAGCGAAGGTTGGAGACTGGACGATAGTTAGCCAAAACAGCCGGATCCAGGGATGGCTTCTTGAGGAGAGGCCTCACCACCACCTCTTTCAAGGCGGCCGGCAGGACACCCTCACTCAAAGAAGCGTTGACAATTCCCTGGAGCCAGCCTCGTGTAACCTCCCGGGAAGCCAGCACCAACCAGGAGGGACATGGGTCCAATAAACATGTGATGGCGTTCAGCCGTCCCAAGATCCTGTCCACGTCCTCGGGAGCCACAGGATCGAACTCCTCCCAGATAACATTCTCAAGGCCTGCCTCAGTCATCTCGTCTGAACTAACCCAGTCAGTGACCAAGTTTTCCCGAATCTGAGTTATTTTATCATCCAGATACTGTACAAAATCCTCAGCTCGGCCCTGCAAGGGGTCCTCCCGCGCTCCCAGATGGAGAAGGGAGCGGGTCACCCTGAACAGGGCGGCTGGGCGGTTATCTGATGACGCGATAAGAGCGGCAAAATAGCTAGATTTCGCTGCTTTTATCGCCACTAGGTAGGTCTTAATATGAGACCTTACCAGTGTCAAGTCGGATTCGGAACGACTGGCCCTCCAACCGCTCTCTAGGCGTCTTTTCCAGCGCTTCATCTCTCTCAGCTCCTCGGAGAACCAAGGAGCTAAGTGAGTTCGGTGCCAGGTCAGAGGCCGCAAAGGCATGACCCGGTCCAAAGCCCCGGCAGCCGCACTATCCCAGGCGGCCACCAGGTCATCAGCCGAGTCGTGAGCTAGAGTTTCAGGAAATGGCCCAAGCTCCATCTGGAACCTATCAGGATCCATCAGGCGCCTGGGGCGGAACCACCTGGTCGGCTCCGCCTCCCTGCGATGGGGTGCGGCGGTCAGAAAGTCAAGTCGAAGGAGCGAGTGGTCAGACCATGACAAGGGTTCAGTATCTATATCCCCTATATCAAGGCCACTCAACCACTGACCAGAGACAAAAACTAAGTCCAGAGTGTGTCCCCCCATGTGAGTAGGGCCGTGAATTACTTGGGTCAGGTCCATGGCCGTCATGGAAGCCATGAACTCCCGAGCTACCTCAGAAGTTTCACCAATGGATGGCAAGTTGAAATCCCCCATGACCAGAAGTCTGGGGGTATCAGCCGCCACCTCGGCTATAACATTGAGGAGTTTGGGCAGGGTCGTCGCCACGTGGCAGGGAGCCAGGTACGTGATCAACAGACCCATCTGCACCCCACGACCCCACTTCATGAAAAGGGACTCACATCCGGCTATCTGAAGCACAGTGGTCTCCCTCGGATCAAGACCCTCTCTTATAATGACCACCACCCCCCCCGCCCCTGCCCTGAGCTCTCGGCTGATGAAATGCATGGAAGCCTGATGGGCACATCTCCACGAGGGGAACCCCCCCCCTCATGCCCAACCAGGTCTCCGTAATACCTGCCAGGTCCGCTCCCCCCTCCTGAATAAGATCACATTACCCCCCCCACCAAGCCATGCCCACAGAACCGGTAGTAACAAATTTTACATTTCACCATTGGGGAAAACATATTAAAAGAGTTGGAAAGTATGTTTGAAATGGAGGCTGGGGCCTGGGTAGAAATTTTAGAAACTAGGCAGTGGAAGAGGGTAGAAGTGGGGGGAATATCTAGATTGGACATCCAAGAAATAGACATAGACAGAGATTTAAGAGAGGAATTTGGGAGGCAAGTCCCAAATTCCCAAAAAAAGCATAGCAATTAAAGTTTTGAAGTGGGCAATAGACGATGTATAGATTATTTTCTTGTTTATTGTTGTTCTGATTTGCTTTTCCTTCTTCATGTCTTTCTTTTAAAGCATAGCAATTAAAGTATGAAATGGGAAAGAGATGATGGATGGATGATTCCTTTTTTTTGTTGTTGTTGCTGTTCTGAGTTGCTTCTACCCCTCTCTGTATATATATTCTTTTCTTTCTTTCTTTTTTTAGGCAGGTGGCATGATTAGAAGTTAGACAGGTAAGAAAGAAAAAGTTTCATAATAAAGGGTGATATGATTAAAAGCTAGAATAAGTGATAGAAATAAGGGGAATATAAATGTATACATTTTTATCTTATAAATGAAAGTAATAATGAGAAAATGTGGAATAATTGAATAATGATAGACTGCAATCTAACATAGATGTGTATTGTTATTAGAAATACACGTTGATTGAGTGCAATAATTATGTTTAATCTGATCAATTTTATTTGTATTGGAATGTATGGCACTCAGATGCCACACTATTCACACATTGATTTGACATTTTTATAAAGAATTAAAAAAATAAAAAACTTGGGGGGGAAATGGATGGAAACTATTCAAGGAGAGAAGCAACCTGGAATTAAGGAGAAACTTCCTAACTGTGGGCACAATTAACCAGTGGAATAGCTTGCTTTCAGAAGTTGTGACTACTTCATCACTGGAGGTTTTTTAAAAAAAACAGAACAGCCATCTGTCTGAAATGGTATAGGGCAACGGTTCTCAACCTGGGGGTCGCGACCTCTTTGGGGGTCGAACGGCCATTTCACAGGGGTCGCCAAAGCCCTCTCTCGCCGCCCCCCACGCCTTCACTCACCCTCACCCTCTGCCTCTGTTGGATCGCCAGTCGCTGGTCGCTTACCCCGCCCACTCCCAATCTATTGCTGCCTCCTGAGTCCCAGATGATGGCTGGAGGGAAACAAACCAGTGGTGGGATTCTGCCGGTTCTAGGGGGTTTGGCCGAACCATTTGTTAAATTGCTGGCTCGCCCCGCCCCTTGCCAATAAATAGTGGGGTGGGGCGGAGCGAGGGGTGGGCGAGCCAGTAATTTAACAAACGGTTCGGTGTTTTTTTGCAATTTATTGGCCTCGCAGCACACCGAACCATTTGTTAAATTGCTGGCTCATCTGCCCCTCGCCTTGCCCCGCCTCCCACCCACGTGGCGTCAGCCTACCCTAGCCCAGGGCTGGGCAATTGTGGCTCTTTTACAACCTGTGGACTTCAACTCCCGCCTAGCCCATTCTGGGGAATTGTGGAGAATTCTGGGAGTTGAAGTCCACAAGTCTTAAAGCTGCCAAGGTGGGAGACATTTGCTGTTACACTGTAGAATCCTTTCAAGCATGAAGATGGCCAAGTAAGTATCCTCCTTGAGAGACAACAGTTGAACATCAGGAGTGCCGTTAGAGGGCAGGGCTACATTTGGAAATTTTTGCATTTTTGCAGGTGGTGCAATACGATCTGGTGTCTGCAATGGAGAGCAAAATCCGGCTTCTTCTCACCGCTGTAAGTTCGGCATCAGGATTCCACCTTGGTATATTTACAGCACAAGGCAGCCCTCCTCTCTTGCTGCTTGGGACTCGGAGCGGTAAACAGCGTCTGGTTTGGGGATCAGCCGGATTTTGCTCTCCATTGCTCTCTCAGCCCCCCTGCAAGCTCTCATCTCTCGAGGAGCGCTCTCTGAAGTGGTGCAGGAAACTTTGGTTGGGCTTCTTGAGAGATGAGAGCTTGCAGGGGGCCGAGAGAGCAATGGAGAGCAAAATCCAGCTGCTCCCCGAACCATATGCTATTTACCGCTCCGAGTCGGCAGGAAACGAGGGCTGCCTTGCGCCGCAAATATACCAAGGCAGAATCCTGATGCTGCACTTACAGCAGAGAGAAGAAGCTGGATTTTGCTCTCCATTGCAGACACCAAATCGGCCCCCTGCAAGAGAATGAAAGAGAGAAAGTGGGGGAGAGTGGGGGAGAGAGAGGGAAAGAGAAAGGGGGGAAGAGAGAAAGAGAATGAGAGAAAGAGGGGGAGAGAGAAAGAGTAGGGTAGAGAGAGAAGGGGGAGAGAAAGAATGAGAGGGGGAGAGAGAGAAGGGGGAGAGAAAGAATGAGAGAGAGAGTGGAGGAGAGAGAGAAGGGGGAGAGAGAGAATGAGAGAGAGAGAATGAGAGAGAGAGTGGGGGAGAGAGAAAGAGGGGAGAGAGAAAGAGAGAATGAGAGAAAGAGAATGGGGGAGAGAGGGAGAAAGAGGGGGGAGAAAGAGAGAATGAGAGAGGGGAGAGAGAGAGAGAAAGACGGGGGGAGAGTGCCTGAAGGACCCTATCCCATCACTGGGAGTCCAGGTGCTTCAGCAAGTGGCACACTGGATTCGTATTAGTGGTCCAAAAGATTGGGGACCCCTGCTCTGGGGGATTTAAGTAGCTTAACTGTGCTTGCTTGTCAATACCAGAATTACAGAGTTGGAAGGGACCTTTGGAGGTTTCTAGTCCAGAGATCTCCAACCTTGGCAACTTTCTTTGCCTGGGCCTGATGCTTCCTGAGAGGCAGGGGGTCTCTCCGAATGGGACCCCCTCCCCAAAAGGCTGGCCCCAAAGCCCTAGCTCAGAGGTCTTCAAACTTGGCAGCTTTAAGACTTGTGGACTTCAACTCCCAGAATTCTCTAGCCAGCATAGCTGGCTGGGGAATTCTGGGAGTTGAAGTCTGCCAGGCTTAAAGTTGCCAAGGTTGGAGATCTCTGGACTCTAGATAAATGATGGCATAAATGATGACCAGTCAAAAGTGCGAGGACCTGTCAGAAATCACTTTTTTCAGCCCTCTGGGTAGTCCTTTTGTGCACATGGACTACTCAGAGGGCTGAAAAAGTTATTTTTGACTGGTCCTTGCACTTTTGACCAGTCTTCGAATTTACGACTGTCCTCTCATTTTACGTTTTTTGCCCTATCTTATCACCATGGTGAAGAGAAGCAGTTGTGAAATGAGTGACACGGTTGTTAAGAATGCTGCATGGGCATAAATGTGAGGATGGTCATAAGTGTGAGGACCAGTCAAAAGTGTGAGGATCTGTCAGAAATGACGTTTTTCAGCCCTCTGAGTAGTCCTATACACATAGCCATGGTCACCCGGTCACATGACCAGCTAGCCACGCCCACCCAGTCACATGACCTCCAAACCACGCCCACAAAATAAGCCATGCCCACAGAACCGATAGTACAAAATTTTAGAACCCACCCCTGGTTGGGGATCACCACAACATGAGGAACTGTATTAATGGGTCGCGGCGTTAGGAAGGTTGAGAACCACTGCTCTAGACCCTTTACTTTTTCTTCTAATAATTCATATAATTTACATTTGGTACATGTGGAATTTGAGCTTATGGGCATAAGCTCTTACATATTTTGCAAGTCACAACAATGTCAGTCATTTTTCCATGGATTTGTTTGTTTTCTAAAAAAATTAATATATATATATTTAAAAACTTTTTAAAAAATTAAAAAATAGTTTAAAATTGTAAAATTTAAAAATTAGAAAAAAGTTCTTAGCCCTATGTTCCCTGCTTATCTCCTTTCTCCCTGCTTTTTTATTTTCCCTACCTTATTGTCCTACTGAGGTCCTACCTACCTACTTGCCCTTTGCCTGCCTGGTCATTCTTAGCCTCTCTCCAGAACTCGGATGGCCAGGTAGGAACTTGGTTCACTACCTCTTTCCACCTCTCATCTCAGTTCAACACCTTTCACCACCTATTGCCATCTGTTCATTCTCTCTCCTTCTTGGGCCACACCGGTCTTTGCTGTGTCCCCTCTGCACCTCTGCCATACTGTTGGGGTAACCTCACGTTGTCACTGAGTTGCTGGGATGGGATGCTGGGATGCTGCTCTAAACTGGGCTGCTTCAGCTCGCCTCATATTGCCTCTCAGGTTGGGCTGCCGAGTTGCTGGGATTGGTGGCTGGGCTGCTGCTCTGAGCTGAGCTGCTCCAGGCTGCCACTTTGTTAATTTGTCCACTCTGCTGGACAACTGCCTTGGCCTAGGGCCTCTCCTCTTGTCTGCTCTGCCAAGCTGAGTCGCTTTGGGCCAGGTTGCCTTAGCTGTTTCAGCTGAGTCTGACCACATTCAGACTTGAGGAGCATGTGCCAGTCATGGCTAGGAGGGCCTTGCTCAACTTTGTCTTATGTGTTAATTACATCTCTTCCTGGATCAAGATGCCCTTATTTCAGTCACTCATACTTTGGTCATCTCCTGTATTGACTACAGCAATGTGCTCTATGTGGGGCAATCTTTGAAGAGTATCTGGAAGCAGCAGCTGGTGCAGACTTGGGTGGCATGAGCAGTTTTGGATGTCCCTAGGGTTGCACATGATTATGTAGGGTTGCTACATAAGATGCATTGGATGCCAGTTTGCTTCTGGGTCCAACTGAAGGTATTGCTCATTACCTTGAAAGTTCTTCATGATATGGAACCAGGTTATCTCAGGACCTGTCTCATTCTAATTTTATCGATATATCCCACCCAGGCAGGTAAGAAAGGCACATTATAAATACTTTTGGTTAAATAATTTCAACTAGTTGGGTCTAGAGAGAGGGTCTTCCCTGTTATCAATCCCTCCTTATGGAACAGCTTGCCCTGGAGGTGAGGGAAATACTCACTCTCCTGGCTTTCCAGAAGAGTGTTAAGATCTGCCAACTGTTTGGGGTCCAATAGTGCCATGCAACCCCTGGGATGGTTGATGGGCTGACAGTGCTTCCTTTGCCATTTAACTCTGCATTTGTTCTTTTAAAGTTCGTTTTAATCTGGTTTTTAATATTTTTTATAAATTTTATTAATTTTCTATTAATTATATTTCTTAATACTTAATAAACATAATAAACTGTGTATTTAATTTGCTTAGCAATATAGATTTTATTCTTAATCTCCACCCCTTTTTTCCAACCACTGTGTCTTCTTTCTGTTTGATTTTCAATGTAAGACAGAGGTTGGTTCTAAATTTTTTTACTACTGGTTCTGTAGGTGTGGCTTATTTCGTGGGCATGGTTTGATGGTCATGTGACAATTCCTTAGGATTTAGCAGAGGTACTGGTCTACCAGGCTTTTAACTGCTTGCAGAGCCGTACCGGTCTACCCATTTGTTTTTGGAGCATTCCAGTCTACCTATTTGTTTTTGGAGCGCACTGGTCTACCCATGTCAGCCTCCGCCTTTATATTACTTGCTTGCTCGGCTGCCATTGTAACGGGGGAAGGGGGGAGCTGTCTGGATATTTGGGGGGGGGGAAGTGAGCTGGTGGAGTAAATTGGAGAAAGTTTTCCTCAGCGTTTTTCTGCAGCTGGGAGGCGCATTGATAACCAGTCAAGGTCAACCGTCGTGGCATACCAGGAGGATGGAGCCATCGGAAGCTGCACCCCACATGACCCCTTGGGGGGATGTGGATTGGATAATCCTGACTGGATGTTTGGGAGGAGGGTTTTAAGGATGCTTTCTATATGTGATTTTCATGCCTATTGCATCAGACCTTGCTTTTTCTTTGGTTGCATTCAGTTCATATTCAGTAAAAGTACCTTTCTCTATGAAAATGGAGTCGGGGTTTTGCTTTCTTGAGTACTGAAAGGAAGCATACCTGACAACCCATTTGTTTTTGGAGCGTTCTGATCTACCCATTTGTTTGCACTGGTCTACCACCACACTGCCTTTTACCGCTGATCAGCTGTAGGGTGGCCCTTTGAAGCGCTGCAGCAAGAGTTTAAACAGTTTTTTTCCTTCTAGCCGATCAGCTGGGACTCGGGAGGCAGCGAATAGATTGGGGGTGGGGCCAGGCAGAGGTGGTATTTACCGGTTCTCTGAACTACTCAAAATTTCCACTACCGGTTCGCAACCCACCACTGATGTAAGCCTATCCATTTCTGCACAATCTAATATCTTCTTAATTATCTCTTCGTCCTGTGGTGTTTCTTTGTTTCTCCAATATTGTGCAAAGATCATCCTTCACAGATGAATCAGGTCCCAACTGCGGCTGGCTTTTGTCCACACCCTTCCAATATCTGGTAGATCCCTCAAACTTTTTGAACAGGGGACCAGTTCATGGTCCCTCAGACTGTTGGAGGGCCGGACTGGCTAGGTGGGTGTGGCTATGTGGTCATGTGACTGGATGGGCATGGCTAGGTGGTCATGTGACTGGGTGGGCGTGGCCAATTTAGCAGTCCATTTTGCCAATTTAGCAGTCCATTAAATAATTCACACAAATTAAACTTTAATTTGTGTTCCTCCTGGGGGTGTTTTATTTGCTTTTGTTTGACTTTTCTTTTTACTAGATCATTTTTTATTTACAAGTCTAATCTAGATCCCTGGGGCGCTCTTTTCCGGCGTTTTCGGGGCTCCGGTATCCCTTGGAAGCTTGTGGTGCCTGATTACGGGCTGACGACGACGGCGGTGGCGGCGGCGGCGGCGGCGGTGGCAATGGCTGACATGGACCGGCCGGCCAGAGGAACAACCAGGCAGCAGGTTGATGGGGGAGAAGCTGACAGCCTCACCCCTAGAATTACCATCTGGCTCACAGTTGATTTTTTACTGTGATGGGGTGTTTTAGAACAAAGCTGTGTCTGGGGGTTGTGGAGATTGGGGCTGGAGAGGCAGGAGGCTGACCATGGTTTGGTTGGTTGGTCGCCTCGGGTGGCCTCTCCTCCCCCCCACTTTCCCCCAGGTATGGGTGGGTGTTGGCCTCAATGGCCAACCACCCCTGGATTGGACTTTCCTGTCTTGCTACTCCTACTCTCACCTCAAAGAAGATCTTGTGCCCATGGGTCTATTATCATCTTTATTAACATCTTTATTATTACCATCGTTATTAACATCTACACTTTGGACACTTTGGACCCCTTATTATGCTCCACTCACGCCCTCACTGCTAGGAGAGACTGTGCACCATTTGAGAGAGCTGAGGGATTTTCCACATCCCAACGGAGAGGATAGAACTTTGCTCCCATTAACTTTCTAACGGGACCGGCCGTCGTGAGAGGATGGTTGGCCATTAGCCTCTGTTGGAGAAAAAGAACTTTGGACCTTCTCCCTGTCGTGAGAGGACAGTGGAGTCCAGCCCTATAAATGGATATTTTATGACCTTTATGCTCAGTTATCCCTTGGACTATGACAGATTCCCGGACTGGCTTTTCTTTTCCCATCTTTGGTTCGGTTGATGCTCCAAAAAACCGACCTTCTTGCGCTGCGAGACTCCCCCCTCTCGCAGGCCTGGCCCTCCACGTTATCGAGGGCCTATCTTGATGACGGGCTTTGGGACCCCGAGAGATGGCATGCAGCAGAGGGGGCTGAGGGGTTTTTTAGCTAAATTTTTAAGGAAAATTTTAAGGGGACCCGGGAGGGAGGGAGGGGGTTGTAAAAGTGGACCTGGGGGGGTCCAGATAGCGACTGCACAGGATGATGGGTTAATTAGCTGCAGCAGAGGGGTCGCGAAAGGAAATTTAACCGGGGGGCAGGGGGACGATAGAAAGGGCTGTGTAATTGAAATAATGAGTGGGAGGGGCAGGTATGACGGGCGCAGGGGGTCATATCAAGTGTCGGGGGTGCACACACGCTGTCTCCGAGCGATTGCGCACTCCGGCCCCCAATGCGTGACTCGTGTCCTGGGTTGTGTAGAGCCTCATGCCCAGAGTCTGCGGCTGATGTTATGTAATGCCAGGTCAGTGGTTAATAAGGCCTCCCTCATCTGTGATCTTATTTCGGAGGGGGGTGCAGACCTGGCAGGTATTACGGAGACCTGGTTGGGCCAAGAGGGGGGAGTCCCCCTCGTAGAGATGTGCCCGCCAGGTTTCCGTGCATTTCATCAGCCAAGGGCCCAGGGGAGGGGTGGGGGAGTGGCGGTGATCATTAGGGAGAGTCTTTATCCGAGGGAGACCACTGTTCCTCAGATAGCCGGATGTGAGTCCCTTTGTGTGAAGTGGGGCCGTGGGGTGCAGATGGGTCTGCTGACTACGTACCTGGCTCCCTGCCACGTGGCAGCAACCCTGCCCGAGCTACTCGACGTCATTGCCGGGGTGGCGGTCGATACCCCCAGACTTATTGTCATGGGGGATTTCAACCTCCCATCCACAGGTGGGGCGTCAGAGGTGGCTCGGGAGTTCATGGCTTCCATGACCGCCTTGGACCTGACCCAGTTAGTTCAAGGCCCCACTCACATAGGGGGACACACTCTGGACCTGATTTTTATCTCTGGTCAGTGGTTGAATGATCTTGGTAGAGGGGACCTAGACATCAAACCCTTGTCATGGACAGATCATTCGCTCCTTCACTTAGACTTTCCTACCGCTTTCCCCCGCCGCAGGGAGACGGAACCAACCAGATGGTTCCGTCCCAGGCGCCTGATGGATCCCGAAAGGTTCCTGACGGAGCTTGGGCCGTTTCCTGAGACTCTAACACACGACTCGACTGAAGAACTGGTGGCCGCCTGGGAAAGGGCGGCCACTGGAGCTTTGGACCGCGTCGTGCCTTTGCGGCCTCTGACCCGATGCCGATCTCAATTAGCTCCTTGGTTCTCTGAGGAGCTGAGAGAGATGAAGCGTCGGAAAAGACGCCTAGAGAGCATTTGGAGGACTAGTCAATCCGATTCTGACCGGACACAGGTGAGGTCTTATATCAAGACCTACCTAGTGGCGATAAAAGCGGCAAAATCTAACCATTTTTCCGCTCTTATCGCATCTGCAGAGAACCGCCCAGCTGCCCTGTTTAGGGTGACCCACTCCCTTCTTCGGGGGGGAGTACGGGAAGATCCCTTGCAGGGTCGTGCTGAGGATTTTGTGCAATTCCTGCATGATAAAGTCGCTTGGATTCGGGATGGCTTGAACTCCGATTGGATGAGTCCACGGGAGGAGACCGGGGCAGGTCTTGAGAATGTTATCTGGGAGGAGTTTGATCCTGTGACTCCCGAGGATGTGGACAGAGTTCTGGGTAAGATTAGTGCCGCCACGTGTTTATTGGACCCGTGCCCCTCCTGGTTGGTACTGGCCTCCCGGGAGGTTACACGAGGCTGGCTCCAGGGGATTATAGGTGCTTCTCTGAGTGAGGGTGCCTTTCCTGCCGCCTTGAAAGAGGCGGTGGTGAGGCCCCTCCTCAAGAAGCCTTCCCTGGACCCGGCTGAATTAGCTAACTATCGTCCAGTCTCCAACCTTCGTTTTGTGGCGAAGGTTGTTGAGAGCGTGGTGGCACGACAACTTTCCCGACACCTGGATGAAGCTATCTATCTAGACCCGTACTAGTCGGGCTTCAGGCGGGGGTACAGCACAGAAACGGCATTGGTCGCGTTGGTGGATGATCTCTGGAGGGCTCGGGACAGAGGTTGCTCCTCTGTCCTAGTCCTATTAGATCTCTCAGCGGCTTTTGATACCATCGACCATGGTATCATGCTGCAGCGGTTGAGGGGGTTAGGAATAGGGGGCACCGTTTTGCGGTGGTTCTCCTCCTTCCTCTCCGACCGCTCGCAGTTTGTGTTGGCAGGGGGACAGAGGTCGACCTCGAGGCGTCTCACATGGGGGGTGCCGCAAGGGTCAGTCCTCTCGCCCCTCCTGTTCAATATTTATGTGAAGCCGCTGGGTGAGATCATCCGTGGTTTTGGGGTGAAGTGCCATCTTTACGCTGATGATACTCAGCTATACATCTCCACCCCAGACCACCCCAACGATGCCCTTGATGTGATGTCTCGCTGCCTGGAGGCCGTGCGGGTCTGGATGGGGAAGAACTTGCTCAGACTCAACCCCTCCAAGACCGAGTGGCTGTGGCTTCCGGCGCCCCGATATAGTCAGCAGGTGCCATCGCTAACTATTGGGGGTGGATCTCTGCCCCCCACAGAGAGGGCTCGCAATCTGGGTGTCCTTCTGGATGCACGGCTGTCTTTAGAAGAGCATATGACGGCCGTGGCCAGGGGGGCCTTTTATCAGGTTCGCCTGATTCACCAGTTGCAGCCCTTTCTGGATCGGGACGCCCTACGCACGGTCACTCATGCCCTTGTTACTTCCCGGTTGGACTATTGTAATGCTCTCTACATGGGGCTCCCCTTGAAGAGCACTCGGAGGCTCCAACTGGTCCAGAATGCGGCCGCGCGGGTGGTTATGGGCGCAACTCGTTGTGCCCATGTGACACCCCTCCTGCGCGAGCTGCACTGGCTCCCAGTGGAACACCTTTCCCTTCACCAGGTGGCTTAGCATGTCCTTCATCAATGGCAGGGGGTAGGTGTTTTCCAAGCACACCACATTAATACCTCTAAAATCAATGCAGAGCCTCATCGAGCCGTTTTTTCTCTTTAAAGAGCATTGGGGCAGCCACCTTAGATTTGTGGGGCTGAATGAATCCCTAGGTTGGTGTTGATGTATTTTCTCAGCTCGTCCATTTCCTTGGGGGTCATGGAATACATCTTTGGCTTCGGTAGCTTCGCTCCTGGTACGAAATCAATAGCGCAGTCAGTGGGGTCACTGGGTCAGTGACCCAGTGGGGGTCAGTGGGGGGGGTGTAGGGTATTGCTTTCTTGTTCACTAAATGCATCGGCCAGGTCTTGGTACTCTCTTGGAACTTGGGACAACCCAGTGGTGAGTCAGCGATAGTGGCAGCTTTCTTGCAGGTGCCAGGGCTGTGTCACTAAGGTGGGGCGGCAGGGATGAAATGCTACCGGTTCGGGCTGGTTCGCCCAAACTGGTAGTAAAAATGCTACAGGTTCACCCAAACCAGTAGTAAAAAAATGCTTTAAAAAGTTTTTAAAAAGTTCCGACGATCAGTTGTGACAAGTAGTTGTGCCGCACAATCATTGGAACTTTTAAAAAACTTTTTAAAGCATTTTTTTACTACCTATTGCCCGAACCGGTATTTTTGTGTAAAGTGTGATAGTTTGTTTTTGCACTCTCTGTGACTCTATGAGGTTCCTGCTTGTTGCAGGGGCCATTTTGTGTGAAGTCCAGCTGCTTTTCCATTGTGTGTGAGTCAGTTGTGTAGCTTTTGTGTTATTTTTGTGTAAAGTGTGATAGTTGGTTTTCCCGGTCACATGTCCACCAAATCACACCCACCCAGGCACACGCCCACTAAGCCAATCCAAAATTTTTGAATTTCACCACTGCAGGGTGGCAACAGTCCCACTCTTATCTTTAACTTTCTATAGCCATCCTCCCACGTGATGACTGGACCCCACTTGTCCAGCCAGGCGAGGCCCAGGATGACTGACTCTGTCATTCTTGGGGCCACCAAAAAGCGGAGGAGCTCCCAGAGGTGGCCCATTTCAAGCCTTACTGGCTCGGTGATTAAGGTGTCTGGGGCTCCTCCTATCAATGTCCCATTGACTTGTTCGAAGCGTATGGGGCATGCCAGGGACATCGTGCTTATCCCTATCTTCTGGACCATGGGGAGGTTGATTAGGCATTTGGTGCACCCAGTGTCTATGATGGTCTTTATGTCCCTTTGGGCTCCCGTCCTGGGCACCACTATCTGTGATCTTATGGTGAATGGGCGGATGGCCTCACTTACCATTGGGTCATCTTTGCTGCTCTCACTGCTGTCACCGATGGGGCCTCTGAAGCTGGAGTTTCCTCCCCGTTGGCAGAGAGGGGAGGAACCTCAATTACTTACCAGGCAAATCTCCTCTTGTTCCCTGGCTTGCTCGGAGTCCTCTTCGCCTTGGGTGCCATTGGAGTCCGGACCTGGTGAACTGGTGCCGGGGCCAGCCACTCTGATGCTTGGTGGCCTGGTTGGCTGCATCTGAAGCACCTAATGGCTGCTATTGGGATCGGCTTTTGTTTTTCTGGATGCCTCGTACTGGTTCAGCAACCCAAGGTTCACTTAGGCTTTTTGTGTGGTGTGGCTTTTTGGTGCGGGTGAATCTCGAGATCCATGCTACCCCCATTCGATACCACTCCTGTATGTGCTCGGGGACCCTTTGGTAGGCGCAAGCCTGCCAGAGGTCCTGGTCTATGGCCTCCTTGAAGTGGTAGATCAGGAGGCACTCTGGCCAGTCTCTTCGTTTTCCTGCCACTGTTTGGAATTCCCACACAGTGTCCTTAGTGGGGTGACTCTTTTTCTTGAGGTCTCTGATCTCAGCCTCTGCCTCTTGTCCCTGAGCCGTGTCTTCAAATCAGGTTCAAATCAGGTTGTCAGTAGCTGCATCGGTGTCTTCAAACTTGGGAGCCGCCTCATCATGCAGTTGGGCCACCCACTCAGCTGCTTCACCCTCCATGTTGTCAGTGATGGCCGAAATCATCTCTTGGTCAGATTGGTACTGGCCTCCATAGTGATTAAGGTGGGACCAGATCTAGTTCAACAAGTATGCTAGCTTCCCAGAATGCCCATCAAAAGTGGCTCTGAAGCGTGGGGGGGGGCAGTGATGCTGGCAGCAGCAGAGCTGGGGCAGGCTGGGGAGCGGGCGCTGGCACCCATTGGCACTGGATCCACCCCTGGCCAGAGTAGTATTTATTTATTTATTTGTTTGTTTATTTGTTTATTTGTTTATTTGTTTATTTGTTTATTTGTTTATTTGTTTATTTGTTTATTTGTTTATTTGTTTATTTGTTTATTTGTTTATTTGTTTATTTGTTATATTTCTATACCGCCTTTCTCCCGTAGGACTCAAGGCGGTGTACAGTCAAGAAAAATATAGATACACAAACATCATAAAATTGCTAATTAAAATTATTATCATAACATAGTTTGGCCCAATTAAATAGAACCTAAAATTAGATAACATTTTAAAAACATTCACATGTTCATATGTTTAGCCCCGCCTGTTGGAACATCAGGGTTTTGAGGGGACAGCAGAAAGCACGGAGATCAGGGATATTTTGTATCTCAGGGGGCAGTTCATTCCAAAGGGTTGGAGCCCTCACAGAGAAGGCCCTCCCCCTGGGAGTCGCCAGTTGGCATAATTTGACTGACGGTACCCTGAGTAGTCCCTCCCTGTGAGAACGAATTGGTTGGTGGGAGGCTATTGGTGGCAAAAGACGGTCTCATAGGTACCCAGGTCCTAAGCCATGGAGCGCTTTAATGGTGATAACTAACACCTTGAATTGCACCCAGAAGACGACCGGGAGCCAGTGCAGCTCGCGTAGGAGAAGTGTTACATGGGCGCAATGAGCTGCGCCCATAATCACCCACGTGGCTATATTCTGGACCAGTTGGAGCCTCCGGGTGTTTTTCAAGGGGAGCCCCATGTAGAGAGCATCACAGTAGTCCATACGGGAGGTGACTAGGGCATGAGGGACCGTGCGCAAGGCGTCCCGATCCAGAAAGGAACGCAACTGGCGGATCAGGCGAACCTGATAAAAGGCACCCCTGGCCATGGCCGTCAAATGATCTTCTAAAGATTGCCGTGAATCCAGGAGGACACCCAAGTTGCGGACCCTCTTTGTGGGGAGCAAGATCTCATCCCCAATTGTCAGTGATGGTACCAGCTGACTATACCGGGATGCCAGAAGCCACAGCCACTCGGTCTTGGAGGGGTTGAGTCTGAGCTTGTTTCTCCCCATCCAGATCCACACGGCCTCGAGGCTATGGGACATCACAGCAAGGGCATCATTGGGGTGGTCTGGGGTGGAGATGTATAGCTGTGTGTCATCAGCATACTGATGAACACTCACCCCGAAACACGGATGATCTCGCCTAGCGGTTTTACATAAATGTTGAACAGAAGGGGTGAGAGGACTGACCCTTGCGGCACCCCACAAATAAGGTGCCTCGAAGTTGACCTCTGCCCCCCTGCCAACACAAACTGCGAACGGTCAAGAGAGGAAGGAGGAGAACCACCGAAGCACGGTGCCCCCTATTCCTAACCCCTCCAGCCTAACCCCACAGTAAGATACTATGGTCGATGGTATCAAAAGCCGCTGAGAGATCTAATAGGACCAGGATAGAGGAGCAACCTCTGTCCTGAGCCCTCCAGAGATCATCAACCAACGCGACCAATGCCGTTTCCATGCTGTATCGTGACCTGAAGCCCGACTGGAACGGATCCAGATAGACAACTTCATCCAGGTATCGGGGTAGTTGTCACGCCACCACACTCTCAACAACCTTTGCAACAAAAGGAAGATTGGAGACTGGACGATAATTTGATAATATAGCCGGGTCCAGGGAAGGCTTCTTGAGGAGGGGCTTCACAACCGCCTCTTTTTTTTTTTTAATTTTAAAAACAAACTTTATTCGTATTTAAAAAACATTTAAAACAAATATAAGAAAAACAAGTTTCTCTTAATCAAAAACACAAATTACATATACATATACAGTACATATACAGTACTCAACTTCATCTATTGACTACTTTCTATTATTATATATATAGATATATACATACGCACAGTGGCTTATTTCCTTTTCTATCTATCTGACAGTGCAGTTGTTAATTATGTTGATTTCTTCTGAATTTCATCTTTAACCATTCCCCCTCCTCTGATTTATCCACTGGTACCATCTATTCCATATTATGAAGTATTTTGAGTCTTCCTTATCCTGTAACTCTAGAGTTAGTTTGTCCATCTCTGCGCATATATAAATTTTTTGTATTAGCTCCTGGTCAGTTGGCAAGCGATCTATTTTCCAGAGTTGTGCTAATGCTAGTCTAGCCGCCGTTATAATGTGGAGTATTAAATATTTTATATCATTTCTAATATTCTTATTAATCATGCCTAGTAAAAAGACTTCGGGTTTTAATTCAATTTTGTAGTCTGTTATTTCTAATATCCATGTTTTTATTTTGTTCCAATATCTCTTAATTTCTGGGCAAAGCCACCAAGCATGGTAAAAAGTTCCCTGTGTTTTTTTACATTTCCAACAGGCCGGATTTACATTCGGATACATTTTTGCTAACCTTGTGGGTGCCAGATACCATCGGTACCACATCTTATAATGATTTTCTTTATAGGCTACCAATTTTGTCATGCTATAGTTATTTTCCCATGTTCTTTCCTAATCTTCCAACTGTATGCTGTGCCCAATGTTCCTCGCCCACGCTATCATCTGCCCTTTGACCAATTCTTCTGCCAAATCGTATTCAAGTAAATATTTATAAATTTTCGAAATTAATTTCCCTTCTTTAAACTCTAGTAGTTTGTCCAATCGATTTTGTTTTAAGTCTATTCCTCCCGCCTCTTGGTCCTTTCTGTATCTTACCTTTATTTGTGAATAGGGCCACCAGTCTATTACTATTCCTTGTTCTTTGAGCTCTTTCCTAGTTTTCAATTTCCCCTGAACATCTACTATTTCTCTATATCTTAAGATCTTTTGTTTTGTTAATATGTTGGGGTGAGTTATTGCTTCTATGGTTGATAGCCAACCAGGAATTTTCATATAACGTTTGTGTTTGATTTGTTGCCATGTGTTAATTAAAGACTTCCTCATAATGTGGTTATTGAAATGTTTATATATTTTATTTCCTGAGCTCCATATAAAGGCGTGCCATCCCTTCATTAAGTCATGTCCTTCCAGATTTAACAGTCTTTGATTATCCAAGGTTATCCATTCTTTAATCCATAATAGGCTTGCAGCCTTGTAGTATTTTTCCCATGCCGGGAACCCAAATCCACCTCTAATTTTGTCGTCTTGTAATATATTTAATTTTATTCTTGGTTTTTTCCCCTCCCACACAAATTTTATAATTGTTTTATCCAAATTATCAAAAAAATTCTTATCTTTATTGGAATTGTTTGGAATAAATAAAGGAGTCTTGGAAGTATGTTTGATTTTATCGCTGCTATTTTCCCCAGTAAAGACAATTTTAATTTCTCCCATTTATCTAGGTCCTCTTTTATTTTCTGGACTAAAGGGTCATAATTATCTTCTTTTATTGTTGCCGTTCTAGCCGTCAAATTTATCCCTAAATATTTTACTTTTTTAACTGCCTGCAGTCCAGATTCTTTTACTAATTTCTCTACTTGTTTTGTTGTCATATTTTTTGTTATCATTTTTGTCTTTGCTTTATTAATTTTTAGACCTGCTACCTTTCCAAATTGTTCAATCTCTTTTATTAATTTCGGGGTTGTTTCTATTGGGTCTTCTATGAAGAAAACAAGGTCGTCCGCGAAAGCTTGGACCTTGTAATCCTCTCTCTTAATCTTTAATCCTTGAATTTCTTTATTTGCTCTAATTCTAATTAACAAGTTTTCCAAAGTTAAAATAAAAAGTAGGGGGGACAGCGGACATCCCTGCCTTACTCCTTTATTTATTCCAAAGAATTTTGTTGGATCCCCATTCACCAAGACGCATGCTTTTTGGTTCTGAACTTTTTGGTTCATTTTAGTAAATCTCTCTCCAAAATTCATACTTTTGATTTGCTGCTTCATAAATTGCCAGTTTACTTGGTCAAACGCTTTTTGTGCATCCAGAAAGATCAGCGCTACCTGTCTTTCTGGATGCACCTCATAATATTCTAAAACATCCATTACCATTCTTAAATTATTTTTTATCTGTCTTGTGGGCAAAAAACCATTTTGATCCTGGTGTATTTTGTTATGTAGTAATGTTTTCATCCTATTGGCAATTATACTCATGAAGACTTTATAATCGGTATTCAATAAAGAAATTGGCCTATAGTTTTTTATTAATGTGGTATCTGCCCCCTCTTTGGGTATTAGGGAAATATATGCTTCTTTCCATGTATTTGGTAGCTTTGCCTCCATTAAAGCTTCATTGTATATTTCTAATAGTATTCCATTTAATGATTCTCCAAATGTTTTGTAGAACTCCGTTGGTAGACCGTCCGTCCCCGGAGTTTTATTATTTTTTTGTCTCTTCAACGCTTCTTTTAGCTCCCCTATCGTAATCTCCTTATCTAATAATTCTTTTTCTTCCTCTGTTAGTGTTTGCAATCCCTCCCCTTGTAAGTAATGTTCAATTTCCTCCTCTGTTACTATGTCCTTTTCATACAGTTTTGGTAATATTGAACTATTATGTCCTTTTTTTTCTCTAAGCCCTGTTGGATCCTTCCCTCATCGTCTTGTAACTTCTGAATTGTTCTTTTTTCCCTTTCCTTCCTCAGCCTATACACCAACCACCTCCCTGGTTTGTTTGCATGTTCAAAATAATTTTGCCTTATATATTTCAAAGTCATTGCATATTTCCCTTGTTCTAATATATTCAATTTATGTTTTGCTGTCATCCAATTTACCCTTATTTTTTTCATCCCCCGGGTTTCTTTGCAATTTACATTCCCAATTTTGAATTTCTTCTTGTAGTTTATTATATTCTTTCTCTCTTTCTTTTCTCCGTTTTGCATTATAGGCTATTGTGAGGCCCCTTACATATGCCTTAGTTGTATCCCATAAGTTTTATAGAGAGGTGTGTTGTTTTGTATTTTCCTTATAAAACCATTCACAACCGCCTCTTTCAAGGCGGCGGGAAAGACACCCTCACTCAGAGAAGCATTTATAATCCCCTGGAGCCAGCCTCATGTAACCTCCCGGGAGGCCAGTACCAACCAGGAGGGACACGGGTCCAATAAACATGTGGCAGCATTAAGCTTGCCCAGAATCCTGTCCACGTCCTCAGGAGCCACAGAGTCAAACTCTTCCCAGATAACGCTCTCAAGACCTACCCCTGTCTCCTCCCCTGGATCTACCCAATCGGAGTCCAGGCCTTCCCGAATAGTATGCCCAGCCAGGAGGGATTTGATCCACCAGTGGCAGCCTGAGGGATGGCAGGCGAGGCGGACTGCCTGGCCTCGGTAGACCCACGGCCCCTTTCTGCAGTCCTGGGCTGAACTGACCCAGGGGCCTGGCTGGCTGGCTGGCAGTGGTCGCTGTTTGAGCTGTCATCCTTGTAGATCAGACCTGGCAAGGGAGGCTTAGGCACGATTCACTTTGTGCTGAGTGGAATAAGGAGAAAACCCTGCTCTGAGCCAGGGAAGGTGAATGTCAGTTGGGTCAGGACCATGCCAGGCTGACCACCTGGGGGGAGCTGGCCCAGGCTGCTGACATTCAGCTGGCCAAACCTCTGGCAGGCCTGCCAGAGACTGGCTTGTTAATGAGGGCTGGACTGGCGTCAGAGGATTTCTCTTCCATCTTCTCCATCTTCCCTGAGTCCTCCCACTGCCCAGTAACCCGGGTAAGTGGCTGGAACTCAGGACCCCGGACAGTGGCCCTGCAAGCGCGGGGAGTTTTTTGGTTGTTTTTATTGAGAGAGTCAGGTTAGTATCAGGGTTCCAAGTAACAATCCCAAAGCAATCAAAACTCTGAGGCCTAGAGTTTCCTCAAAGCATAAATTTATTAGGAATGTCATATTGGCACAGCTGGTGAAAACCCGACTCTGAAGGACCCAAGGTTTTTCCCACCCAAATAAAACCCAAAGTTCTTGCCCCCAGGTCACATGTCCATCACATGGTCCAATCAGATCACAGTCCCAACTCCGGCTGGCTTCTCCAACACCTGGTAGAGCAGCCTTGGCTCCCATGGGAAAGAATGCTATTTTGGCTACACATCCCCCACCCATCTCTATCTCCCCTCTCACGTTCCCACAGCTCCACCCGGCCTTACTGTGGCAGCCCTGAAGATGCTCCCAAAATGGTTTCAGGGCTGCCACAAAGGTTTTTTCCCATTGTATCGTTGTGTCTTTTATTTGTTTACCCTTCATTTTTAAATTTAATAAGAAGTTATATATCTTCTTAATTAGTTTTTCATCAGAATTCAACAGTATATCAAAAGGTGTTTGTCCTTTATAAAACCCATACTTTTTCATATATGGTTTTTAATTTTGTTTTGTAGCGTTTATATAATTTTTCTGTTTTATTTATAAAATGCTCAGAGGTAAGCAAATCTGATGGGCAGTATAGAAATATAATAAATAAAATAAAAATGGCAACCAAGCACCGATGTGAACTAATTAAAAGGGGACTCCACTCAACTGGTTCTTAACCTGGAAGAGTAAATGCAATATGATTATTACAATTTTTAATCACCAATATTAAGAAATATCTTTCTGGATCGTTTATATTTTGTACTCTTTTCCATGGATGTTATTGAGAAATTTCCTTTTTGAAAATAATGAAGCTAAAACTCTAGGTATAAAAAGGAGCTTACTGAGAAAATGAAAAAAGAAGAAAATGAAGTAAAAGGCAGCAACCAAACACAATAAAATCAATAAAGCCGCCTTAGCTAAGCTAGTTACTTATTAATTGTTTGAATAAGCCCTTGGACAACAGCATACTGTTCAAAGTTCATTGGAAACGGGCCTTCTGGGCCTCCCACTTGGCTTTCCTTCTTTTCCTTCTTCTCACCCCCACCCTCCCTTTGAGTATTATCCTCAGCTACATACATGGAAGATAAATAAAAGTCCCCCCCCCTTGGGGAGATAGACTACTGCTTTGTGCTTTCAATAACCAAATAATCAGAAATTATCTTGTGGTTGAACCTGATTTCCTTACAATCCTTAGTAATGTCACAGTGTCATTTTCATCAGCCACATCAAAAACTTGGGGTTTTTCAAAAAACCCTCCCTAATGTATGAAGATGGAAGAAAAGAGCAACTCAGTTAGATCCTGTTGAGGCTAATAAGTTTCCAACAGGGACATGGGTGTTTTTCTGAAGAAAAAAAATACCCAGAATGTTAAAGGAACAGGAAGCCAGAAAGTGACTGTTGCACAGGGAGCTCCTATTGGGTTAAAACCTTCTGTATTCATTCTCAAATATATGAATTGCATCATTGTGGTAGCAGAAACTGCTGAGAGTCCTAATAAAATTTAATCCATTATCTCATTGTGAAGGGGTAAAGTACAAGTTAACTGGAAGAAGGCAAATACTTTTTCTGAAATGGGGAAAAAGAGATTCAGAGCTATCAACTGACCAACATCAATATCTAGGAACCTTGGAAATGTCTTCCATACCTTGGAAACAGTGCAGCAATTGAAGTCAGCATAAGTTTGTTAAGAGCAACAACTGCCAAACTAACATTACTACTTCTCACTGTTTGATATTTAATACACTGTTGTCATGCTATTGACAAAATAGATCTGATCACAAGACAATTATTAGGTACAGGGTCCTGAAGGCATTCTGGATGGTTAACTGTGGCCCAACTAACATAACTATGATATGGGTCCAAAGCTGGCTAGAAAACTAATGTAAAACTGTTCTTCAAAATGAACAATGGATCTGGTGCATGAAACAAATTTGTTGATGGCACAAAACTGATAGTTTTTCTAGAATATAACAAAAATACAAAAAAATATTGGTAAGATGGCTGCATGGACTAAGAATGATAACATAAAAGATAATTGGATAATGTTTCCATTTAGAAAAAGGAAATCATATGAACAGACCTGATATGAAAATGTGAACTGTATTGGATTCTAAGCTAAATACAGATCAGTAGTGTGATGTGACTACAAAAGGCCAATACAATTTTAGGCTTCCTTTAATGCATATACAAGTAGTCCTCAACTTACAACAGTTCGTTTAGTGACCGTTCAAAGTTACAACAGCACTGAAAAATGTGACATGTCAATTTTTCACAATTATGACCGTTGCAGCATCCCCATGATCATGTGATCAAAATTCAGATGCTTGGCAATTGGTTCACATTTATGACAGTTGCTGTGTCCCAAAGTCATGTGATCACCTTTTGCGACCTGCTAACAAGCAAAATCATTGGGGAAGTCAGATTCACTTAACAACTGGGTTACTAACTTATCTACTGCAGTGATTCACTTAACAACTGTGGGAAGAAAGTTCGTGAAATGGGGCAAAACTCACTTAACAAATGTCTCACTTAACACAGAAATTTTGAGCTCAATTGTGGTCATAAGTCGATGACTACCTATACAGTAAGATAATTGATACAAGGGGAAAAGGAGTAGCATGAGATGCAGGCAAAAAGAAATAAGGGCACTTACACTTTAAATAAATGACTTACATTCAGAATTATGAATTAGAGGCTGGCTCCAGAGGATTATAAACGCTTCTTTGAGTGAGGGTTTCTTGCCTTCCACCTTAAAAGAGGCGGTGGTGAGGCCCCTCCTCAAGAAGCCCACTCTGGACCCAGCTGTTCTAGCAAACTACCGTCCTATCTCCAATCTTCGCTTTGTGGCTAAGGTTGTTGAGAGTGTGGTGGCACAGCAACTCCCGCAGTACCTGGATGAAACTGTCTATCTAGATCCGTTCCAGTCCAGCTTCAGGCCTGGTTACAGCACTGAAACAGCATTGGTCGCATTGGTTGATGATCTCTAGAGAGCTCTGGAGGCTGCTCCTCTATCCTGGTTCTATTAGATCTCTCAGCGGCTTTTGACACTATCGACCATGGTATCTTGCTGCGCCGACTGGAAGGGCTGGGAGTGGGAGGCACTGTTCTACGGTGGTTCTCCTCCTATCTCTCCGACCGGTCGCAGTCTGTGTTGGCAGGAGGGCAGAGGTCGACTTCAAGACACCTTACTTGTGGGGTGCTGTAGGGGTCGGTCCTTTCACCTCTTCTGTTCAACATTTATGTGAAGCCACTGGGTGAGATCATCCGTGGTTTTGGGGTGCAGTGCCATCCTTACGCTGATGATACTCAGCTGTACATCTTCACCCCAGACCACCCCAATGATGCCCTTGCAGTGATGTCCCAGTGCCTGGAGGCCGTGCGGATCTGGATGGGGAGAAGCAGGCTCCGACTCAACCCTTCCAAGACCAAGTGGCTGTGGCTGCCGGCGTTCCGATATAGCCAGCTGATACCATCGTTGACTATTGGGGGTGAGACATTGGCTCCCACGGAGAGGGCTCGCAACTTGGGTGTCCTCCTGGACACGCGGCTGTCTTTAGAAGAGCATATGACGGCCGTGGCCAGGAGAGCTTTCTATCAGGTTCGCCTGATTCGCCAGTTGCAACCCTTTCTGGATCGGGACTCCTTATGCACAGTCACTCATGCCCTCGTCACTTCTCGACTGGACTACTGTAATGCTCTCTACATGGGGCTCCCCTTGAGGTGCACGCGGAGGCTCCAACTGGTCCAGAATGCGGCCGCGCGGGTGATATTGGGAGCAACATGGCGCTCACATGTAACACCTCTCCTACACGAGCTGCACTGGCTCCCAGTGGCCTTCCAAGTGCACTTCAAGGTGTTGGTTCTTACCTTTAAAATGCTCCATGGCTTAGGACCTGGGTACCTACGAGACCACCTTCTGCAACCGATAACCTCCCACCAACCAGTACGGTCCCACAGAGTGGACCTTCTCAGGGTACCGTCACTAAAGCAATGTCGACTGGTGGTTCCCAGGGGGAGAGCCTTCTCTGTGGGGGCACCTACCCTTTGGAACAGGATACCCCCAGGGATACGAATGATCCCAGATCTTCGTACTTTCTGTCGTGCACTTAAGACTTTCTGTTTCACCAAGCTGGGCTGGCATAAATTTTTTCTAATTGTTTAAATTTTATTCTGAAGATCTTAACTTAACTGATGAGCCAAATTGGCTTAATTATTTTAAATTGCTTCTATTTCACATTTTTATATATATGTTATTTTGACTGTTCACTGCCCTGAGTCCTTCGGGAGAAGGGCGGTATAAAAAATTAATTAATTAATTAATTAAACTGGGAATTAAAGAACCTCTAAAAGAATAGCTATTTTAGTCTGTGCAGTAAAATAAAGTGTTGTAAATAGAACATAGAACACCATTAGAGTTGGAAGAGACCTTGGACATCTTCTAGTCTAACCTCTGCTCAAGCAGGAGACTCTATACTAATGATGGCTAACCTTTTCCAGACCAAGTGCCCAAAATGCGTGTGCGCCTGCCCTCCCACGCATGTGCGCATGGCCCCCCCACATGTGCCCCACCCATGTACACAGGCCCCCCACATGCACCCCCCTGCATGCACGCCCCCGGTGTGCCCCACCCCCTGGACATGCACGGCAGAGACCTGAAGACCAGCTGGCCGTCGGGAGGTGCATGTGCATGCGTGGCAGAGCTGAACTGGGGTGATGGCTCGTGTGCCTACAGAGAAGGCACTGCATGCCACCTCTGGCATGCATGCCATAGGTTCGCCATCATGGCCCTATACCATTTCAGACAAGTGGCTGTTCAGTCTGTCCTTAAAAGTTTCCAGTGATGAAGCACCCACAACGTCTGGAGGCAAGCTGTTCCACTGATTGATTGTTCTCCCTGTCAGGAAATTTCTTCTTAGTTCCAGATTACTTCTCTTCTTGGTTAGTTTCTATTCATTGCTTCTTGTCTTGCCTTCTGGTGCTTAGGAAAATAGGTTGACACCCTCTTTTTTTTGTGGCAACCTCTCAAATATTGGAACACTATATATGTCACCCTTAGTCCTTCTTTTCACTAGTCTAGACATACCTAATTCCTGCAACTGTTCTTCATATATTCTAACCTACAGCTCCCTAATCATTTTTGTTGCTCTTCTCTGCAACATCTCATGTCAACAACTTTTTTATATTGTAAAATACAGATGCAGTATTCCAAGTATGGTCTACCATACCAAGGTCTTATAAAGTGGTACTAAGACTTCATGCGATCTTAATTCTATCCCCCTGTTAATGCAGCCTAGGATTGCCTTGGCTTTTTTTGGTGGCTGTAGCATATGGTTGGCTTATATTTAAGTGATTTTCCACTAGGACTCCAAAATCCCTCTTGCAGTTGAGCTACATTTTATCTAATCTGTACTTGAACATTTGGTTTTTCTTGCCTAAGTGTAAAACCTTGATTTTGTCTACATTGAATGTTATTTTCTTAGATAGAGCCTATGTTCAAGTCTGTCAAGATCCATCTGGATCTTAAGTCTATCTTCTGGCATGTTAGCTATTCCTGCCGGCTTGGTGTCATCTGCAAATTTGATAGGTTTCCCTTCTTTTCCCTCAACTAAATCGTTAATGAAGATATTGAAGAGTGCTGGGCCTAAAACAGAACCTTGGGGTACCCTACTGCTTACTTCCCTCCATGTAGATGTAGTTCCATTAAGAACTACATGTTGAGTTTGGTTTGTTAGCCAGTTATAAATCTGTCTGATGATGATGTTGTCTATCCCAAGTTTTTCTAGCTTACCAAGAAGTAGGTTGTGGTATACTTTAGTCACTTTGTCAAAGAACGAAATAAGATTTGTTTGACATGATCTGTTTTTGACAAACCCCACGTTGGCTCCTGGTTATAATTTTGCTTTCTTCTAGGTGTTCACATCTGTTGCTTCATTATCTTTTCCAGGATCTTCCCAGGAATTGTTGTCAGGCTGATCGGTCTGTAGTTTCCTGAGTCTGTTTTTTTGCCCTGTTTTGAAGATGGGAACCATATCAGCTCTTTTCCAGTCCTCTGGTAGTAGTCAACACACACCCATAAACCCATGAAACTAATCAAGAAGAGATAAAGACCAAATATTTATTTATTTATATTTTATTTTATTTTATTTTATTTTATTTTATTTTATTTTATTTTATTTTATTTTATTTTATTTTATTTTATTTTATTTTATTTTATTTTATTATTTTATTTTATTTTATTTTATTTTATTTATTTTATTTTATTTTATTTTATTTTATTTTATTTTATTTATTTTATTATTTTATTTTATTTTATTTTATTTTATTTTATTTTATTTTAATTTTTATTTTAATTTTTATTTTAATTTAATTTGTATACCACCCTTTTCCAACAGGACTCAGGGCGGTGAACTGCCATGGTAAAACATAACATATAAAATTTAAAAGCAATTTAAAAAATATTAAATAATTTTGGCTATCCATTTAAAACAACCCGGATTAAAACCAATTACAAATTAAAACCGAAGGGATGGGATCAAGCCAGCCCGGCTAGGTGAAAAAGATGTGTTTTCAGGGCCTGACAAAAAGTCCGGAGGTCTGGTATCGTGCGTATCTCTGGGGTAGGTCGTTTCAGAGGGCAGGTGCCGTCACAGAGAAGGCTCTCCCCTTGGAGGTCACCAGCCGACATTGTCTAGCCGACGGCACCCTGAGGAGTCCCTCTCTGTGGGAGCGTACTGGCCGGTGGGAGGCTATTGGCGGCAGAAGGCGGTCTCGTAAATACCCCGGCCCTAAGCCATGGAGCGCTTTAAAGGTGGTCACCAACACCTTGAAGCGCACCCTGAAGACCACAGGAAGCCAGTGCAGCTCACGCAGGAGAGGTGTCACATGGGAGCGCCCCGTTGCTCCCATAATCCCCTGCGCGGCTGCATTCTGGACCAACTGGAGCCTCCAGGTGCACCCCAAGGGGAGCCCCATGTAGAGAGCATTGCAGTAGTCCAGACGGGAAGTGACGAGTGCTTGAGTGACCGTGCATAGATAAAATGAATTCTGAACTGATGTGGTTTGGAATTGCGAAGATCTTGCATTTGCATAATAAGTGTGCACAATTGGCAAAATATTTACTGTACAGTATCTCTTTCCACCTCTGTGAGCCTCAGACGGTTGTGCAAACTATAGGGTATTACATAATACTTTTCTGGCGCTAAAACGTGAATGCTATTTTGTTAGAAGATACAAGACAGCAATGGAATAAAGATGGAGGGAGGGAGGATGGAAGGAAGGAAGGAAAAGAAAGAAAGAAAGAAGGAAGAAAGAAAGAAAGAAAGAAAGAAAGAAAGAAAGAGGGAGGAGAGGAGAGGAGAAGAGAAGAGAAGAGAAGAGAAGAGAAGAGAAGAGAAGAGAAGAGAAAAGAAGAAAAAAGAAAAGAAAAGAAAAAAAGAAGAAAAGAAAAGAGAAGAGAAGAGAAAAGAAAGAAAAGAAAAGAAGAAAAGGACGGGAAGGGAAGGGAAGGGAAGGGAAGGGAAGGGAAGGGAAGGGAAGGGAAGAGAAGAGAAGAGAAGAGAAGAGAAGAGAAGAGAAGAGAAGAGAAGGCAGGGCAGGGCAGGGCAGGAGAGGAGAGGAGAGGAGAGGAGAGGAGAGGAGAGGAGAGGAGAGGAGAGGAGAGGAGAGGAGAGGAGAGGAGAGGAGAGGAGAAGAAAAGAAAGAGGAGAGGAGAGGAGAAAAGAGAAGAAAAGAAAAGAAAAGAAGAAAAGAAAATGAATTTCAACCAGTTTTCTTACAATGGGACATCTGCTTTCAGATCAGATGAACATAAATACTTAACAGTGTGGAATTACTTCATATGTTCCTGTGTTCAGTCAATTTAGGTACAGAATTATGGGACAATGTGGTAGAGAGTTTCTCTGAGTTAATTCTCAGAGAATTAAATACCCACTACAAATGCATTGTTATATTTTATCCCATACTAAATTTTGCCTTTTGCATTTAAGTTATCTTTACAGTGATGCTTTCATTGTCCAAAGATTGCTAGTGAACATAACCTTTTTCCATATGGGAGAAACACAATTTTGGATTTATATTGTAGATAGCAAAATGACATTACATATAAGCTATATATAACATAAAATGAGAGATGGTTCAAAATAAAAAAACTTTTGTATTTGCAAATTTTAAAAAGTAATCAGAAAAATAGGAAATAACCATTTTCCTTTTCTTCTTTATATATTTTTATAAGTACATATTTGACATGATGATTAGCTACATTTAGAGTGAGCATGGAATTCATTTAGCATTAGTTAAAATCCAACAGCATTTTCCACTAATAGAAATTAAGAAGGGAAAGGCTTGTATGTTTATTTGTCTGAGGCATAGGAAGGGCAGCAAGGAGTGTGAGGGTGCTAGGAGCAAGAATAGTCATGAAAAAGCCTCTAACTAACACTTAAGTGTGAGCAGCTGTTTACATCAACCAAGGAAGCTTTGTAAACAGGATGTGCTTTGTTCCCTATCCAGAGTGCAAAACTGCTTGACCTGAGGTGATACCTTTTCTAAACGAGAAAAAGAAGAAAAAGACCCACTTTCTTACTTTTATTTTAAAGAATGCTGATAATAATATAAACTTTAGCCTTGCTAAAGGATTGGAAGCTTTTAGCTTTCTAATTTTAACATCACTTCTGGCAAAGAAGTGTAAAGTGCAGTTTAACAGTCAAGTTGTGGATTCTTTACCCACTGACAACATTTTGGAGACTGCTTAAATGTTTTCTTTGTTCTTTGTTCAAAAGAACTCTCTGAAACAACCATAATAGAGGAAATACTGGATTATCGTGTGAGTTTTTCCAACTCCCATAACTGCCTGGATTGTGTTTACCAAGTGTGGATGGCTGTTAAGCTCTCACCAAGAACGAGGGAGAAATATAAATTTTGTGTTTTGTATTTCCTGCAGTTCTATGCTTCTCAGCAGTATGGATTAAATATTTGCGCCTGTCCATAAGCAGTCATCAAAAAAATTGCAGAATAGAAGTTAACAGAATTGCTGAACTGAATAATTTACCAACTTTCAACTTTTTTTATTTTTATTTAATAGGCAATCAATATGGACCACCTTTATATACTGCTTTTGGCTAAAAGACAATAATTTGTAGCAAATGTTAGGTTTATTATGCAAAGGAGCATTATGGAACAAAATTTGAATTATATATTATAGGAAATCACTGGAATTATAATTACAATAACTATATTTAATTTGCAAACCTTGATAAAATGTTTACTAAAGATGGGGAAATGAATGGAGGAATGTTAAGATATGGAAAGACCATGAGAAAGGCATTCGATATTATATGATTAGTTACAAGGAAGGCATGCTTGTTGCAAGAAATAAAAATAACTTGTGTAAGAGTCTTTGTTGTATGGAAGTAAGCAGAGACTCAAATCTTGTTCTCCCAAATCCTGGTCCAACACATTGATCAGAACCTTATACAGTACTTGAGAGAGACAGTATGCTGAAGAATTGCAGAATATCTTATAACTATCAGTAAAAGCCACAATTAGGAAAATGTGTTGTTTCAAATGGAGAAAGGGAACAAATGGAGGCAATTGCATTGCTTTCTACATTTAAGAATTCTTCATTAAGGAAACTGTAATTCTCCAAATTTTTTTGTTCAGATTTTGGTGTTCGAATTAGGGATATATTTTACATGCAGGCAATAAGAGAACTCAAACTGTGATACCACAATATAAGTGTACACTTATCTCATGTTTTCACTGAACAGATGAAGAATCAATGTCTGCTCTGATGTTCCTTCTTCAAAAGACACCTTATCTTACTATCTACAATAATGCAAAAAAGAACAACAAAGAAACAAAATCTTAAAAAGAATTGTAAACTCTCAGTTATTAGTATACGTTATTCAACACCATTGTTAAACAGAGTAAAGTATGTTTTTTTCACTTTTCACTTGGCTGCAACTTTAATGTTCCTTTTTTCACTATTATTTTAATCAAATGCTATAAAGAAGATAAAAACTCTGGCTTAGCAAAGGTCATATTTAATTGCTGTATGTTACAAGTGAGAAATCCCTAGCCCTGACAGTACACAGAGACGTGGGGGGACGGGACTGTAAACACTAAAGGGTCATCCACAATGTCCTGTTTACCTGCTTTGCAACTGCCAGTTTCATTAGCATTCAAATGAATCAATTCCCTGGTTTTTTTTTATTTTTTATTTTAAATTTGATTTATATGCCACCCTTCTCCGGAGACTCAGGGCGGCTTACAATGCGTTAAGCAATAATAATAAGTTTTGTTTACTGAATTTTGATTTGGTTTAAATTGGGACTAACAACTCACCAGATAGATGGCTAATTATACTAATCACTCTCCAGAAGTTTACAGGAGCCCTAGGAGCTCACTAGGCAAGTCTCTTTGAAAGATGGGCACTCTGCCCTGGAGAGCTCCCCATATTGACAGTATTCTTGCAAGGCAAATAATGGAAGCCCAAGGAGCTTGTCCAAAGAGCCTCTAGGATTTGCAAACTGCTCCCCACCAAGGTTAAGGTCCAATGTCCTTTCAGAAAATGGCATCCCAATCCAGCAAAAGCCAGGAATGTCCTTTTCTTCTGAAGCCAGAAAATAATTTGGAAAAAAAAACTTGCAGAGAAACTTTTATGCACATCTTCCTAATAGAGATGCAGTGGTCAAAAACTGCAGTCTCATTGCTTCCTTTTCTATTTTTCAGAAAGAGGCTATTAAGGCTCTCTACATTTATGCTTGTTCTTGAATTATCAGGGTAAAAAAAACCTAACTCTACCTTCCCAAAGAAATGTAGGAACTGAATAAAATGCTATGTTTGTGCTAGAGCTAATCATTACATTCCCTTCATGGAAATACTGTACACTGTTATTTATAATACCAATGTGACATTTACAACCATTTATGGAATGGAACTTGATTTCATGATGGAACATGATTTCATGTTTCATGATATTTTGATTTCAAAATATCTTTGTACTTCAAGAAGGAAACCAAGTATCTTTTTAAAATTGTCTGAACATTGTGAGTGTGGAATTAGCTGTTACAAATTTGCAATTAGAAATATACTTTTAGTGGTAAAATCTTAGTACATTTGATTTAGAATGTTTAAACTTACTTAAAATGTTTAGAATCAATGTACCAATCACATCTAAGATAGTGCTGTAATATAGTACTGTAACCACTTTTTGCTTCTGAGGAGTGAACGTTGGTAAAAAGAAACTTGAATGAACAAACCTGGAGCCAGCAGATATCTAGAGCCAAGTTAAGCCTTTTGACTTATCTACAAGTAGTCCTCAGCTTATGACTACACTTGAGCCCAGAATTTATGTTGCTAAGTGAAACATTTGTTAAGTGAGTTTTGCCCCATTTTGCAACTTTACTTGCCACATTTGTTAAGTGAATCACTGCAGTTGTTAAATTGGCATCATGGTTGTTAAGTGAATCCGGCTTTATATTCATGTTTGTTTAAAATATATAACTTGGCATTTTCTCAGATAGATCTCAGATGGCCTGCTCTTACCCTGACTGTTCCTCTGGATTGCAATGTCTAAATAATAATAAGCATTTAAAAAGTACTACTCAAAATAGAGACTATTTTCTTTTTTAACTCTGGAAGAAATATTTCTAACTGTAAAAAGAACATGAAGCTTGGTCAAAACTCAAGTTGTGGTCTCTGTAACATGATATGTGAAGGTAGACACTGATAAAATTGCTTCAGTTCCAAAAATGATTTCTAATGAAAAAGTCAACCAATAACTATTGCTTTTTGCAAGCTTAAATAGGCTCTTAGAATTATGATCTGTGTCCCTAAATGCAAAAGTCCACATTCACCCATTTTCTTTGCTATCATCCAAATATAAAAATTTTGACTGATTGACTCAGCCAAACCTTCAATCTTTTTACCTGCAGAAATTCAGCAACTCTGAATTTGAAGACTGCATGCTTGTAATGGAATATGCAGTGCATTCAGAAAGTATTCAGGCTCCCTTCACTTTTGTCAATTTTATTATGCTACAGTCTGATTCTACAGTTGTTGAAATTATTTTTTTTCTCATTAGAGAAAAAAATCAGTACCCCATAATGACAAGGTGAAAACACAATTTTAGAAATGTCTGTAAATGTATTAAAATGAAAAAACTGAAATATCACATTGGCATAAGTATTCAGACCCTTCATTCAGTACTTTGTTGAAGCACCTTTGGCAGCAATTACAGCTGCAAGTCTTTTTGGGTGTGATGCAACAAGCTTTGCAAACCTGGATTGGAGGATTTTCTGCCATTCTTCTTTGCAAATCCTCTCAAACTCAGTCAGGTCGGATGGTCACCATTGGTGGACAGCCATTTTCAGGAATGTTCAATAGGGTTCAAGCCAGGGCTCTGGCTGGGCCACTAGGACATTCACAGAGTTGTCCCTAAACCATTCCTGTGTTGTCTTGGCTGTGTGCTTAGAATCATTGACATGTTGGAAAGTGAACCTTTGGCCCAGTCTGAAGTCCTGAGTACTGTGGAACAGGTTTTCATTGAGGACATCCCTGTACTTTGCTCCATTCAGCTTTCCCTCAACCCTGACCAGGCTCCCAGTCCCTGCTGCTGAAAAACACCCCCACAGCATGCTACTGCTACCACCATACTTCACTGTTGGGATGACATTGGGTAGATGATGAGCGGTGTCTGGTTTCTTCCAAATATAACATTTAGAATTGAGGCCAAATAATTCAATCTTGGTTTCATCAGACCAGAGAGTTTTGTTCCTCACCATCTGAAAGTCCTTCAGGAGCTTTTTTGCAAACTCCAAGTGGGCTTTCATGTGTTTTGCACTGAGGAGAGGCTTTCATCTAGCCACTCTGTCATAAAGCCCAGATCGCTGGAGGGCTGCAGTAATGGTTGTCCTTCTGGAACTCTGACTGTAGACTAGAATAGAGCTGGAAGGGGCCTTGGAGATCTTATAGTCCAATCCCTTGCTCAAGTAGGAGAACCTATACCATCTCAGACAAGTGACTGTTCTTAAAGACCTCAAGTGATGGAGCACCCACAATTTCTGGAGGTAAGCTGTTCCACTGGTTAATTGTCCTCATTGTTAGGAAGTTTCTCCTTAATTCCAGGTTGCTTCTCTCTTTGATTAGTTTACAACCATTATTTCTTGTCCTGCCCACTGGTGCTTTGGAGAATAATTTAATCCCCTCTTCTTTGTGGCAGCCCCTCAAATACTGGAATACTGCTATCATGTCACCCCTAATTCTTCTTTTCTTTAGGATAGCCAAACCCAGATCCTGTAGCCCTTCTTCTTATGTTTTAGTCTCCAGGCTTTTGATCATCTTAGTTGCTCTTCTCTGAACTTTTTCCAAAATCTCAACATCTTTTTGTAGTGGTGACCAAACTTGGTTACAGTATTCCAGGTGTGGTCTTACTAGGGTTTTGTACAGTGGCACTAATACTTCACATGAACTTGATTCTATGCCTCTGTTTATACAACCCAGGATTGTATTAGCTTTTTTGGCTGCTGCTACACATTGCCTGATCATATATAAGTGATCGCCTACTAGGACTCCAAGGTCACTTCACAGTTACTGTTTTTGAGCCAGGTCTCACCTAATCTATATTTATTGTCAGGGTTCCAAGTAATAGCCCCATAGTATGCAGAACTCAGAGGCAGGTAGGTTCCTCAAAGAACAATTTTATTGGAGGTATCATATTGGCACAAATGGTGAAAATCGACTCTGAAAGTTCCCATAGTTTTCACCTGATTAAAAAGTGAAAGTTCCCAGGACTTCCAGGGTGACATCATGGTGGTGCGGTGCAGGAGAACGGGACTCCATTCCTTTTGCCCAATTTTTCGTGTCTGTAGGCCAGTAATGGCAAAGTTGGACCTTGGAGAGGACAGTGATAGAGAGGGGACAATCCAGAGGCGGCAGGGAGAAGAGCGGTTCCCTGTCATGGAAGGTGGAATCCCCAAAATCCGGAGCGGAAGAGAACAGCAATCATGGCTAGGTCATGAGGGTGGAGGGGCAGAGGGCCAGAGCATCAGCACCCCCAGCTCCCCTGTTCCTCCAACACCAAACACAGCAGGTGCAAGAGCGTGCATCTTCCCCCTCCCCTTCAAATGACTGATCAACCCCCACCCCCATTCCCTGCTATGCAAAGTGCTTTCCTCCCCAAATCCAAAAATGCGGTGTGCGGCTGGCGCTGCCACCTGAAAATGTTTTCCTCCCTGGTTCCCTGAAGCACATTGCAGGGGAACCGGCCGCTGCCTGAAACATGGCTCTGTGAATTGCATCGGGCCAACAGGAAGTGGTGGCTGGAAAGGAGGGACATTTCGTTTTAGGGGCTCCCAGGCATGGAGAGGGCTTAGGCAGCGGTGGCGGCAGCTCCTCACATTGCTGGGGAGTGAAGTCATCATGGCCATTGTCTGCCCTGAGCTCCCCTGGCCAGAGGGGGTGTCAGCCACGAACCGTGCGGCCCACCTTGTTTGCCAAAGCCACTGGGCAGATCCCCCCCAGACCGTCCCGAAGAGGCTCGTTCCTCAGGCTGTGCCCCGACCCAGATCCCCACCATCTGGAACTGCCCGAAAATGCGATGCACAGAGGCCGAAAATGTTTGAAGGGTGGGGGCTGATGGGTGGGCAGTGCTACATTCAGACTATAAGACGCACCCAGATTTTCAGCCTCTTTTTTGGGGGAAAAAGGTGCATCTTATAGTCCAAAAAATATAGTAATAACAGACATGTCAAGCAGCAAAAAACCAGGATCAGCATTAACTTTACAAAACATGCAAGCTACATTGAATATGATTCAGGAGGTTATGATGAAAATGCAGGAATCAATAAACAATAACCACAAAGAAATGAAAGGCAAACTGTGTGAAGTGAAAGAAGACATAAAGAAATTAGATGATAGAATGGGAAAGATTCAAGAAACAATAGCCAAAAATGAACAGAAGATAAAAATAGTAGATGCAAGAACAGAATGAACTGAAAAAAACTGGAAGCAGCAGAGGAAAGATTGACAGCAGCGAACAGAGACTTGGGGGAGACAATAATCCATCTAGAATTGGAGAGATCATCTTTCTATTCAAGATTTCAAAATATAATAGAGAACAAAGAAGAGGATCTACCCAAGCTTATGACGGAATTGCTAGCAGATCCATTGTCGAAGTTTATACAGTACATACCAATTACGCATGACACAGACTACCCCATGAAATCCGTGTAAGGTTTGCAAAAAAATCTGTGAGAGATGAAATTTACAAAAGAAGAAAAGATGACCAACTGACTTATAAAAGAAAGGAAGTTATAATACTTAAACAACTACTGAAAAGAATTTGAGATCAACAAAGGAGCTACTAATTTCTCTCCTTGCAACTGATAAAAAACAGAATAATGTTCCATTTGTTAATACCCGAAGACACGCTAATAACCTGGCAGGATAAGAAAGTAAGAGTGAACGCTATAGATAAAGCCCAAGAATTTTATGAGCAATGTTTAGGGGAAGAATCAGACAGCAGAGAGGAGTTAGAAACCAAGAGCCAAGAGGAGCAACAGACGGAGGAAAATGAACCAGATCAAGAATTGAGAGAGAGGATAGACACGGAAAATCAGGAAAGAGAAGGAGCAAGAACAAGACACCAAAGGGAGATAAAACTAAGGAGAGGAACAAGAGTGACAAATTAGTAACAGAATGGAGGAGGAAGTGAATTTAATATCGGTCAATATAAATAGATTAAATTCATCTATAAAAAGAAGACAAACAATTTCCAAACTTTAAAAATTAAATATGGACATCATATGCTTACAAGGGGTGCATATCCAAAAAGAAAAAGGTGGTATTTTGGAATCTCCCAAGTTAGGGAAATTATATCTAGCTTTGGCTGAAACTAAGAAAAGGGGAATTGCAGTTTATATAAAGGAATGGCTAAAGCCTAAACAGGTATACGCAGATAAAGAGGGAAGAACACTATTGATAGAAGTGTTAATAAAACAAAAAAGAGTATTAATTGCAATTATTTATGCACCAAATACAAACCAAAAAGAGTATTATAGTAAATTACACAAACAAATAGCAGAATTAGAAATGGACAATGTTTGCATATTAGGAGATTTCAATGCAGTAGTAGATCCAAAGAAAGATTATAAAACGGGGGCAAAAAAGAACCATGAAAGGAGAACATTACCAACTGCATTCTTTGAAATGGTCCAAGAATTAAATTTAAAAGATGAGTGGAAAGAAGTTAACCAGCAAAGCAGGGGTGAAATCTAAAAATTTTCCCTATCCGTTCTGTAGGTGGGGCTTGATGGTGGTGGTCCTGTGACTGAATGGGCATGGCCAACTCGATGTCACTCACAGCCACACCCACTCAGTCACCTGATCCCCCCACCAAGCCATGCCCACAGAACCTGGTAGAAAACTTTTTAAATTTCTATTCTGCATTTTCCCTTTTTGCGAGATGCCTGCAGCTGGAGCCTCTCTTTTTTTTGGTGCACCTTGGAGGCGCTTCTTGCACTGAAAAATGCAGCGGCTGCAGACTTCTTGCAAGTAAAAGTTACCAGAGCCGCTCCCCTTCTTGAACGTGGCCTTTCCCCGGAGCCGCCGCCATCCACTCTCCCTTCACTTTGACTTGGGGGCCAGGGCCCAGGGACATGCCATTCCCCAGGGCCCTGGAGCTGCTTCCTGCTTGCCGCCCACTTTGACCGGGTCGGGGAATGCACCATTCCCCGATTCCGGCCTTGCCCCAGAGCCGTCCCCCGCTCTCCCTTCGCCACGCGGCATGTCCTTATCTTTCTCCTGCAGCTGGTTGCCAGGGAAGGCAAGTGCTGAAAGATGCAGTGGCTGCAAGCTTCTTGCAAACGAAAGTTACCAGAGCCGCTCCCCTTCTTGAAAGTGCCACTGCAATCGCACACCCAACCTGCCACTGATGAGTGAATGAAATAAACGGTGTGCGCTTGCACAGCCGGCGCATGGAACAGGACAGTGATGGTGGCAGCACATTCAAGAAGGAGAATGGCACCAGTAACTTTCGCTTGCAAGAAGCCTGCAGCCACTGCATCTTTTGGCACTTGCCTTCCCTGGCAGCCAGCCACGGAGGGAAGGTAAGGACATGCCGTGTGGCGAAGGGAGAGTGGGCGGTGGCTCCAGGGCCCCAGGGAATGATGCGTCCCTGGGCCCCGGCCCCAACCCAAGGCAAAGGGCGAGTGGGCGGCAAGCGGATGGCGGTTCCGGGGCAAGGCCGGAGTCTCTTTCTGAGCATGTCGCTTCTGCCTGCTGGGCCACTTCCTGAAGCTGGCAGCTCCGCAGCCAACCACTTTGCTCTTTCCCTCTTTTTCCTCATGGGGGGCTTGCTTAGTGGCACCAGCAGAAGGGGGAGGCAGAGGCAGAGGCATGGGGGAGGCAAAGGCAATCCCAATGCACCAGTCCTTTCGTCCCACTGTCTCTTGGCTTGCCTGCAGCTGCACTGAACAAGCACAAGCACGGGGCCTGCCTCCCCCATGCTTGTGCTGCTGCACAAGCCTTCCAAGAGCCTCAAGAGGGAAAAAGCAAAGCTCAACAACATTTGTTGAGGAAATGGCTCAACAAGCAGAAGTGCTGCACCCAGAAAGAGAAGGGCAAGAGGGGCCAGAGGCTGCAGAGGTGAAGGCAAGCTCTGGGGTGGGAGCGGTGCTCCAGGAGAGAGGGCAGGTGTCCCGGGGCGGCCCCAACATGCTTGCTTGCCTGCCTATCTTCCATGCAGCCTTCCTGGCGGTCCCCATAGCCAGCTTATGAAGGCAGGCAAGCTTCCTGGTTAAAACCAGGAAGTAATGACTTCTGGCCGGGTGGGCAGAGCCTCAAGTTGCCATTGCTACCACTTCTGCGAACCACCAGCCATCATTGCTACCGGATTGGCCGAACCAGTCCAAACTGGGAGCATTTCACTCCTACTGCAAAGGAACCAATACACCTTCTTTTCCAACCCCCACAGTTCATGGTCCAAGATCGTGCGGATGGTGTAGATGGACCAGGAAATGGAAAAAGATATAGCAGAAGTAGAAATTGCAACAAATACATGGACGGCCCATAACCCGTTAATAATTAAATGGAAAGGAGAAGTAAGAAAGAAAGGGAGATGGACCATGAACCAGCGAGTGGTGAAAGAATGTCCAATATGTAGAAAAAGAATTAGTGCTCTTCCTAAAGGAAAATTGGAATGAACATATGACCACCCAAAATCTATGGGATACAACGAAAGCCTATGTGTGGGGTATAACAATAGCTTTTACAACAGTGGTGGGTTGCCCCCGGTTCGCATCGGTTGTATAGAACTGGTAGTAAAACCAGTGGGAGGCTCCACCCACCAACCCCGACATCATCAAAATGCTACTGCGCATGCGCAGAAGAGCGCGCATGCGCGGGGGAGCAAAGCAAGCGAGCGCACGCATCCCCATTGTGAACCAGTAGTAAAGGTAAGTAGAACCCACCCTTGGTATACAATATGAAGAAATAAAAACAAAAAGAAAGAATATGTAGAGCTCCAGGGGAAACTGGAAAAATTAGAATCAAAACTGCAAAAAGAACCCCAAAATCAGGAAATCAAAGAAGAAAAGGATATAATTAAACATAATTTATACCTAATTACGCAAAAAGAAGTGGCCCAAAAAATTAGATCAATTAGACAAAATTATTTCGAAAATGCTAATAAACCGGGAAGATGGTTGGCCTACAAATTAAAAAAAGAAAAAGAAAAGAAACTAATACAACAATTAGAAGATGAAGAAAGGACAATACACTTTCATAAGGGGGGGGAATGTATAGCAGTAAGCTATTTCTAAACCTTGTATAGCCAAGAGAAAATAGATGAGAAGGATATCAAGTGATACCTACAAGAGAGGAACCTCCCAACTTTATTGGAATTAAAAAAAGAAGTATTGAATGAGAGAATAACAATGCTTAGAGCTGAAGAGGGCAATCCAAAAGCAAAAAAACAATAAAACTCCAGGTCCGGATGACATTCCAGCAGAATTTTATAAAGAAATTCAAAAACCATTAGAAAACTTATTATTAGAAATATACAATGAAGCATTAGAACAAGCTAAGATACCAAAATCTTGGACAGAGGCACTTAATAACACTCATTCCCAAAAATAATACTGAGAAGCAAAAAATCCAAAATTACAGGCCAATCTCACTGTTAAATGCTGATTATAAAAGATTTATGACTATAATGGCAGAAAGAATTAATATACTAAATGAAATCATATACCCGGACCAAAATGGATTTTTGCCCAATAGACACATAAAAAATAATTTACAAACCATAATGAATGTATTTGTCAGCCTCCAATCTTTCTATGCTTGCTTGTCAGCTGCCATGGTAACGGGGGGAGGGGGACTTGCTAGTTGGGGAAGCGTGCTGGAGAGGAATATTGGGGAAACAAAACCGAATCTTAACTGCAATCCTGTGCCTTTGAAGCTGCTATCTGCTGACATTCCAGATTGATGACACTGCCAGACGTGTGTTTCCACCTGACCTCTGGAAGACCTTTGGATTGGATGATTTACGCTGGACAGTTGGGAGGGGATGCTTTCTATATGTGATTTTCACGCCTACTGTTTCAGATTCTGCTTTTCTTGGTTGCGTTCACTTCAATTTTCAGTAAAAGTACCTTTCTGTATAAACAATGGAGTTGGGGCCATTCTTTCTTGAACTTTGAAGGAAGCACACCTGACATTAAGCAGAATCTCACTTTTACAGCCATCCCGGATAACTACCGAGGGGGCTGAAAATCAAGCGATGTCGGATCAAGACAGTGATCAGAAGCAGATGGAAGCTGCCAGGTCTACAGCTTCTTCCCTCCACCCGGGGGGGGGGGAATTCGGATTGGATGGCAAAATTATGACTGGGAGAGGAGTCAGAGCAACCCAGATGGTCGACTGGAGTGGGGAGGCTACCGGACTGGGAAAGGACCCTCCAAGGAGTAACAAGTGCCAAACCCCGAAGGGGAGAATCAGCATGGGCGCAAGAGCAGAAGGAAAGCCTCATGGTCGCCCAAGCTATGCAACTCCTCAGGGATGCCGAAGAAAGCCGGCGAGCCCGCGAAACAGTGAGGTATGTTTACCCAACTGGGAAGGGAGGAGACCACCCCGGGGAAGTCCCAGAGATGGCAGCTTGTGGGGGAGAGGAAGAGCAAACTGGGGAAGGCGCCTCACAAGCCTCTGAAATTCAGGCAAGAGATGCGGCAGTCCAGGGGGCCCCAGCTATGCAGGCTCCTACCCAGAGGCAAAGAAAGCCAAAGATCCCCACCCTACAACACAAGTTCGGAGGACAGCCGAAGAATTTGGGATTTTTTTTAACCCAAATGTGGAACCACATGCAGGACTGGGGGGAGGATTATCTGTCGGATGTGGCACGAGTGAGGTGCATTACAAATGCCCTAGAGGGAGTGGCAGCCGAGTGGATGGTAGGCCTTCACAATAACAACTCCCCCCTGCTGAGAAATTACAACCTCTTTATGGGAGCCCTCAGAACATGCTTTGAAGACCCCCTAGCCGAGCGGAAGGCGAGAATCAGAATGAAGGGCATCCAGCAGGGCCGGAGATCGGTGGCAGAGTATACCCAAGAGTTCTGTGAGCTGGCTCCTTTCATGAGAGGCTGGTCTGAGGTGGCCCTATTAGAAAATTATAAAGATGGATTGAATGAGGACATTTACAAAGATTGCAGAGCACGGGAGGTCCCTGAAGATTTGCAGAGCTGGTACGTGGTAGCAGCAGATGTGGAGATCGACCTGGCCCGAAGCCAGATCCGTGGTGGCCGCGCCTGGGATCAGTCATCCTCCTCTTTCCGCAAGGGGGCACCAAAACCAGCAGTGGGGAAGACAGAACCCAAAACCAAGCCAAAATCCTTTGCGTGTTTCAAATGTGGAAAGGAAGGAGACCAAGCGGCTGAGTGTTTCTCCAAGCCAGCGCCAAAAACGACTGGCCCCAGAGAGAAAAGGGCTGACAAAGTGCCCACAAAAGCCCGCGAGCCCACCTTGAAAGGAGAAGTCATTGAGTTTGCTCCCCAGAAACAGGGTGAGTTGGGAACTCCGAACATCGCGGATGACAGCGAGACTGACACCGAGTCTGACGACGACGACCTGGTGAGACACAATGGGGGCCCCATTATCATCCCTGTAGAATTAAGGGTGCCATCCACCGGGGCACATGGGCAGATGTCAGCCCTCCTAGACTCTGGATGCACTAGGTGCATAATTAGCCCAAAAGTAGTGGAAAAGATGGGCCTAAGGCTAAAAACCTTGAGAAGGCCCATTGCTTTCTGTCAGCTAGACAGATCGATGGCAGGAGGGGGCCCAGCCAGCTTTGTGACTGAACTCATTGAAATGCAGTTGGGGGATCATCTAGAGACTCTTAGCTTCATTGTGGCCCCTGGCATGGAGCGGCCTCTCATACTTGGACTACCCTGGCTCCGTAAATGGAACCTGCGCATAAATTGGAGAACGGGAGTTTTGCGCATTCACTCTGGGAAATCAGGAAAAGACAGGAAAGAACCCCTTTCAGAGGACGGAGGGGAATACGAGGGGGCAGAAATAGCAATAGACCACATAGAGGGAGAGGAGAAGATTCCAAAGGAATATTGGGACCTTCGGGAGATTTTCAGCGAAAAGGCCTCTGATGTGTTACCTCCCCACAGGCCAATGGACTGTACTATTGAAATACTTCCTGGAGTAAAACTCCCTAGGCCAAAAATTTACCCCATGACCCCCCGGGAGCTGGGGGAACTACAGAACTTTATTGACAAAAACCTAGGACTGGGTTTTATTCAACCAGCCAGGCTGAGGGTGGCAGCACCAGTACTGTTCCGGGAGAAGAAAGATGGGTCCTTTCGTCTGGTGGTTGACTACAAGAACTTGAACGCCATTTGCGTAGAAAATGTCTACCCCCTGCCGCTAATGAAAGACATGCTGGCCCTAAGCTTGACTTACGAGAGGCTTACTACCGAGTTCAAATTAAGAAAGGGGATGAGTGGAAAACGGCTTTTAACTGTCCGCTGGGATGTTTCCAGTTTAGGGTGCTCCCTTTCGGACTACAAGGAGCCCCTGCTGTGTTTATGCAATTAATCAACGAAGTAGTCTACATGCAGGGGGTGCTGGTCTACTTGGACGACATTCTTATCTATACCGAGAACATGGACGACCATGTGAAATTGGTGAGAACTGTCCTGAAAAAACTCAGAGCTGCTGAACTATACGCCAAACTCTCAAAGTGCGAATTCCACCAAGACAAAATTGACTATCGCATCTCGCATAGGGTGTTAGGGTGTGTGTAAATAGTATTTGTTGCTTGTGCAACAAGCAGAGCAGAAACGCACAGGGAAGGAGATAAACGTGCAGCTCGTGTGAGAAAAATACTTTATATACAAGATAATACGCAGTCTCGGTGTAGGTAAAACAGTCCAAGGTCATAAACAGTAATATCAGTCCAGTAATTATCTTCCCTTACCAAAGCAAACAGACTTTAGTAACTCTTGATATACAGTACCATATAACAATTCAGTCTAACACCAATCAGCAGAAAGACGCAGGAAGCAACAGTAACAATCAGGAACAAAGAACGCTTCTCTGCGCTGCTTATTTATGCACTGTAGCCTAATTACAGGGTTCAGCAAACCCTGATTACGTGGCTCAGTTGTTTCTTAAAGAAACAGATATATTGCCTGACCAACAAGAGATGGATCCGGAAAAGGTTCGGGCGGTGTTGGAATAGACCTCACCACGCACCCGCAAACAACTACAGGGCTTCCTGGGATTTGCGAACTTCTATAGACAGTTTATCCCCTCATTCGCTAAGCTCGCTCTGCCGATTACCAATCTTTTGAAGACAAAAGGAGAAGTAAAACCAAAGCCCTCCTGACCCCTCGGATGGACTATGGACTGTCAGGTGGCATTTGAGAAACTAAAACGCTTGTTTGCTGCTGGACCAGTCCTTAAGCATCCTGACATGGACAAACCGTTTGTTGTACTGGATGGGCAGGAACAGGCTCAGACTCAACCCTTCCAAGACTGAGTGGCTGTGGCTACCGGCGTCCCGATATAGTCAGCAGGTGCCATCGCTGACTATTGGGGGTGAATCTTTGCCCCCCACAGAGAGGGCTCGCAATCTGGGTGTCCTCCTGGACACACGGCTGTCTTTAGAAGAGCATATGACGGCCGTGGCCAGGGGGGCCTTTTATCAGGTTCGCCTGATCCGCCAGTTGCAGCCCTTTCTGGACCGGGACGCCTTGCGCACGGTCACTCATGCCCTTGTCACCTCCCGGCTGGACTATTGTAATGCTCTCTACATGGGGCTCCCCTTGAAGAGCACTCAGAGGCTCCAGCTGGTCCAGAATGCGGCCGCGCGGGTGGTTATGGGCGCACCTCGTTGTGCCCGCGTGACACCTCTCCTGCGCGAGCTGCACTGGCTCCCAGTGGTCTTCCGGGTGCGATTCAAGGTGTTGGTTACCACCTTTAAAGCGCTCCATGGCACAGGACCCGGGTACCTTCGAGACCGTCTTCTGCCACCAATAGCCTCCCACCGACCAGTCCGTTCCCACAGAGAGGGTCTCCTCAGGGTGCCATCAGCCAAGTTATGTCAGCTGGCAACACCCAGGGGGAGGGCCTTCTCTGTGGGAGCCCCAACCCTGTGGAATGAACTGCCCCCGGAAATACGTAAGATCTCCGACCTCCGGGTCTTCCGCTGCGCACTGAAGACCCTGTTGTTCCGCCAGGCAGGGCTGTCAATATAATAATTTTAAATTGGGGTATTTTAATTTTTGGGGTTTTAAATCGGCCAAATCTATTTAATTATTTTAATTTTTAATTATTGTTGTGTCTTGTGTTTTTAAATTGGCTGTACACCGCCCTGAGTCCTTCGGGAGAAGGGCGATATAGAAATAAAATTATTATTATTATTATTATTATTATTATTATTATTATTATTATTATTATTATTATTATTATTATTATTATTATCATAGTGAAAGGAGTAAGACAGGGATGCCACTTGTCTCCTCTATTATTCATTCTCTCAGTGGAGACACTAATGTTACAAATTAGATATAATCCGGAAATAAAGGGACTAAAAATTAAAACACAGGATTACAAAGTCCAGGTATTTGCAGACGATTTGGCATTTATTGTAGAAGAACCTCTAGAACAGCGGTTCGCAACCTGGGGGTCAAACAGCCATTTCACAGGAGTCGCCAGAGCCCTCTCTCGCCCCTCCCACGCCTTCACTCACCCTCACCCTCTGCCTCTGCTGGAGGGCTGCGTATCCCAGCGTGCAATGTGGTGCCCCACACTTTAGCAAAGAGAGTGGAGAGAGGTTGTGTGCGTGCGTGCGTGTGGGTGTGTGCGCACGTGACTAGAAAAGATTCTAGTGCAGAAAAAGTCCTGGGGAGTTCAGGGACTCCCTGCTGGTGCTGCCACTGCGCCACCGATGCCTGCAGCTGCAAGAGCCCAACAGAAAAAGTTTGGGTGGGTGAGTTCAGGGATTCCCTGCCACCACCGCACCACCAATGCCTGCAGTGGCAAAAGCTGCGCAGGAGAAGTTTTGGGTGAGTGAGTTCAGGGATTCCATGCCGCCACCGCGCCGCCAATGCCTGCAGCGGCAAAAGCCGCACCAAAAATCTTTTGGTGGGTGAGTTCAGGGATTCCCTGCCGCCACCGCACCGCCAATGCCTGCAGCGGCAAAAGCTGCGCAGGAGAAGTTTTGGGTGAGTGAGTTCAGGGATTCCCTGCCTCCACCGAAAATCTTTTGGTGAGTGAATTCAGGGAAACGCCATTTTGATAGCAAGCATCCGAGCTTTGCCGGCAAGGATACCAACTATTTTAGAAGCAAAGCTGATGGACTTAAGAAAGCTAGACTTGACATTGGTGGCAAGTACTACAAACAAAACGTAGCAACCGTTGAAGCTTCATATTTGGTGGCACACAGAATCGCCAGAGCTATGAAACCTCACACCATTGCTGAGGATTTACTGTTGCCAGAGGCCAAAGACATTGTTCAAGTTATGATTGGAGATGAATTTGTTAAGAAATTGAGTCCAATTTCCTTATCTAATGACACTGTCCGCAGAAGAATAGATGACATATCTGCTGATATTCTTGATCAGGTAATCCAGGAAATTAAATCTGCTCCACTTCCAATATTTAGTATCCAGCTTGATGAATCTACAGACGTTGCAAACTGTTCACAGTTACTGGTTTATGTGAGGTATATTAATGATGGCAACTTTAAAGATGAGGGTTTTTTTTGCAAACATCTTGAAACGACAACTGCACGTGATGTATTTGACACAGTTGGTTCATTTCTGAAAGAGCATAAGATCTCTTGGGAAAAGGTTTGTGGTATTTGCACAGATGGTGCTCCAGCTATGCTAGGATGTCGATCTGGATTTCAATGTTTGGTACTGAATGAATCACCAAAAGTCATCAGAACTCACTGTATGATTCATTGGCAAATATTAGCAACGAAGACGCTGTCACAAGAGCTTCAAGAAGTAATGAAAAGTGTCATAAGTTCTGTCAATTTTGTAAAGGTGAGCTCTTTAAACAGTCGACTGTTTTCGCAACTGTGCAACGAGTTGGATGCACCGAACAATGCTCTGCTATTTCACACTGAAGTGAGATGGTTGTCGAGAGGAAAAGTTTTAAAATGTGTTTTTGAGCTTCGTGATGAACTCAAAATGTTTTTTAATCAGAAAGCAAGACCACAGTTCGAAGCACTTTTCAGCGATAAAAGTGCAGAAAATAACTTACTTGGTTGATATCTTTGCTATTTTGAATGAGTTAAATTTATTACTGCAAGGACCAGATGCAACATGCCTCGATTTGTCTGAAAAGATCTGAGCATTCCAAATGAAACTTCAGCTTTGGCAAAATAAAATTGGATGAAAATAAAATTTACATGTTGCCTACCTTATCTGCTTTCTTTGAGGAACATGACATTGAACCAGACAAAAAGATTATGATGATAATTTCTGTGAAAGAACACTTGCACATGCTTGAAGACGAAGTTTCATCGTACTTTCCAGATCTACCTGACACCCCATTTGCACTTGCCAGAAGCCCATTCACAGTCAAAGTTGAAGATGTTCCTGAGACAGCACAAGAGGAGTTCATTGAATTTATTAACAATGATGCAGCGAGAACTGATTTCGCTACAATGCCATTTACAAAATTCTGGATCAAGTGTTTGCAGTCATATCTTGTTCTGTCTGAGACTGTGTTGCGCCTTTTTCTTCCATTTCCAACAATATATCTTTGTGAAATAGGGTTTTCTAGCTTGTTGACTATCAAGTCTAAATACAGAAGTAGACTTGTTGTGGAAGATGATCTTCGTTGTGCTCTTGCAAAGACTGCCCCGAGAATTTCTGATCTGGTGAGAAAGAAGCAATCTCAACCTTCGCACTGACGTTGGCTTTTTATGCATACTGTTACAAAATGTACCAATGTAGTTTACTGTTGTTGTATTAAAATTGTTATCCATACTACACCATGCTTCAAGACAAAATTTCATTTATTTGTAATTAGAAATAAATATTTCACAATATATAATTACATATTGTTTTTGTGATTAATCACTATGCTTTAATTATGTTCAATTTGTAACAATAAAAATACATCCTGCATATCAGATATTTACATTACGATTCATAACAGTAGCAAAATTACAGTTATGAAGTAGCAACGAAAATAATTTTATGGTTGGGGGTCACCACAACATGAGGAACTGTATTAAAGGGTCGCGGCATTAGGAAGGTTGAGAACCACTGCTCTAGAACCTGGACAAATATTATTATAAGATATAAACCAATTTGGCAAAGTGGCAGGGATCAAAATAAATAAAGAGAAAACTAAAATATTGATGAAGAATTTAACCAATAGACAGAATGAAGAACTAGAGGAGAAATTGGGAATCTTGAGAGCCAAAAAAGTTAAATACTTAGAAATATGGCTATCAGCGAAGTGCATTACGATAAAAAAAGACAATTATAATACACTACTACAACAAATACAAAAAGATTTGGACAATTGGACTAAATTACAAATATCATTAATTGGCAGAATTTCAACAATTAAAATGAATATATTACCCTTATTATTCTATCTTTTTCAAATACTGTTTATAAAACTAGAATTTTTTTTTTAGAACAATTAAATAAAATGAGATCAAAATTCATTTGGTCAGGGAGAAAACTACGTATCAAACTTAAACTATTACAAGATAGTAGAAATAAGGGTGGTTTTGGTCTCCCAGATTGGGAGCTTTATTATCAGGCAGCAGCTTTGACATGGCTCAAGGATTTGATTCAATTAAAAAACAAATGAATATGATTTCAAATGATAGAAGGCCATGACCTTCAGCTTGGCTGGCATGGCTTCCTCTGGGAGGGAAAGAATAAATTCCACTTATACTTCCAAAGGCACATATTAAGAGATGCTCTTTTAAAAGTCTGGAAAAAAATTAAAAAGAATCACTATAGGAAAGTCCCAATTTGGTTATCAACAATGGAAGCAATGATACATCCAAATACCACAGATTTGAGTAAAATGGTGAGTCATGCAGAATTACTAGATGAAAAAGGAGAACTAAAATTGGTTCAAGATTTGAAAATGCTAGGAATAAATATGGAATGGTGGCCCTATCTACAAATCAAAACAAGATTTAAAAAAGTCCGGAAACAATATGGTATTTATGAGGAACAATTGGAAATGGATAAATTACTACAAGGAATGAGGGGGGGGATTATTACTAAAATTTACAATTTTCTTTTAAGATACAAAATGGAAGAAGAGACAGTAAAGGAAACAATGATTAGTTGGGCCAGAAATTTCGGATACAATATAGAATTAGAACAATGGGATAAATTATGGGAAAGGAATTACAAATTTACAATGGTAGTAGCCTACAAAGAAAATCTTTATAAAATGTTTTATAGATGGCATTTGGCATCCAGTGAGATTGGCCAAAATGTTGCCAAATTTATCCCCCAAATGTTGGAGATGCGGTCATAAATTAGGAATGGACTACCATATGTGATGGATGTGTCCCAATGTAAAAAAAATCTGGTGTAAAATTAAAAGATGGCTGGAAGAAATTATGCAACAAAAGAAAGAACTTAAACTGGAACTGTTCTTATTAGGAATATTAAATCCGAAAATGGGAAAAAAAACTTGCAATATATAATACTACATATATTAACGGTGGCTAGGATTACCCTTGCACAAAATTGGAAACAGATTAATACACCATCAGAGGAAACAGTGATCAGAAAGATACTTGAATGTGCAGAAATGGATAAAATGACTATGGAAATTAAAGAAAGAGAAGATTCGGATTACTATAAAGTGTGGAATAGAATGTACGAGTGGCTAGAAAACAGGAACCAAAATAAGAAATAGGCGTTTTAAACTGATATCGATCAAATAAAAATTAAAGTAATTAATTACTGTTAATGTTAAATTACTGACTATGCAAATAAGTATAATGTAAATATTTATTTATTTATTTATTTATTTAATTTGTATACCGCCCTTCTCCCAGAAGGGACTCAGGGCGGTGAACAGCCAAAATTAAAAAACATACTAATACAAAAGTTAAGATAATTAAAAAAGAATTAAATCATTAGCTTCCCAATTTAAAACCCCCAAATCCATAAAATTTAAAATCCCAATTAAAAACCATTTAGGCTAGGCCAGCTTGGTGGAATAAAAACGTCTTCAGGGCTTTACGGAAGGTCCGGAGGTCCGGGATAAATCGTATTCCAGGAGGCAGCTCATTCCATAGGGCGGGTGTCCCCACAGAGAAGGCTCTTCCCCTGGGGGCCGCCAGCCGACATTGCCTGACCGACGGCACCCTGAGGAGGCCCTCTCTGTGAGAGCGTATTGGCCGGTGGGAGGTTATCGGTAGCAGCAGGTGGTCTCGCAAATACCCTGGCCCTAAGCCATGGAGCGCTTTAAAGATGAGAACCACCGGGAGCCAATGCAGCTCGTGCAGGATAATCACCCGCGCGGCCGCATTCTGCACCAGCTGGAGCCTCCGGGTGCTCCTCAGGGGGAGCCCCATGTAGAGAGCGTTGCAGTTAACAGCTGTTAAAAGTTGTTATAAAGGATAGGAAGGTAAAGTAGAAGAGCTAATTATAAAAACAGAATATACATGCCGATGCGGAAGGCTGTAAAATTATGATACATTGTTATGTTTGTCTTGTTTTTTACTATTTTTTCTGTCTTTTTCCTGTTTTTAAATGTGAAAAATGCCTAATAAAAACTATTTAAAAATAAAAAAAGTGAAAGTTCCCCCTTTCCTCAATCAGTCCTTCTTCAGCCACCTGTTGGAATATCCCTGGTTCCCACAGGGACATCTAACTATGTCCCCTCTCCCTCTCCCTTCTTTGCATTGTGGCAATCCTGAAGCCTCCAAAATGGCCTCAGCCAGGTTCACTTCAGAGTTGACAATCAGACCCCCTTAACTGAAGAGGAGTTCCTGCAAAAGAAGAGAAATCACATGAAGGTTAATTAGTGTTCATTCATCCCCCTCTTCCTACCCCCCATAGTAGTGTTGAAATCTACTTACCTTCCTTACCGCTTCGGAAGCACACGTGCGCACACACTTTCTGTGCACTGAACCACAGGGAAAAATCGCTACCGGATCGAGTGATCCGGTCCAATCTGGGAGCAGTTCACCCCTGCCCCATAGGTCCCTTTGGCTTTTGGGGGTGCTTCTCATGAAACTGATTAACCAGCCTGTCTGCTTTTACATCCCAGCTCTTTACCCATGTGGCTTTTGTTGTGGCTCCGTTACCAGAGCCTGTGTCATCGTCAGGAGAGGACTCTGAGAGTGAAGGGGAGGAGTTGGCAAGGCCTCCCTCTCCAGGACCCTCTTCTCTAGCAATGCCGTCGGTGTCCGCCGAAGGGCAAGAGATAGGGCCAGGGCCAAGCACGTCCACGCAGCCACAGATGGACAGTGATGAGGGTAATGAGTCTTGGCTGGACCCATGCCAGCGTCGCAGAGATAAGCGCGCGCAACAGAAGAAAGGGTGTGCCCGAGATTAGGCTGAGTCACTGGAACAACCCACAGGATATAAAAGGGAGCGTGGTGGCCAGTCAAACCTTGTGACGAACAAAGCTGAAAGCTTCCACGCCATTCTGCATTGCCGGACTTTTGCTTTAAGACTTTTCTGGAGTATCTCTGGACTTGATTTAATTCCGTAATTATTGAGCTGCTTTCCTTTGATGTATCAGAAGTGGGGAGAAGTTATCTCTCTTCTTTGTAAATAATAAACTCTTGGCAGGCAGCCACTAGGTTGTTGCCAAATTCCGTTATCATAAGGAAAAGGATTTTGCCGGCTGGTTTGGTCTTTAACTCCTGAACGTCTGTTGGTGTGTGTGCGTGGGGTTGGGGACAGAACAGCTTTGGACAACAGGTATCCCTTTCACTGTATTAAGTACTGTAGCCTCCCCTTGTACAATCTGAAATCTAAAAACCTCTTGACCTCATAATGCACCTCTCCTTGCAGTATGATTGGTTTCAGGGCTGTCCAATCTACTGGCCTGAGCTGGGAGTCTATCGCTGACTTTAACAAGCTGTGAAAAACTGGATGCACTTTCCCTAGCAGGTGAGTGAGCCTAAACTGCACTGTCACAGGATTAATTAATTTCACAATCGGGAAAGGCCCTATAAACTTAGGTCTTAGCTTCTTGCACTGGAGCTTTAGCCTCAAGTACTTCATTGAGCAGTAAACCTTATTCCCTATTTGGAATGGGCTCTGAGAGCCAATGTTTATCAGCTTGCACTTTATGGGTTTTTGCCGCTTCTTGAATGGCTTGCTTTGTGTTTTCCCAGGTTTTCTTCAGGGACTCCATCCAGTCAGTCAAGGTGACAATAAAGGTGGTTCCCTAGGGAGCTTGGGCATGGGGACAAATTCCATGCCACTAATGACTTGGAAAGGTGTCAGTCCAGTGCTACTGTGCACCACATTGTTGTATGCCACTTTGGCAAAAGACAGTAGTTCTGTGTCAGGGTTCCAAGTAACACCCCCAAAAGAAGACTCTGAGGATAGAAATTCCTCAAAGTTCCACTTTATTAGAGATGTCATGTTGGCACATCTGAGAAAACTTGAATCTGAAAGCTTCTGGGTTTTCCCCACCCAAAGGAAAGTCAAAGCCCCCTCCTCTCCACCCACATGTCCATCACATGGCCCAATCAATCCTCCGTCCCAACTGGAGATGTCTTCTAGTCATGCCACTCCAGGTGCAGGCTGAATGTCCTTGACTTCTAGAGAAAAGAAGGTTGTTATGGCTAGATATCTCTACAATTCCATGCAATCCCCCCTCCTAGTTTCCCACAGCACTAAATGTGGCAGCCCTGAAGATTGAAAGAAAAAGATGGCCTCCAGGGTGGACAGGCTGCTCTCCCCCTCAACCAATGATCATGTCCTGCAATGAGAGGAACATAGGGGGTTAAGTCAGGTAGTCCCTAACCACTCCCCCCCCCCCAAGGGTTATCAAGAAATTTGTAATGGAACTGCTTTAATCTCTCTGCCTTTACACCCCAGCTCTTAACCCAGGTAGCCTCAGACAAAGGGTATTCTTTCCAATGAACTAGATATTGTAATCAACTTCTATACAATCTAGAGACTAAAATTTTCTTAACTTCATAATGGGTCTCCTCCTGCACCACTATGGGTTTGGGTGCTGGTTGGGTCGGTGGTCTCAACCTCGAACTGACTGCTGGCTTTAGCAAACTGTAGTGAAAGACAGGATGCACTTTCCCTACTATGCATGGGAGGTTAAGCTGAACTGTTACTGGGTTAATTACTTTCACTATTGAAAAAGTCTGTCAGAGTATGAATATTCATAAACTGGAATAGATCAGCCAATGAATAGGCATAGCAACTAAGTCAGCCAATTGGGAGCTGAGACAGACTGGAGCCAGGGCATGTCTTAGTCTGCAGCTTCTGAGTCTGTGCAGAGAATTGAAACTGAAACTAATCAGTGTGTGTGTGTCTAAACTTGTCTGCTGATCTGAGCTAAAACTGTGAATCTGCTGTTGATACTGTAAATTCTCCAGCTCAGCAGAAAGCGTCAGTCAGGCTGGGAACACGCCTCGTCTAGCGTATGACCGAGCCTTGCAATATCTTTTAAACTCCGCCCTTCCGGCTGCCCCAGTTCTTCGGCTCGGTCTACGCGTGACGAGACGTGTCTTCAGCCTCTGATCGTTTTCATAGCTGGAATTTCTACTTCTCTGGACTTTCAGGTCTGATTGCCCTAAAAAGACTGTTTCTTCTTAATTGACTGTCTTAAAATCGCCGCTGAGGTTTACGGCGAACTCACGCCCCTCAGCTGGGCTCCTCCGGCGCCGGAGTTTGCTGCATCTAAAAGGCCTTTGCCTAGCAGCGTTATCGTCGGCTGGAGCGGCTGCTCGCCGATTGGAGTCGCTTTGAAGCCGGATGGCTTGCGACTGGGATACGATCAATTTGATTGTGTATTCAGCGCCGGGGGCTTGTCGGAGAGGCTTGCGAACGCCCCGCTCATACATTTGGCTACGGAGGAGCCTCTGTCGGCAATTTTATCAGCTCCGGCTAGCCGGAAGGGTTAGATTTAACCGGCTATTGCTTTTACTGTTTACGAACGATCCCATACATTGGATCGAGTGTCAGGGGTTTCCCCGGAGCGATCTTCGGGCCGGGGGCTTATATTTGAACAGCGCATTTCGCCCTCGAGGTTTGGCGCCTTTTTCTTGTGCCTCCTTCGCCTCAGCCTCACCTCTCAAAATGGCGGACGCCATGAGGCATGAATCCAACAGGCGCGGATCCTCCTCTTGCCGGCCGCTGGACACTGATCCTCTCGAGGGTACTTCCCAGGACCATCCCCCTCCAGCTAAGAAACCCAGATCTCGGAAGGGGGCGTCTTCTTCAGCGGCCCGCGAGGAACAAAGGAGACATAAGGCCTTTGAAAAGGCTTTCCAGAAGGCTCGCTCTCAGGCTCCAGCGAGAGAACCCGATAGGCCTGACCCTTCACCAAGCCCTAGGCCTAGATCCCCACGCTCTGTGCGGGATCTTTCTCCGGACCTGCCTGGCTCTTCTTCAGGTCCGCCTATTGCAGATTCGCAACGCATGTTCCAGGTCCTTCCAGACTCTGGGCCGGCTTCTCTGACTCCTCCCACTGGTCCATCACCGGCTCCTCTGGTCACCCCAATGACAGACTCCTTGGAGGCCTTCATCGCTCGGGCCATCCGTCAGAGCATGACTGAATTCTGGCAACAGGTTCCTCCGCCTCCGGCTCAGGCCCCTCAACCAGCCTTTCAGCACAATCCTAGTCTCAGGGAGGACTCTATCCTGGAGGGGGACCAGGCGTCTTACCATGACCAACCAGATCAGGTTTCTGTTTCGGAAGCGGACGAATTTCAGGACCAAACTTGGTCAGATGACGAGGGCCTGGGTCCAGACCCCCCATCATTTGTGGGCCTATTTAAGCCGCATCTTTTCAGGTCTCTACTATTCAAAGCTATTGCCACAACTCGCTTGGGCGGCCCTCCTACTTCGGCTACAGCTTCTGATTCGCACGACCCGGCTTCAGCCATGTTTGCAGAACCTACTGTGAATCCGGAGACCATCCCAGCTCCTAAGTTGTTCACGGACGTCTTACAACGTCAGTGGACCCTTCCGGGGGCGGGTCCCAGCCCCAACGGCTTGGACAAGTGCCTCTACAATTCGGCGGCCTCCTTAGCGGATATTTTACAACCTCCAAAGGTGGACGTACCCATAGTGGCACTGGTTGATCCGGTTCATCCCACGGGCCCAGCAGAAGAGTCCCTTCGTCCGGAGGACAAGAGGGCGGAAAAGACTCTCCTTAAAGGTCACCTTGCCACCGCTTGGTCTATCCGTGCTTCCACCTCGGCGTCTTTTTTTAACAGGGCGGCTCTGCTTTGGATCAAACAGCTTCAGGCGCGTTTGCCTTTGTCTGACACACGATCACACCAGGATCTGAACAAGATAGCTGCCGCTCTGGAATATTCGGCGGATGCCACTTTGAATTCGGCAAGATTCTCAGCCAGGGCCTTGGGATCCAACGTTACGTTGCGACGCCTACTATGGCTTCGGCATTGGCAGGCCGATATGCGCAGCAAGTGGCAGCTGGCTTCCTCTTCCTACACTTCTGGGCATTTGTTCGGTTCTTCCTTGGACCCTCTACTAGTTGAGACCAGAGATCGTCGCAAGGTTCTACCTCCGGCTTCCCGCAGAGGAGACCCACGTTCTTCTTCCTCCAGATTCCAGTCCTTTCGAGCCTCCAGGGCCTCTTCCTTTCAACCTCGCTTCCAACGAGGCTTCTCGTCCAGATCCCAACAGGACTTCCAGGTCAGATCGGGGGTGAGATTTCCCCCTCGACGGTCCCGGGGTGGCAGGGGAGGACGGTTCCCTCGTAGGTCTAGATAATTTCTCATCCCAGGCCCCCATTGGTGGTCGTCTCTCCCTGTTTTCGGCTCAGTGGGAGAGTTCCACCAACGATTCTTGGGTTCTCAATTCTATTTCTCAGGGCCTTTCCCTAGAGTTTTCCTCTTCCCCGCCTTCTCGTTTTATTTCATGTCCTGTTTCCCGCGACAAGACAAAAAGAGATCTGGTGGCAGCGGCTATCACCCACCTCCTGGAGATAGCCGCTATTGAACGGGTTCCCCTATCACAGCAGGGTCATGGTTTTTACTCCCGTCTTTTTGTTGTCCAGAAGTCCTCGGGGGGGTGGAGACCCATATTAGACTTAAAGTCCTTGAACTGACACATTAAGTACCGTCGGTTCAAGATGCAATCCCTTTCCTCTATACTGGAATCAGTCCGCCCAGCTGATTATCTCTCGTCAATTGATTTAACGGAGGCTTACCTCCATGTTCCCATTTTGCCCGCTCACCGCAAGTTTCTACGTTTTGCCTTTAAAGGCTCTCATTACCAATATAGGGCGCTCCCCTTCGGGCTGTCCTCGGCCCCTCGAGTTTTTACTAAGATAATCTCCACCCTTGTGGGTCACATCCGCTCTACCCCTCTGCACCTCCAGTTTTATTTGGATGACATTTTGGTTCTCTCCTCATCTCTTTCGGAAGCTCGAGTAGACTTAGTCACCGTCCTTAATGCCCTTCAGGCCCACGGATTTTCCGTCAACTGGTCTAAGAGCCACCTTGCCCCGTCAACTAGCATTCTCCATTTAGGGGCCCTGATCGACACAGTCTCCTCCACGGTGTCGCTTTCCAAGGAACGTCAAACCAACCTTCGTTCCCTGGCTCTCAGGTGCTTAGTTGATGGCTCCGCTTCCATCTTGACCCTGTCTCGGTTATTGGACATGATGGTGTCTTCCTTCGGCATTACTCCATGGTCCCGTTTACATAGCAGGGACCTCCAGTGGCTGCTGCTCCCCTTCCAAAGGTCTCTTCAGGACACCTCCCCGCGTCGGCTTCGTCTGCCTCCTCATGTCATCGACTCCCTTCATTGGTGGACGTCGGACGCCTTGTCCCGGGGCTCCTGCTTCCGGGAACCTCCTCGGCTCCAGTTAACCACAGACGCCAGCCTCTCGAGCTGGGGGGCCCATCTCCTTCATCACATGGTTCAGGGCCGTTGGTCAGTCTCGGAATCCCGTCTCAGCATAAACCTGTTGGAGCTTCGTGCGATCCGGCTGGCTCTACTTCATTTCCGGGATCTCGTGTTGGGGAAAGATGTGCTCGTCCTAACGGACAATACTACCGCCAAGGCCCATGTCAACAAATTGGGGGGAACCCACTCGCGCTCCTTGATGGACGAAGCTCGGCTCCTGGGCCTCTGGGCCGAGACTCACCTGTCATCGCTTCGGGCGGACCACATCTCAGGATCAGCGAATGTACAAGCAGACGCCCTCAGCCGGACTCAGGTAGATCACGGGGAGTGGGCGATTCCCCCTTCTCTGTTTCGAGAGATCTCTGCCAAGTTCGGAACCCCTCTTGTCGACTTGTTCGCTTCCAGGACGAACCGCCAACTGCCCCGCTATTTCTCGAGGTTCCTGGATCTGCAGGCGGAAGCTTCGGACGCTCTACGCAGCCGGTGGCCCCCAGACCTCCTTTATGCCTTCCCACCCCTGCCGATAATCCCCAAAGTGATCCGGAAACTGCTCCAGGAACGAGCTCAATTGATTTTGATCGCCCCTTATTGGCCAATGCGTCCGTGGTTCGCGGACTTGATGACCCTTTCGGTCTCTCCGCCTTGGAAAATCCCCGCCTCCAAGATCCAATTATGGCAAGGGGCTCTCTCCCACCCGGACCCGGCGTGGCTTCGCTTAGCCGTCTGGCGGTTGAGCGGGGCATCCTGACTGCGGCCAGAGTACCGTCCCCTATCATTTCAACCATCCAGGCCGCCCGGCGTCCTTCTACAATTCGTATATATGAAGCCACATGGCGATCCTTTGCTGCCTGGTGTTCCTCAGTGTCAGTTATTCCTACAGATGCCTCCATTTTGCATGTTCTCTCCTTTCTCCAACGGGGACTTGACAGCGGCCTCGCTCCCAACACCCTGCGCCGTCAGGTGGCGGCCTTGGCATCTATCCTTTCTCGGGGCTCTCCGGATTCACTCTCTCGCCATCCAGTCATTCACGATTTCCTGAAAGGCGCCACTAACTTACGTCCCCCTACCATTCACCGTTACCCTTCATGGAATTTGAACAAAGTTCTTACCGCTCTTATGTCTCCTCCGTTTGAGCCTCTCCGCTCGGTTTCCCTCCGATTTCTTTCGTTGAAAGTATCCTTCCTAGTGGCGATTACATCCGCTCGTCGCATTTCAGAGCTTGCGGCGTTATCCATCCAAGCGGATCTCTGTATCTTTCATAGGGATAGAGTTGTCCTTCGGCTGGACCCGGCCTTCCTGACCAAGGTGAACTCTCCATTCCATAGAGCACAAGAACTCGTCCTGCCGGACTTTTGTCCTCACCTGTCTCATCGGCTGGAACGCTCTTGGCATTCTCTCGATGTTCGGAGGGCACTGAAAATTTACTTAGCTCGGACAGCGGCACACCGCAGGTCGGAGGCTCTTTTTGTCGCTTTTCACCCATCATCCATCGGGTCCCGAGTTTCGGCTTCCACCCTGGGCCGATGGATAAGGGCCACCATTGCCTTGGCCTACCGCCATTCGGACTCGCTTCCTCCTCACAGAATCATGGCCCACTCTACCAGGAGTGCAGCAACATCGGCCGCCTGGTCTACACAGGCTTCACTGGAGGAGGTCTGTAGGGCTGCCACTTGGACCTCTCTCAGCCCTTTCATCAGGCACTATCGAGTGGACTCCTTTGCTTCGTCCGATGAAGCCTTTGGCAGGCGAGTCCTCCAGGCGGTTCACCTTTCCTGAGATCCACCGGACCGTCTTGCCCGCCCGGGTACATCAAGCTTTGGTATGTCCCAGCCTGACTGACGCTTTCTGCTGAGCTGGAGAATGGACGTTGGTCTTACCTGATACGTCCCTTCTCAGCGTGTAGAAAGCGTCAGTCAGCCCCACCCTTCTTCTCCGGTCCAGTGGTAGGGTTGGGGGGGGTTGTATACTAATTCTGTCTCATTACAGGAAGACACGTCTCACGAGCCTGCGCTTCGCCCTCGACGAAGACCTGGGGCAGCCGGAAGGGCGGAGTTTAAAAGATATTGCAAGGCTCGGTCATACGCTAGACGAGGCGTGTTCCCAGCCTGACTGACGCTTTCTACACGCTGAGAAGGGACGTATCAGGTAAGACCAACGTCCATTTACTTCATGTATTATTGTGAATATAAAGAAGTTAATGAATCCTGCTGCATCAGTCTTCCTGTGTGTGCTTTCTGGATTTGATTTTTGCAAGAAATTCTGACAAGGTCCTAGGAATTTACTGTATTTTTTGGACTATAAGACGCTCTGGACTACCGTGTTTTCCCGAAAATACGACATGTCCTGAAAATAAGGCCAAACCTGATTTTTGGGGTGGGTGTAAATATACACCCTCCCCCAAAAATAAGCCCTAGTGAAGGGGTGGGTGTGGCCAGCACAGGAGACAGCCCTTCCCTTCCCCCATCATCTCAGGGCTTCTTGGCCCCTTAATGCCGAGGTGCTCCGGCCGCCATTCAAGAAACAGCTGATTTGCTGGTGCTGCTCAAGCCCCCGCCTCCAGCAAGCACGGCTGCTTTTGCTGCCAATTGTGGCTGCAAAAGAAGCCAGTGGCCAAACGACACACCCCACACACCTCGTGCCCTCCTTAGCTAACGGTGACAGTCACAGCAGGCAATTTTGTCCACGGAACAGGAAAGGAAGGCATGGAAATCCATACACCTGGGACATTGGAAGAAGCCCTGTGAAGAGAAGCCGCTGTCGATGTGCAAGAAATCTCCTGCACATTTCCTGCACATCGGCAGCGACGTCTCCTCACAGGGCTTCTTCCAATGTTCCAGGAGTATGGATTTCCATGCCTTCCTTTATGAGAGGTTGCTTCGCACCTGCATATTCACATTGAAGGCTCGGAATGGGTTGTTTTTGCAAACTGCTTGAAAATGGGGAGGGTTTTTTTTGCCTCTTATCCTGTTCACAGTCTGTGCTGAGCTTCAGAACAAGGTGAGAGGCAGGAAAATCCCCTCCCCATTTTCAAGCCATTTGCAAAAAAACGCCCATTCTGAGCCTTCAGCATATTCCAGGATTGCAACATTGAAGGCTCCGAATGGGGTGTTTTTGCAAACAGCTTGAAAATGGGGAGAGGGGATTTTCCTGCTTCTCACCCTGTTCTGAAGCTCAGCACAGACAGAAGAGGAGGCAAAATCCCCCCTCCCAATTTTCAAGCAGTTTTTGCAAACGGCCTGAAAATGGGGAGGGGGAATTTTCCCGCCTCTCACCCTGTTCTGATGCTCAGCACAGACAGAACAGAATAAGAGGCAAAAACACCCCTCCCCATTTTCAAGCCGTTTTTGCAAATGGCTTGAAAATAGGGAGGGGGGATTTTCCCGCCTCTCATCCTGTTCTGAAGGAAAAGACGATGTGTGTGTGAGAGAGATCCCTACCCCCCCATTCCTCCCAAGGCAGCTACATCCCTCCACTAACCTGCTTTCCTGCTCCATTCTCCACTGCCATGTGCAGGGCAAGAAAAGTAGTCTGTGGGACTACTTCCAACTTTGTGAGATTTTTTTTTTTTTTGCGGGAAGTTGGAAGGTCTGAATTTCTGGTTCGTGCCGAGAATTTGGGTCATTGCGGCTGCAGGCAAGCAGGTGGTGGGACGGAGAGGGTGGGGCTGGTGGATTTGCTGCCTCCTGTATCTCAAAAATAATAACACCTCCCTGAAAATAAGGCCAAGCCCTTATTTGGGGGGGTCAAAAGAAAATAAGACCGTCTTATTTTCAGGGAAACACGGTATAAGACGCACCTAAATTTACAGGAGGAAAACCAAAAAAAAAAAAAAAGTTTTTGGCCTCTGCGCATTGAATTTTCACCCTCCCAGGCCCCCAGAAGCACTCTGCAGTGCTCCACATGGCCCATTTTTGCCAAAAGCGTGCCCATTTTTGGCCTGCAGAGTGCTTCCGTGGGGTGGGGTGGGGTGGCAAAAACACAACGCACAGAGGGCTTGGGAGCCCAAAAGCAGGCCCATTTTTTGAGAAAATGGGCCATGCAGAGCACTGCAGAGTGCTTCTGGGGGCCAGGGAGGGCAAAAATGTGATGCGCAGAGGGTTCGGGAAATGCCTGTATTTAGTCTATAAGACAAAATATGCCTGTATTTAGTCTATAAGACACACCTAAATTTTTACCCACTTTTAGTGTGGGGGAAAGGTGTGTCTTATACTCTGAAAAATATGGTAGGTCCCAACTTTTTACTGGGAAACTTCAATCTAAAATATTTGGTTGATAGGTAAACTGGATCTCCCACATGGAAGGGCGGGGTTTTCTTTTAAATGCCTCTGACGATCCAAGCTGAGTTGCCTGATCGGCAGAGGCTTTTTAAAAAATGCAGCTTGGATTGTCAGAGGCATTTAAAAGAAAATGCCTCTGATGATCCAAGCTGAGTTGCCTGATTGGCAGAGCTTTTTAAAAAACTCAGCTTGGATCGTCAGAGGCATTTAAAAGAAAAAACCCTTTTTTTCTTTTAAATGCCAGAGATGGTATTTTCCGGTTCTCTGAACTACTCAAAATTTCCACTACCGGTTCTCCGAACTGCTCAAAATTTCTGCTACCGGTTCTCCAGAACCTGTCAGAACCTGTTGGACTTCACCCTGGTTTGAAGTATTGCGCCTACCTGACTTGCTTTGGGAAGAGTTTATACAGAATACTGAGTGCCTCCAGGTTTTTGTGGTCCATCCATACCTCAAAAGGCATTTGGCAGCCTTCGAGGAAGTGGTGCCAGGTCAGCAGCGCCCATCGGACTCCATATGCTTCTTTCTCCCACACAGCCCATCTCCTCTTGGTTTCAGTCAGTTTTTTGGAAGTGTAAGTGCAGGGCTGCAAGTCACCTCTTGGGTACTTTTGAAAGAGGACTGAGGCGATGGCTCTGTCACAGATGTCAGCTTGGATTACAAAGGGCTGCTTGGGGTTCAGGCATTTGAGAATTGGCTTTGGTGAATAGTCTTTTGAGTGTTTCAAATGCCCACTGACATTCTAGGGTCCACTTTAGGGGTTGGCCCAGTCAGGGTTTCACTCCCCCCTCCAGTCTTCAATAGTTTGGTAATGGGTAGGGCAATTTCCGCAGAGGGGATGAATTGTCTGTAGAAATATGCAAATCCCAGGAAGCTTTGGAGCTGGTTGTGGGTGTGAGGGGGCTGTCAGTCCAAAACCACTTGGACCTTGGCTGGATCCATTTCTATGCCTTCATTGGACACATGGTACCCTAGGTAGTTTAGGCTGGACTGGTGAAATTCACACTTAGACAGCTTGGTTTACAGTTTGGCTGCGAGGAGTTTCTCTTTTTTTTCCTCCTGTTTTATTTACTTTATTTGAATAACATATAAAAATTCCATTTCAATCGAACAGTGTGTTGTTTGGGTACAGATGTTTTTAGGCAATCGTATTCAAAATGTTTGCAATAACATTCATCACAATCATATTGATGCTATAATAACAATATTTTGTTTGTCTATTTATATCAAATTTCCATTTTAATATTTATCATTTTTATGTTCCTGCATTTCTAACTTCTGTTTTTATTGGTAATGTAAGTCCCATGTCAAAAAGTATTCAGTTTCTTCTTTGTCCTTAATAGTAAGCATTAATTTATCCATTTCTGCACATTCTAATTTTATTTATTACACTCTCATCTGTCGGGAGCTCGTCACACTTCCATTGTTGAGGATATACAATTCTAGTTGCAGTTAATACATGTAAAATCAAGTATCTAGTCCCCTTGTCATATCTTTCTGGCAGAATGCCCAATAGAAATATTTCTGGTTTCATGTCTATATGCTGTTTTACTATTTTTTCCAACCAAGTATGCATTTTCATCCAGTATTTTTTGGCTTTTGGATATGTCCACCACATATGCTAATATGAACCAGGTATTTGATTGCATTTCCAACATTTAGCAGATCTATCCTTATACATTTTTGCCAGTCTCGTTGGTGCAAAATGCCATCTATAAAACATTTTATGAAAATTTTCTTTATATGTAGTTGACATAGTCAATTTAACATTTCTATCCCACAATTTCTGCCATTTGTCTAGTTCTATTGCATATCCAAAATTTTTAACCCAAACAATCATTGTCTCCTTTATTTGCTCACTTTCAAATTTGATCCCTAATAAGTAACAATATATTTTTAATCAGTTTTTCATCCTGATGAAACCATATTCATCCCAATATGGTTTTATTGAAACCATACATTTTAGCATCTTTCTCATATTGAGATTGTATCTGTATTCATGGCCACCATGTGATGTCTATCCCTTGACTGCTAAATTCCTGCTTAGTTTTTAATCCCCCTTTTTAATTCCCCTTATTTTACAATTTTTTCCATGTTAATAACATTAGGATGTATCAATGCTTCCATTGTGGAAAGCCAGACTGGTATTTTCAAGTAATGTTGTTCTTTAATTTTAAGCCATACTGATAACAGTGCATTTCTAACATAATGTCTTTGAAAGTAATTATGTATCTTATTCTTCCCATACCATAAAAAAGCATGCCAATATAGTTGAAGGTCATGTCCTTCTAAAGTTAATAGTCTTTTATGCCTCAAATTGATCTGTTCTTTCACCCATGTAAGTTCCAAGGCCTGGTAGTACAATTCCCAATCTGAAGACCCAAACCCCCCTCATTTTTTGGAGTCTTGCAACATTTTCAAACCTATTCTTGCTTTTTTTCCCTAGCCAAATGTATCTTGATATTATTTTATTTCGTTCTTCAAAATATTTTCCCCCCAATTTTATTGGAATTGTTTGGAATAAATATAATAGTTTTGGTAAAATATTCATTTTTAACGTAGCTATTCTTCCTGTTAATCTTCCTTTTTTTTTTATTGCAAAAGTTTTACAATTACATTTTCACCCCATTTTCCCCCTCAACCCACCCCAAGCTCCCCAGCCTAACCCTCCCAAACCCTCCCTAACCCTCCCCTCCCCCCCAGACTTCCACAGAATGTACTCCCATCAAAATCCCCTTTATATAAAACTTGAACCCCTCCATCCCCCATATAGTTTTTCATCTACACAAAATTCAAATATTTCTATCTTAATATAATACTGTCAGTGAAAAGCTATTTGATACTTCCTAATTTGATATTTGTTCTGCACATAATCTATCCACTTTTTCCATTCCCATTCATAAGTCTCCTGTGAGCGGTCTTTTAGATATGCTGAGATCTTCGCCATCTCTGCAAAACTGGCCATCTTCAAAGTCCATTCCTCGATAGTGGGCAAAGCTTTATTTTTCCAGTATTTACCTATCAATAATCTCGCTGCTGTTATCATATACAATATCAGCCTTGTTTCATCCAATGTAAAACCCTTAACTATACCCAATAAAAACAATTGTGGAGAAAATTGAATTTTTTTCTTCAAAACATTCTGCATGACCCACCAAATTTTTATCCAAAAAGCCTTAACTTTCTTACAAGTCCACCAAACATGATAATATGTAGCATCTAAACAATCACATCTCCAACATTTTGGCTGAACATTAGGGTACATACACGACAATTTCTTAGGATCTAAATGCCATCTATAAAACATTTTATAAAAATTTTCCCTCAGATTCTGCGACTGTGTAAATTTAACATTCTGAACCCATATTTTTTCCCATGTTTCCAACATCACCGGTTCTGCAAAATTTTGTGCCCACTTTATCATGCAATCTTTAACCAATTCAGTTTCTGAATCCCTTTCTAATAAAACATTGTAAAGCCTTTTAATATGCATTGGACCTTTCTCTTTTATATGTCTAACCAATTCTTCCTCATGCAACATAATACCAATTTTTTGGTCCTCTTTCCATCTCAATTGAAGTTGATTATACTGTAACCAAATTAAATTAATCCCTTCGTCCAACAGTTTCTCTATTGTCTTCAGTTGCCATCTGCCCGCATCTGTAAAAAGAACCTCTTTATATAAAAACCCCCCGAGTGACATTATATTTGTATTCCACATAATATGACCAAGATCCAGCCATAGCGGTATTTTGTAATCCCATTTGAGTCGGTGCTTCTTCCAAACTCTCATCAAAGAGTCTCTAAGTATATGGCTTTTAAATACTTTATCCACTTTGTTTTCATAAAATAAGTAAGCATGCCATCCAAATTCAAGATCAAAACTTTCTATATTCAATATTCCAGTCTTTTTCCTTCCAAACCAATCGCTTGCTTGAGTCAGAGCTGCTGCTTCATAATATAACTGTAGGTTTGGAACTTTAAGACCTCCCCTTTCTGGAACATCTTGCATAATTTTCAATTTCACTCTCGGTTTTTTCCTGTTAATCTTCCTGTTGCAGATCTTTCCATTTCTCCAAGTCTAGTTTAATTTGTCGCATCAGTTTCATATAATTGTCCTCTTTAATTGTTATGCATTTTGTTGTTAATTGTATTCCTAGGTACTTCACTTTTTTAACTATCTGTATATCAATTCTTTCCATCAACACTCTTTTTTGTGTATCTGTGAGATTTTTAACTAAAATATTTGTCTTGTCTTTATTTATTTTCAATCCTGCAATTTCTCCATATTTTTCTATCTTTCTGATTAATTTCGGTCCAGTTTCTAATGGGTCTTCTAGTATAAAGATCAAGTTATCTGCAAACACCTATAGCTTATATTTATCTTTTTTAATTTCCATTCCTTTTATTTCTTCATCTTGTTGGATATTTCTTGCTAAGACTTCCAGAGTCAATATAAATAGCAAAGGGGACAGTGGACATCCCTGTCTGGTGCCTTTTTTAATATCAAAGTTCTCCATCTCTGATCTTGGCTGGATCCATTTCTATGCCTTTGTGGACACCCGGTACTCTAGGTAGTTTAGGCTGGACTGGTGAAATTTGCACTTAGAAAGCTTGGCATACAATTTGGCTGTGAGGAGTTTCTTGTGTACTTGGCACATTTTTAATATCCTCCTCTAGGGTTTCAGTGACAATGAGAATGTCATCTCAATACACGAGGACTCTTTTATACAGGTGCTCGTGCAGCACCTCATTGATTATTTGCATGAAGACCACAGGGGCTCCTTGGAGACCGAATGGCATTACTTTGAATTGGAAACTCCTCAAGGGGCAGTTGAAGGCTGTCTTCCATTCGTCTCCTTCTTTGATTTGCACCCAGTAGTACACTTTCCGCAGGTCTAATTTTGTGAACACTTTTCCCTTTGCTAAGTGGGCTAGCAGGTCCTTCAAGAGGGGGAGTGGATAGGTATTCTACATGCAAATTGTGTTTATTTCTCTAAAATCCATGCATAGCCTCATCAAGCCATCTTTCTTCTCTTTAAAGAGGGCCAGGGTGGCCACCCTGAACTTGGTGGTTGTATAAGTCCTTGGGCTAGGTTTATGTTGATGTATTCTCTCAGCTCTATCATCTTTTTGGGGGTCATGGAGTGTTTTGGATATGCTTTTATTAACGAAGTAAAACTAACAAACAACGCTTATAACGCGTCTTCAAAGGCAATACCCAGGAACCGGAAACACCTCATAGAGGCACATAGAGATAAAGATTAAAAGCAAACACAACCCCATAACATCTCCCCTTTTCTAATAACAGCAACACTTTCTACAAATTGAGTCTATCGGGGGGGGCGTGAACATCTACCACTCCGAGTAACGACCGGCTCTCTCACACCTGACTCTCTCACACAGTCCGGATCTCTTCGCTCGCCATTTTCTGAGGCCTCAGATGTTTGGCTATCACCAGACACACCCACTTGCTCAGGACTGTCATCAATGTCAGATGAGCATTCTTTATTATCCTTAAGTAGGTTTGGCTTGGCAACTGGCTCTGACCAACCCACTGGATATGAGGAGTCTGGTTGCTCAGCCACACGCAAGTCCACACGATTCTGCCGATATCGGGTTCCTCCAACCTCCACCAAATAGGAGCGAGGTGCCACTTGTTGTAAACAGGTACCCCTTTCCCAACGGCCAATCCGATCTCCAGGCAGCGGTCTCATCCAAATTCGTTCTCCCACCTTTAACTCTGGCAAGTCTCTTGCAGATCTATCATATTTGGCCTTTGCCACTTGCCTCTTCTGCCATAGCCTTTCCAGGACCCCTTGTATCACCACGGGCTCAAGCAACTTATTTGCCACAGGTAAGGACGTCTTTAATCTCTGTGACATTAATCTTTTGCTGGGCTACTGTCCATACCTTCGGTTGGAGTATTCCTCCAATGTAAAATAGCCTTCCACGGATCGCTACATTCGCCATGTGTTTTCCTAGATAAGTTCTTAGCAATCTTTACAGCTGATTCGGCTTTTCCATTCGCTTGCGGATAACATGGCGATGAAGTAATATGATCAAACTCCCATTCAGCAGCAAATTTCTTGAATTGCAGACTTACAAATTGAGGACCATTATCTGTAATCACTATATTTGGTTGCCTGTAACGTGCAAACTGAGACTTACATCTCTTGATGGTGGTCTCAGCTGAAAGGTCTGGAAGGAGGTCAATTTCCCAAAAATCCGAATAATGGTCCACTATTATCAAGTGTTTTGGGGTTGTGTTTGCTTTTAATCTATCTCTATGTGCCTCTATGAGGTGTTTCCGGTTCCTGGGTGTTGCCTTTGAAGACGCTTTATAAGCGTCATTTGTTAGTTTTACTTCGTTAATAAAAGCATATCCGAAACATGGTGTCAGAAGTGGTTCAGCCCTGAAAGTGGAGCGTTTGAAGTAAGAAATATAGCACCATGGCAGATAATATACCACTGCTGCAACCCATGCGAGTAAGTGAGGACTCTAGCACTAATTGGGAAAATTTTAGGGCAGAGTTTGAAGATTACTCTTTGGCTACAGGCTTAAATGATAAGATGGCAGCAGTACAAGCTGCCACATTAAGAAGATTGATGGGTGCAGAATGCCTTCATATTTATAAGCATAATTTAACTCTTACAGAAGAGCAGAGGACTGATACTAAGGCTATTTTGGATGCTTTGGAAGCTTTCTTCAGACCGCATAAGAATGTTATATATGAAAGATATCTTTTTGGCAGCTGCATGCAGGAAGAAGGAGAGACGATAGACGTCTTTGTAACACGTTTAAAGGAAAGGGTGGCAAGTTGTGATTACGGTTCCCTGAGAGATGAACTCATCCGAGACAAAATAGTTTTGGGTGTTGGTACTTGCCAAGGAAAGTACACACTGCCGTTTATTAAGGGAACATGGTTTAACCTTGCAATTAGGCATAGAAATATGTCGGACTATTGAACTTACAGATAAACGGCTGATGGCGTTGGAGCGAGATAAACAGACCAACTGTGTTAATGTAGCTTCCAAGTACCAGCCAAATGTGAGGAATCGTCAGCAACAGCAGCAGTTCAAACAAAAGCCTCGCAATTTGTCAGCAGACAACCACACACCGTGTAAATATTGTGACAATGTGCATGCACGTGGGAAAGATTGGTGTCCAGCATATGGTAAAATCTGTAGGGTGTGTGGGAGGCTGAACCATTTTGCTGGGGTGTGTCTGGCAGTAAGGAAGTTGCATATGGTCGAGCAAACGCCGGACTTAGAGGATGTATCGCTGTTTACCACTGATGCGATCTATACGAAAGAATGCATTGGTGCAGTACATTCAAAAGGCAAAAAGTGGTTTGTTAATCTTAAATTTAATGATATAACTCAATCTTGTCAGTTGGACTTGGGGGCATCATGCGATTTGATGAGCCTAAAGGACAAAAGGAAATTGGCACCTGAGACACCCCTTCAGCCTAGTAATGCCACATTAAAGTTATATTCGGGGGAACTGATGGAGACACTAGGCTTATTTTATACAGAGTGTAACATATGTGGGGTTACTCACAAATTGGAATTTGAAATTGTGGATGTAGATCAAAAGCCGTTACTGTCAGGCTCAACGTGTGAGTGTTTGGGACTGATGCGATTTACCATTCCGAGGGAGTTGCATAATGTTGAAACCTATTCCTCCAAAGTCTTGGGGAGACCATTGATAAAGCACCAAGTCCTCCAAGTTTATAGGGAGGTGTTTTAGGGCCCTTTTGCATCTGTTCCAGGAGAGGTCCATTTTCAACTTGATCCCACTGTCCCTCCAGTACAAAGTGCCCCGCGCAATGTCCCTATAGCCATTAAGGCACAGGTTAAAGCACAGTTGGATAAATATGAAGCAGAGGGACATATCGTTTCAGTAGCCGAGCCAACCGACTGGATAAGTAATATGGTGGTGATTAGGAAGTTGGAAAAGATCCAAATTTGTATCAATCCTAAATTTTTGAATATGGCCTTGAAACGATCGCATTATCCAATGCCAACGTTAGAGGATGTTTTGCACAAGCTGCCTAAGGCACGGGTTTTTACACTTGTTGATGCCAGGGATGCCTTTTTACAGTGTAAACTGGACAAAGAGAGCAGTTATATGACTATGTTTTGGACTCCTTGGGGCAGAAAGAGATGGCTTAAACTGCCCTTTGGTGTCTCCAAAGACGTATCAAAGGAAGCAACATGAATTATTGAGTGGCCTCAGCGGAATTGAGCCCATAGCTGATGATATTCTTATAGTTGGGTGTGACAACACTGATGATGAAGCGGAGCATGATCATGACGGGAAATTAATGGCACTATTGGAGTGGTGTAAGCAGGTGAAGCTGAGGCTCAGTATAAAGAAGCTTCAGTTTAAGGTGCGAGAAGTCCGCTTTCATGTACATATTTTAACATCACAGGGGTTAAAAGTGGACCCAGACAAGATCAGAGCTATTGTGAACATGCCACCGCCTACTAATGCTAAAGCAGTGCAGAGATTCATTGGCTTTGTCACATATCTAGCAAAATTCTTGCCACACTTATCTGAGGTGTGCCAGCCATTGAGACGTCTGTTGGATAAAGATGCAGTTTGGCACTGGCTCCCTAAACATGACCAGGCAGTGCAAGAGATAAAACGCTTGGTTACTACTGCTCCAGTATTAAAATACTATGATGTCACAAAGACGGTTACTATTCAAAGCGACTCAAGTAAGAACGGTCTGGGATGCTGTCTGTTACAAGAAGGTCAGCCAGTTGCATACACGTCCAGAGCGCTTTCGCCAGCAGAGTTAAACTATGCTCAGATCGAGAAAGAATGTTTAAGTATTGTATTTGCTTGCCAGCGTTTCCATTATTACCTTTATGGTAGAGATATAATTACAGTTGAAACTGATCACAAACCATTAATAACTATATTCAAAAAGCCTCTTCTGTGTGCCCCTAAGCGTTTGCAAAGCATGATGCTCAGTTTACCGCATTATAATCTTGATGTCGTTTTTAAGCCAGGACGTGAAATGTATATCAGCGATACTCTGAGTAGAGCCACAGTAGATCAGACAGCTACGGGAGGAGAACACGAATATCAGATGGTTTGCTGGCTGCGACAGGAACAAATATGTTTTGCTGAAATTAACCAAGCAGATTATCTTAATGTTACGAATCAGCGGTTACAGCAGTTGAGGCAACATACGGACGCTGACGTGGCCCTACAGACACTAAAGAATATTGTGCTGAGTGGGTGGCCAGATGTGAAAGAGGCAGTTCCCATGATTGTAAGGGAATACTGGTCCTTCAGAGATGAGGTACAAGATGGCATTCTGTATAAGGGTCCAAGAGTTATAGTGCCAAAGTTATTGAGACCGGAGATGTTATTGCGCATCCATTCAAGCCATATTGGTGGGGAGGCATGCTATAGACAAGCCCATGATACATTGTACTGGCCGAATATGCGAGGCGAAATTGAGGATTTTGTCAGTAATTGTACCATCTGTAATGAATATGCATATCGGCAACAGAAAGAAACTATGATGTCACACGAGATACCATCCCGACCCTGGCAGATCATTAGTATGGACTTGTTTAATTATGCAGTATACATTTTTGGCTTTGGTAGCTTCGCCTCAGGTACAAATTCTATGGCACAGTCTGTGGGGTGATGGGGATAGGATATTACACTCTTCTTCACTAAATACCCCTATTGGGTCCCAGTATTCTTTAGGGAGCTGGGGAGTGCCTGGGAGCGGCTCAGAGGTGGTTGTGGCCTTTTTGCTTTGCTTAGTGCTGTTCGGCCACTGGACAGTTCCCTTTTTTTAAAAAAATTTTTTTGATTTATATGCCGCCCTTCTCCGGAGACTCAGGGCGGCTTACAGTGCGTTAAGCAATAGCCTTCATACTTTTGTATATTTTATACAAAGTCAGCTTATTGCCCCCACAAACTGGGTCCTCAATTTACCTACCTTAGAAAGGATGGAAGGCTGAGTCAACCTTGAGCCTGGCAAGATTCGAACTTATTTTAATTGCAGACAGCTGGTGTTAAATTACATGCCTTGTCTGCAGAGCTATCCAGGCAGTGTCAGGTGGGGGAGGGGGCCTACTCCCAATCTCAGCTTTCTGTCACCCCCTTCCCACCAAATGGTGGGCCCCCATTTATCCAGCCATGCCAGGTCTAGGATCACCACTTCGATCATTTTTGGTGCCACCACGAAGCGGATGATTTACCAGTGCTGGCCCATTTTTAACCATACAGGTTCGGTGATGATGGTGGCAGGGGCTCCCCTATCAATGACCCATTGACTTGCTTGAATTGTATGGGTCGGGTCAACGTTTTCGTCCTGATCCCTAACTTCAGGACCGTAGGTAGACTGATCAGGCAGCGGGTGCAAATCGTGTGTATGATGGTTCCCACCTCCCCTTGTGCCACAGTCTTTCGCACTATCAGTGTCAACTGAATAGTCAATTGTCAACTGAAAAACAGGTGGATGGCTTCACTTACCATCAGGTCATTCTCCCCCTCGTTGTTCCTGTCGTAGACCACTGGGAGTAGGGGTCCCAGGGCCAGCGTTCCCCCTTCCCCACCTGGGAAAGGGGAGACCTTGATGTCTTGCTGGATGAATTTTCCCCTCTCCATCACCTTCTACAGCGTTTTTTTCAGTTTAGCTGGCTCCAAGGTCTTTGCTTTTGGCTGGGGGGCCGGGGCTAGGCATTCGACCACTCGGTGGCCTTCTTGGCCACATCAGAAGCACTTAATGGCCTGCATGGAGGCTCCCCTAGGCTCTTCCTGAGCTTGTTTTGTATGTCAGTGGAGCTCGATATCCATGGCCACTGCCATTCAGTACCACTTGTAGATGCGATCTGGGACCCCTTGGCAGATGCATGTGTGTAATAGTTCCTTGTCTAGGCCCTCCTTGAAGAAGTAGACCAATAGTCACTCTGGCCAGTGCCACAGCTTTCCTGCGATCCTTCTGAACTCTCTGACATACTCCTTGGTGGGGTGGCCCTTCTGCTTGATTTCTTTAATCTCAGCTTAAACTTCCAGGGTTTGAGATTCATCCTCAAACCTGGTTCTTAGCTGCTGTAGAAAGATATCAACATTTCCCAGCTCTGGTGCACCCTCATCATGGAGTTGAGTTACCACTTGGCCACTTCTTCCTTCAGGTTAGCAGAGACTGCGCGAACCATCACCTGGTCGGTGGGGTAGGCATGGCCATGGTCATCGAGCTGAGCCCATACCTGGTTCAGGAAGAATGCGAGTTTGTCAGGGTCCTCGTCAAAGGTGGCCTTAATTGGCAGTGGAGCAGTAGGAGCAGGCAGGGGAGCCAGCGCAGGAGTGCCTGGACCCAGCCATGGCTGGGATAGTACGCCCAACCAGGTGGCACCTGCTGACTTGGCTGGGGGTGCGGATGGCCCTGCAGACTGCCTGCTTCACGATGCCTTGGTGGGCTCCATCGCGGCCCCAGGCTTGACTATGCAGACTCAGCCAGCGGATGGCTGGCCGCGCATGCTGCATGGGTGGGAATGCAGTCCCATCTTGGAGGGAAGGTCAGGGTCAGCTGGCTTAGGATCAACCTTGGCTGTTCAGGTTGGTGTGTCTGTCCCAAGCTCCTGAGGCTCATCCGGTCAAACCTTTCCAGCAGCCCCTCCAAGGTTTGGCTGCGAAACACCATCTGGAATTTCCAGTCCCTGGACTCATCAAGGTCTGGGGATCCCTTCGGTCTCCACTGGAGGATAGTAGTCATGGACTCCCTCATTGAGGTCACCGGGAGGTCTCTCACTCCTAAACCAGACTCTGACACTTGGAAGTCCTCCTCAGCTTGGTACAGATCTCCCGTGGCTGGTCATTCAGTATGGACCTTTGGCCGGGTCCCCATTTGCCAGGTGATTTCTGTGACCACCTATGCCACCTGTTGGCTCTCTCTGTTGAACATCTGTAGGCTCTCCAGGATGCCAGCGCTAGCACCCAAGGCTTCCTCCCCTTGCTTCTCCATGTCTGCAATCTTCCCTGAGTCTTCTTGCTCCCTCGGTAGACCCGGTGAACAGCTGGGGCTCAGGACCCCGGAGAGCAGCTCCAGTTGGACCGGAGATTTAGAAGAGTCAGTTTAATGTCAGGGTTCCAAGTAATAGCCACATAGAAAACAGAACTCCGAGGCAGGTAGGTTCTTCAAAGAACAGTTTTATTGGAGATATCATATTGGCATAAACTGGTGAAAACTGACTCTGAAAGTTCCCATGGTTTTCACCTGATTAAAAAGTGAAAGTTCACCCTTTCCCAAAACAATCACTCATGTTGTCCAACCAAGGTGCTGACTGGTCGCCTGGTTATTTCACCCCTCCTTCTCCAGCCACCAGTTGGAATGTCTTTGGTTCTCACAGGAAACTATTTTGTTTTGGCTACAAAAGCCCCTGTCAGGGTTCCAAATAACACCCCCAACGAAAGAAGACTCTGAGGCTAGAAGTTCCTCAAAGTTCCATTTTATTAGAGATGTCATATTGGCACATTTGGGAAAACCCAAATCTGAAGCTTCCAAGTTTTCCCAACCCAAAAGAAAGTCCAAATCCCTTACCCTGCACCTACATGTCCATCACATGGTCCAATCAATGCACCATCCCAACTGGAGATACCTCCCAGTCATGCCACTCGAGGTGCAGGGCAGAATGTCCTTGTCTCTCAGAGAAAAGAATGTTATTATGTCTAGATATCTCCCCAACTCCCCCCTCCCAGTTTCCCACAGCACTAAATGTGGCAGTCCTGATGATCCAAAGAAAAAGATGGCTTCCAGGGCTGACACCCCCATCTAACTATGTCCCCTCTCCCTCTCCCTTCTTCGCATTGTGGCAACCCTGAAGCCCCCAGAATGGCCCTAGCCAGGTTCGCTTCAAAGTTGACATTTACATCTTTGATTTTCCCTGCCTAAATGTAAAGCTTTGCTTTTATCCACATTAAAATTCATTTTGTTGGATAGAGCCAACAAAGAGTTCAAGTTTGTCAAGATCTTTTTGGATCCTGAATTTGTCTTCTGGGGTGTTGGCTACTCCTGCCAGTTCAGTATCATTGCAAATTTGATGAGTTTCCCTTCTATTCCCTTATCTAAATCATTTATGAGGATATTGAAGAGTACTGGATCTAAAATGGAGCTTTGTGGTACCCCACTACTTACTTCTCTCCATGTGGATGTACTACCATTAAGGACTACTCGTTGAGTATGGTTTCTTGATCTGGTGGTGATGCTATCTATTCCACATTTTTCTAACTTACCAAGAAGTAGATTGTGGTCTGTGTGAAGACCGATGCAAATAATGAGTTAAGCAGCTCTGCTTTCTCCCTATTGCCTGTTACCTCCTTGCCATCTTCTCTTTTTAGTGGACCTACTGTTTCCTTGACTTTTTTCTTGTTATTAATATGTTGAAAGAAACTTGTTTTATTATCTGACTTTTGAAGCAAGCCTTAGTTCATTCTGAGCCTTTGTTTTCTTGACTTCATTTATGTATGTTCTGGCTATCTGCTGTTAATTAGCCTTAGTTATGTGTGCCTCTTTCCATTTTCTGTGCTTTTCCTTTTTTGTCTTTCAGTTTGTCAGAGAGATCTTTGTGCAGCCATGGTTTCTTTTTGAATTTCTTGTTTTTCTTTTCCAGTGGTATTGCGCTGGACTGGGCTTATCATGGTTTGGAGTACGCCGTTTTTTCGTTCTACGACTCCATTTTGAAAGGCCGAAAAAGGCGAAGAAGTAAAATGTAATATGCCTCATTCCCTTACCCACCTTGTGAAGTCTCTAGCCATGAACTCTGAACCTCGATCAGTCATTAACTGTTTGATTTTGATATTGTGTTGTAATTCTATTCTTTTGTAAAATTTCTTAAACCTTTGGAATGCTTCATTTTTGTGTCTGAGTGAATATACATAACCATATCGACTGTAATCATCCACAATGGTTAGGAAGAATCTCTCTCTATATCTAATGGATGGTCTCAGTGGTCCTACCAGGTTCATGTGCACCAGTTGGAATATAGAGTCAGTAGTTTGCCCTTATTTTTTTGGTCTTCCTTTGACCTTAATTTTAGAACATTTGCACACAGAACACTTCAAGTAATTCTCACAATTTTTTACTTTCAAACCCTTGGCGCATTCCAACATTTTCTTGACAATTGGGAAACTGATATGCCCTAGTTTTCTATGGAGAAGGTGAGCACACTTGTCATGCAAGGGTTTGCCTACAGATATTTTACTTTTACTTGGTAAATTACAGTTGTCTGTTCCTTCTGTTTTTTTGTTTCCTTCTGCCCCATCAAAAGTGTTTATGTTAACTCTTTCCTCTTTATTTTCTTTGGGTGTAAAGTAAGGTAGCCCGTCGTGTATGATTACTTCCCCAATGTTTTCCCCCTGATTTGATATGTATACTCTGCCTTTCTTAAACATCACTTCGGTGTTTGTGTCTTGTGTGAGTTTTGTTGTTGCCAGCACGTTGTACGGAATATCTGGCACATGCCAGATATTCCACATGCCCTCTATTTCTCCTATTCCTGGGATATGTACACTTCCTTTACCTATTACTTTAGCCTTACTTTGGTTGGCTACTTTGATTTCAAAATCTGTTTCTGTAAGAGAGATGAATAATTTTGGATCATGTGATGTATGGTTAGTGGCTCCCGAGTCTAGGAGCCACATGTTCTCATATGTTCCTAGTCTGGTGTTTATGTTCTCGTGTTTAAAACCGTACATCGATTCTGTGTGTCTATCTCGTGAGCTGTTTCTATATTCGTTATTTCTCCTGGTGTTGGGAGACCAACCACGTTCTCCTTCTCTAAATGTTCTGGTATCTGGTGAGCTTCCCCTTAGGTGCCTCCTTCGGTGCTCAGGTCTCTCCCTGTGATCAGTGTACCTCTTGGATCTCTCTGAGTTGATTAAAATCAGTTCTTTTAAAGTTTAAGGCACTGGTTGGATTATTTTCTATTGCTTGTGTTTGCATTATATTGAATTTCAATATGATGTGGTCACTTTCAACCAAAGTTCTGGCAACTTCAACTCCCTCTATCACTTTTTCTCTTCCGTCGTTCCCTGAAAACCTATCTTTTTCAGCAAGCCGGGTTGGCTTAAGAAGAAATTTTTAAAATTTTTAAATTTTTTTAATTAGTCTGTGATTCTTAACTTTCGGGCCAAAATTTATATATATTTTTAAATGTTTTAATATTTGTATTTTATGTTTTTTATCTTGGCTGTACACCGCCCTGAGTCCTCAGGGAGAAGGGCGGTATATAAATTGGAAATTAAATTAAATTAAAATTAAATTAAATTAGGTCCATATAGCTTTACTTCTAGTTCCCTCCTCTACCTTTTGTATGATAAAGTTGTCAGGTAGGTTGGTTAGGAATCTGTTTGATCTTCCACTTGCTGCAGAGTTTGTCTCCCAGTTGATAACTGGATGGTTAAAGTCTCCCATTACTGCTGTGGTATGCTTCCTGCATACATTTGTTGACTGGTCGGCAAAGAGTTCATCTGTTTCTTCTGATTGGTTGGGTGGCCTGTAATATGGCAATGTCACTTTTTCCCCTTTTATATTGACCCATATACATTCTGGATGGGCTTTATCTTTGATCATGTGCATTTCTATAGATATGTAGTGATCTCTCACATACAATGCAACTCGCCCTACTCTTTTCTGTCACATCTCCACAGAGGATCTCTGGAGTTAAGTCAGAATGACCATCGGGTTCTTGGTCACCTCTCTTACTAAGGCCCTTTTCCCCGGATTGCTCAGTTTGACTGGGTGACCAACTCTTGGTTGTGCCAAACTTCTTGCATTTGAGAATTATGGTGGTCACAGTGCTCTTTAGTGCAGCAGAAATTTTATTGTAGCCTTTCCCAGATCTGAGCCTTGCAATAATCCTGTCTCTGAACTTTTCAGGCAGTTCTTTTGACCTCGTGGCTTTTGCGCTACTACAATACAGTATGCATTGTCAATTGTGACTTCTATAGAGAGGTGTGTGCCTCTCCAAATCATGTCCAATCAACTTAATTTACCACAGATCAACTCAAATCAAGGTGTAGAAACATGTCAGCAATGATCCAGAGGCACTGGAGCTAAATTTCAAATGTTGTTGCGAAGGGTCCACATACTTATGCCAATGTGATATTTCAGTTTTTTCTTTTTAATAAATTTATGGGTATTTCTTAAATTCTGTTTTCATTTTGTCATTGTGGGATACCAAATGTAGATTAGTGAGGGAAAAAAATGAATTTCAATATCTGTAGAATCAGACTGCAGCATAACAAAATTGACGGAAGTGAAGGGGGTCTGAATACTTTCTGTATCTGTGTTCTCAGAGATTTGTATAACTTTTTAACATTGATTATTTTAGGGCTTGTTATAGACTAGCTCTCTGCATGTATATTCAAAATTCAATTCATATATTGATTCATACTTACACTACAACAGGCCTGCTTAGAATTTCTGTGTGTATGATTGTGCATATGCGTGTTAGTCTAACCCCTCCTTTGAATAGTCAGACAATAATACACACATACTAGACCCGTGATGGCAAACCTATGGCACGCATGCCCAAGGTGGTATGCAGAGCCATCTTTCCGGACACGTGAGCTGTCGCCCAACTCACTTGCATCTGCGCACGCGCAGATGGTGCAATTGTGCACATAGTGCACAGGGGAAGCTGCGCAAAAGCCGCATGCATGCATAGATAGTGGGTTTGTGCACAGAGCGCACAGGGGTGCAAAAGCTGTGCGCATGTGCAGATGGTGTGGTTGCGTGCTCAGTGCACAGGGGAGGAGCCGCATGTTAGTGTGGCTAGCCCGCGCACGCGCAAAGTACGTACCTGTTCGGCACTCAGTGAGTAAAAGGTTCACCACCACTGTACTACACCATATGTTAGTTCCATTAGTTCTAGCAGTGATAGTTAAAAGATGATTGATTTGCTTGGTAATGGCTGGAATGCAGCTGACTCAGCTTTCACAACTTCCTGGATCATTTCAACTTCTAAATTTTTCAAGTACTACTCTAAAACCCTTAATATTTTGTTTCTAAATTATTTGTTTAGTTGAACTACCCAGATTTAATGTAGCAGTAGCATCATCACTTTATTGATTTTTTAAAAAATTGATTTATATGCCGCCCTTCTCCGGAGACTCAGGGCGGCTTACAATGCGTTAAGCAATAGCCTTCATACTTTTGTATATTTATACAAAGTCAGCTTATTGCCCCCACAATCTGGGTCCTCATTTTACCTACCTTAGAAAGGATGGAAGGCTGAGTCAACCTTGAGCCTGGTAAGATTTGAACTTGCAGTAATTGCAGGCAGCTGATGTTAATAACAGTGATTATCAGGTGAGCTGCTTTTATTTAAAGACAGTAGTATATATAGTTTGGGTAATGATTAGAGGCTAAGCAAGAAGAATTAAGCAGGAAACAGTGCCTTTTTTAAAAATAGTATATCATGGTCTCTATTTTACAGAGCAATCTATTTCCTGTTCAGAAGCCAAATTGATTTTAACTAGCCTTTTCCAACCTTTTTATCCTGGAAGAATTAGAATAACAGAGTTGGAAGGACCTTGGAGGTCTTCTAGTCCAACCCCCTGCTTAGGCAGGAAACGCTACACCACTTCAGACAAATGGTTATCTTTTTAAAATCTTCCAGTGTTGGAGCATTTACAACTTCTGGAGGCAAGTTGTTTCACTGATAAATTGTTCTGTCAGGAAATTTCTCCTTAGTTCCAAGTTGCTTCTCTCTTTGATTAGTTTCCACCCATTGCTTCTTGTTCTACCCTCAGGTGCTTTGGAGAATAGTTTGACTCTCTCTTCTTTGTGACAACCCCTGAGATATTGGAACACTGCTATCATGTCACCCCTAGTCCTTCTATTCATAACACTAGACATATTCAGTTCCTGCAACCATTCTTTATATGTTTTATCGAGTGCCCTAGTCATCTTTGTTGCTCTTCTCTGCACTCTTTCTAGTCTCCACATCTTTATTTACATCGTGGCAACCAAAATTGGATGCAGTATTCCAAGTGTAGCCTTACCAAGGCATTATAAAATGGTATTAACACTTCATGTGATTTTGATTCATCCCTCTGTTTATGCAGCCTAGAACTGTGTTGGCTTTTTTGGCAGCTGCAGCACACTGCTGGCTCATATTTAAGTGATTGTCCACTAGGACTCCAAGATCCATCTCACAATCATCATTATCGAGCAAGGTACCATGTATACTGTACCTGTGCATTTTGTTTTTCTTGCCTAAATGTAGAACCTTACTTTTTTCACCATTGAATTTCATTTTATTAGATAGCACCCAATGTTCAAGTCTGTCAAGATCCTTCTGTATCTTAAGCGTATCTTCCGGAGTGTTGGCAATTCCTGCTAGCTTGGTGTCATCTGCAAATTTGATGAGTTCTCCATCTATCCCATTTCTTATTATAAACCTTATGTCAGTAAAATTAGTGTGAAGTGAGTTGAACATGTGAAAATGTTACAGAAATGTTTATTGTTACTTCTCTTTTCCAACTAACAAACTGGGGCAAAACATTCAATCCCCATACAAAACCTCTCCCTGAAATGACTATATTATATTGCATTCTACTATAAACTCTACCACAACTGATTCTCTATCTAAATTGGATACATTATAATGACAATTGTGGAGTAAGTTATACTAGATACTTTATTTATTATTTACAAATCGTATTTATATAGCTGCTATCTCACAATCAAGTGACTCTGGGTGGCAAAGAACAAAGTTAAGAACAAAGTAGATTTTCAAGGCAGAGGGAGAATTTTTCAGAAGGCGATACTTTTCCTAATGTTCTTTTTCTTTTTCAAATTTCTTTTGAAGATTCTAACATATTTATCTGCTAGTTCCAGAAAAACATATAATCTGCTGATATTAGTTGAGGAACAAAATTTAAATTCAACAAAAAAAAGTCATCAATTATAGTTCAATAGAAACATAAGTGCTTGGCAGCAAGATCCCTCAGTCCTTTTCCAAGATCTCCACTGGATGGGTTCTCAGGAAGAACTGAAAAAGATAGAGGAAAGAGCAACAAAGACAACAAAGGGTCTGGAGGGTAAATCGCACAATCAGTGGTTAAGGGAACTAGATATGTCAATTCTAATGACGAGTAGGACTAGGGTTGAGACACTGTCACAGAAAAGAAAGGGTTGACCTATTCTCCAAAGCATGTGACGGTGGAACAAGAAATAATGGCTAGAAGATCATCAAAGAGACATCCAACCTAATATTAAGGAGAAATTTCCTGACAATGAAATGGCTTCCATGCAGAAGTTGTGGGTGCTCCATCACTAGAGATTTTCAAGAAGAGATTGGACAGCCATTTATCTGGGGTGATATAAAGACAATGCCTTGGGTAGGGGGTTGGATTACAAAATCTTCAAGTTCCCTTCCAGCCTTATGATTCTATGTCTTCTGACTGAGATCATAGAAGCAATGTTGCCAGACAGAGCATGCAGGAACGGGCTAGATGGATCAAGAGGAGGGCTAGGAGAAGCAGCTTCAATTCAGCTTATTCAGGGTTCAACAATGCTGAAATATCAACTACAACGAATGTCATACAGAGTTTCACTTCCAGTTCTCAACAGTGCCTCTTGCACAACATCTCAGAACTCTGCATAATTTCTAGATTTCATACTGTGCTATTAAGAAGAAAAAAAATCTCTTTAATGGGATTATCATGTGATAGAGAAGACTGAGATGTCAGATAAAATAATGATTACACAAACATTGCCTCTTTCACAATATTTCCTGTGGTTTTTCATTTCAGGCATAAAGTTTCCCATTCGCAGTTTAAATTTCTCTATGGTAACAAAATACTGTAATGAGCTAAATAAACAGAAGGCAAAGATAATGCAATTTCAAAATGTATGTTATGTTACCAATGAATTTTTGCTTTTATTGTGTAGCATAACTACAAATCTTAGGTATCAAAATTAGGAGAATTGAGAAAGCAGCATGCTTCTCAGCAATTTTTAATGAAACTGCTCAAGGCAGGAGACTTTTTAACATCCTGGCCAAATGGTTATCCAGTCTATTTTTGAAAACCTACAATGGAGCACCCACAACTCCCAGAGACAAGCTATTCTGTTAATTAATTATTCTGCCAGAAAATTTCTTACTCATTTCTAGGTTGTATTTCTTTTTAACAAGCTTCCATCCATTACTTTTTATCCTTTGGTGCTTTGGAGAATAAGCCAACCCCCTCTTTTCTATGACAGCCCCTTGAGTACTGGAAGACAGTTGTCATGTTTCCCCTAATCTTTCTCTTTTGATAGGCTAGAGCAGGGGTTTCAAACTTGATCCCATCACAGGTTGTATCAGGATTTCGTTTGCTCTTGGGGGGTCGGTGTGGGCAGGCCTGGTTATCATGGCCAACTGGGTGGACGGGGCCAGGATGGGACAGCATAGGCCGGTCCCTCGCCATCTCTCGGACGGCCCCGTGGGACAACTCTGGGCCTATTGCAGGCTGGATCTGGCCCGCGGGCCACATGTTTGACAGCCCTGGGCTACAGCATACCTAGCTCCCTCAATTGTTCAGACACTTTATTATCTTTCTTGCTCTTCTCTGTAGACTTTCTAGGTCTCAACATCTTTTTTGTATCACATTGACCAGAACTGTACACAGTATTCCAAGTATAGCCTGACTAGTGCAGTATAAAGCGGTATTGTCACGTTTCATGCTCTTGATGCAGCCCAGGACCAGTACACTGCTGGTTCATATTAAGTGGTGGTCTACTAGAATTCTTTATCAGTTATTACTGCTGAGCCAGGTACCAGATATTCTATACCTATGCATTTGGTTTTCTGCCTAAGTTGCTGTTATTAACATCAGCTGCCTGCAATTACTGCAAGTTCAAGCCTTCCATCCTTTCAAAGGTAGGTAAAATGAGGACCCAGATTGTGGGGGCAATAAGATGACTTTGTATAAATATATACAAAAGTATGAAGGCTATTGCTTAACGTATTGTAAGCCACCCTGAGTCTCCGGAGAAGGGCGGCATATAAATCAAATTAAAAAAAAAAAGTGCAGGAGCTTACTTTACTCATCATTGAACAGCATGTTTTGGATAAATCCTAATGCTCAAGTCTTTCAAGATCCTTCTGAATTTTTAGTCTACATTCCAAAGTGTTAACAATTTCCTCCAGGTTGGTGTTATCTGAAAATTTGATGAGCTCCCCTTCCCATCTAGCTCATTTATGATGACATTGAAGAACATTGGGCCTGAGGTACTCCACTGCATGCTTTCCTCCATGTAGATGTAGTTCCCTTAAGAACTACATGCTGAGTGTGATTGGTCAGTTAATTGCATATCCATCTGGTTTGTTTTGGTTTGGAAGAATCCTATCTAATATTAAAAGAACCCAATAATTAAGTTTCAATTCCTTTTCATTCCTGTTACCTTCTGAAACTAGATTTTTAGCAAATTATGCAGAAATCATCACCGGATCTATCTAGAGAATCTTATTAAATTACTTTGATAAATCACTCGCTCTCGATCTTACAGTAATATTTATTTATATTCTCTTTTTATTGAGAAGCAAAGGAAAGAGGAAATGTTTGCAAATGACAAGCATGAAAGAGACAATGGATGAAACAAAATTAAATAATTTCCCTGAGGAAATAGTGAGATTATTACTGAAGAAAACTATATAAATAGTAAGTCACTTATATTAGTCCAGAATATTGACTGGCATCAATGCAGACTTAAGTAGTTTAATCAATGGAACAAATTGTTCTCCCACTCACCCACATAAGCAAATAAGACTGCCCACTGTGAGCAAGAGAGGAGACTGTATCCTACTGTGTGAGAGTTTTGTTGGCAGATGATCCTATTGGGCAAGGCAACATCAGGAGAACATCTTAAGTATGCCTGGGGTGGTTTCTAGAACAAACAAGGGTTCTAAAGGACGAAGAGAACATTTTAAAAGATGAATCTGGCTGTCTGCCTCAAGCCTAAGAATTCTTAACTAAACAAAAAGGAATGATTTCCATTAATGGTTAGGAGATAACCACTGAAGGGCAGTTAAATATTTAGATTATTCATCAACCTAAACATACCACCAAAATGAAGGTGGTGGCTACTCTGAAGCCTCATTGGTACAAAAGGATAATTAGTCATAGTTTACACTGGGAAGAACCCCAAAGCAGACACCAAAAACTTCCTGAAATAGGAAAAAGGAAAAACGAATGTCAACCCACAGCATTCTTCTTCTAATTACTGTTTTTAATACAAAGTAATGGTTAACATGATAGATTATCTCTGGGAAAGTTGTGTTGATGTAAGATGGGTGTGAGTATCTAAATCTGACATTGCCCTGAAATCTAAATATAACAAGAATGCAGTTCTAAACATACTTTCCTGAAATCAATGGGACTTGTGTAAGACATGTCTGTAGCTAATATTACAGTATCTAATAGTAAAGTGCAACAGGATAATTGAGATTATTTAAAAAAAGATTCATTGCTGTAAGGCAGTGATTCTTAATCTTTTCTTCCACACATACCTTTAAATACCTTTTGTGGCCATGGACCATAGCCACGAACCCCCAAGACTTAACTCAAGATTTAAATCATAACATTTCTTCAAGTCTTTGCTCTGTGGTCTACAGACCCCTGTGATGACCTTCCAGGGGTCTGTCGATCACAGGTTGAGAACCACTGCTGTAAGGGATTTTGATGATGGGTTAGAAAATATAATTCAGCAGATTTAGAGAGGACACATATCAAGCACATTTGGGAACCTATCAAAACTCAGGAGGATCTTGAGAAGCTGGAATAATGGACAGAAAACAGCATAATGAATGAAACAGGAACAAATGCAAATATTTACATTTTGGTGGGAAAAATCTAGATTAGTTAGAGGCTGGGTCTAAATTAAAATCCCCAGCCATAATTACCATGTTTCCCCGAAAATAAGATTATTTTCTTTTTGCCCCCCAAATAAGAACCAGGTCTTATTTGTGGGGGGTGTTTGTCTTACCTGCTTACCTTAGGACCACTGCAACCATGCCTCCCACACACTGAAACGTGTTGTGTGCTGCCCGACTTCTGCGACTGCTCACGGCCAGACACTGCGAGGCTCGTCGTGCTGGTGCCACTTGCAGCAGGAGGCTGCGTGGCACATTGTGCCATTGCTCATGTGAGTGGCACTGGCGTGACGAGCCTTGCAGTTATGAGTGACCTTCTGCAGAAAAAAAATCACCAATTATTTATTTATTATTTCAATTTATATGCCGCCCTCCTCCGAAGACTCAGGGCGGCTTACAATGCACTTATAGCAATAGCCTTCATTCTTTTTGTATATACCTGCTTATTAGGGCTTTTGGCCCCCCATAAGCAGTGTTTCTACAAAATCAGCTTATTGCCCCCACAATCTGGGTCCTCAATTTACCTACCTCGGAAGGATGGAAGGCTGAGTCAACCTTGAGCCTGGTGAGATTTGAATTCGCACTAATTGCAGGCAGCTAGCAGCTAAAGTGCTACATAACAGCACTTAGTCTGCTGCATCACCAAGGTTCTTGGTGGTTCCCATTCCAATGATACATACGTATAGAGGGTGAAATTCAGAGTGGGAGTGAATGAGATATTTGTCTCCAGGAATCAGAACCAATAAAATAAAGTTGGCAAAGAAAATGTTGGGAATCTTTTCTTTCCAATGCTGTCTTCCTCAGTAGAGTACATCTAATTTGGCAGCTGTTCTTTGTCCCACTATCTCTTTGGTTGCCCAGCATGGTTACAGCCTAATTATTTTTAGCTTTGGTATACCAATCTAATAACATTATAGATGAGCAGGTTCATAAAGCTGAAAGGCACTTTAGAGGTCTTAGTCCTTTTTTATTGTTTTCAATATTTCTCATAAGCCTTAGCTCACTCTAAGATAGACTGTCCCATAATTCTTCTTCGATTATGTTCCCTATCTCCCATTTCCTATACATTGAATAGAATTCTTTATTGGACAAGTGTGACTGGACACAAAAGGAATTTGTTTCTGGTGCATAAGCTCTGTCTACATATAAGCAACGATAAATCATAATAACCATAAAATGCAATCATCATAAATCATAAGTTACAACTCAGTGATAATCATAGGATAAATAAAAGCAAACAACATAAATCATAAGATACAAACAACATACATGTCCTTTTTTCAGTCAGAAGAATTGAGTTTGTTAGTGATTGGAACCTGAGGGATCAATAAATGGAGACAGCAGATTGTTTTCGGGTGACTTAAGAATAGATGAAGACCACTGATGTTCGGGATAAACCAGGACTTAGAAGCAAGTATAAATTAGTGTGTTTTGAATACCCAATCTTTTCCCCAGCATTGTAATTTAATGATGTTGGGTATTATTGTTTATTCCTTTTATCTTTTATTCCTTTTATACCCCATTCATTCACTTTCTCAGCACCTAACAAATAAAAATTGACAGACAGAAAAAAAAATCTTCACCAAAGGAAAAAGAATCTCATGGAGAGAGGAATAGAAAAGGGGGAGAGAGAAAGAGAAATAAAACTGGGAACTTATATAAACAGGCCTTGGGGCTAAGAACTAAGATTTGAGTGAATAAATTGCCATAACGGAGGCAGTGGTAGTAGGAATATTATCCCAGTTTAAACTAAAAAAACTATTAAAGCTATTAGTTATGTTTCTACCCATGATTGATCATTACACCTTAGTGTATGTGTATAGTATTTAACTGCAGATTTAAGAGAAGTTATTGTTCCTGTAACCCCTTCCTCACGGGACCTAATTATGTTTCTACAGTGCGAGCGAGGCTAAAGTCGTCACTCCTCCTAAAACTCGAACTTCTTCGGACACTCGAAGGTTCCAGTGACTGGCAGACCCTGGAGGGTCCAAATATGACCAGCTGGCGGCATTCGCTAAGCTGCAGCAAGAACCGCAAAGAGAGCCCTCCCTCTCACTCCCCAGAGACCCTCTAAAATTCAAAGCTTTCGGAAGAGATCTTTGTTTGCTCTGTAATGCAACTCCCGGGCCGTGACGCTATCACTCCGCCTGGGCCAATTGGAAAGGCGTTGCCATCCGAAAGGGGTGTCTCCGGCGAGGCCCTCCTCCTCTTTTCCCTCCTCCTGTTCTCCCCTGTAATTTCTTGCGGGGGTCCCTGTGGCTAGGAACTCTATATAAATCCAATGTGACCCAGCGATCTGCCCTTCTCGCAGCTTGTAGCGGTTGCGCCAGATAGGAGAAGCGAAGGCTGAAAGGCGGTAAGAGAATTTGCAAGTTTTTCTTCATCCCACTTTATCAACCCGATAAAATTGGTTTGCCTCCGGTTTCAAACACGATCCGTTTATTTTCCCCACAGCTTTCCAAGATGCCGGACAGCCGATCGAAGCGAGCGATTCTTTTGGTATTGATCCTTTGTTCGGGGGCAGGGGTCTGGGGTTCTCAACCCCGCGGCAAGAGGCAAACACAGCAGCATATTGTTCAGCCCTCTCTGCCGGTCGGCCAGAACAAACGTGAGTAATTCTGGGATGAGCAATAACGACTTTTCAGAGGAGAGGAAACGGTCGGATCATGGACGCTTTGATAAAACCGAAATCAAACTTAAGGAGCATACCGAAAGTTGCAACTTTGGATGGTTGTGAGGGGAGGGTGGGGGGAAAATAAAATTTACTATGAAAGTGAAGGTTTATGTGCTAATCGTTCCCGACTCTAGGGGGTGGTGCTCATCTCCGTTTCCAAGCCGAAGAGCCAGCGCTGTCCGAAGACGTCTCCGTGGTCATGTGGCTGGCATGACTAAACACCAAAGGTGCACGGAACGCTTCCCACCAAAGGTGGTCCCTATTTTTTTCTACGTGCTTTCGAACTACTCGGCACTAGGGATTCGAACCCCCTGAACTCCCGACCTTTTTATCAACAAGTTCAGCGTCTTAGCCACTGAGCTACTGCGTCCCTATAAATTTACTATATGAATGTGTTAATAGCTCTTTCTTGAGTCTACTCAGGTATAATACATAAAATCATCAGATTGAGATGAAAATTTTGCAGAAAACAAAACCGATGATGGGGAGAAGTATTTTTGAATTTTAGGTAGGGATTTAGTAATGCCTGTCCAAGTGTTTTACAGACCATTACATCAAATTAATGGTGCCACAGTTACTTTCCTTGTGATCTCATGTCTCCAGTTAGCTTTGCAATCTATTGATGATTGCAGTTTGATAATCCATCATCGACTCTTGGATGCGAGGATATGTTGGACAGCTAGAACATTTCCAGTGCACAAAATTGTTAAATCATAAAACAGCTTTTTTTCAGGGAATGTGCAGATTAATTAAACTGAACCATGTTGTTGAGAGAGAATCCTCTTGGTTTATATCCAGTTTTTCTGCCAAGGAATTAAAACTTGAGTTTCCCTTGAGACTCAGGCCTAATTAAGATTTATTGTTGGAGTATATATTGCATTGAGCCCAAAGATAATTATGTCTGAGTACTGAATGCCTCCTGATTAGATTGGGCACCCTACACTTGGGGAGGTCTGGTAAAAGATTTCCAAGCTTTGCCAGTTTGCTCTGGCTGGGATGGACATTCTTAATTTTGATTTTTCTCATTGACATCAGTGAGAAGCAAAACTGTCTCATCAGATTTGGCAAATTGTGTGAAAGTTGAGAGAACTTTTTTTGATTTTGGTTTTTAATCCAGTTGGAGATGGGCTCTTGGTGGTTAAATTCCGTATATCAGGGCCTGCTGGTGGAAACTTTACTTGCATATATATTGATTTTTTATAAGAGAAGTTCCCTGGTCTGTTATATTCTTCATTTCTGAGAAAAGGGATTCTTGTCCTGGCCTATTTTTCTTTCACATACATTTGCTCGTTTAGGATAAATTAATTTTCCTGAAATCCAAACATTTCTCAAGAAAAGGGTGTAAGTTAGCATTGTGTTTTTTCACTGCAGTTATGCCAGCTAAAGAGAAAAATGAGATAATCTAGAAAGGATATATTTCTATTTGTTCTCTTTTCTTACAGAAGAACTGGAACCAAAAATTTTTATATTAATTATGATTGACTTGAAAGTAAAAGAGAAATCCTTCATCTTTCCTACTGTAAAAAACAGACTTTAAAATTAAGGTGTTTGAATTAATTTTGAAAAGTATAGAACATACTTTTTCATTTTTAAATCTGTATGTTAATTGAGAAAAGAGATGCTGAGATAACACTTTAAAATTGTTTAGAAAGTATGAGTTTCCATTAAAGCAGTCATCTCAGGAAATAAGACTGTAAATGTAAGTTGGGAAAAAGGCTTGGAAATTAAAAAAAAATAGAGACTAGTTCTACTTGGCAAGAATAAACCTGCTTAGGGAAGAGAGCCAAAGTTTCTTTCAAATCTTTTGGGGTCTTTCCATAGGCTTTCATGAAACATTGGATTAAGCCTCCCAGTTGAGCAATCTTTTCCAGCTGTTAACATGCTGTTCCAGAATGTGAAATCTCTAGTGGTTTAATTCTGTACATTTAAAACATGGTTAAACAAGAGACGGATGGAACTGTTTTGAGTTTAATTCCAATCTTGAGTTGCCTGCATCTAATATTAAATTACACAAAGGTTTCAAGATGTATAAGGAATGTCTGGCCAGGAGTTAATGTCTATTCCATGCTAGGAGTTGACACTGCTCTCTTCACATTCTTTCTCCTTTCCAGGAGAGCCACACTTGGTCTCGATGATAGGATGTAATTAAACAGTGCTGTTTCTTTCTCAGAGGGATGCTATGACAATGGACAACATTATCAGATAAACCAGCAGTGGGAGCGCATTTACTTGGGGAACACTCTAGTCTGTACTTGCTATGGAGGCAGTCGAGGATTCAACTGTGAAAGCAAACCTGAGCGTAAGTTGGATGCATCTCTTGACAAACTTCTGGCCAAGAACATCTTTTATTTCTAAAATAAAAAGTAGATATTTACATGTATAGAAATATCCTGGTTTTTTAGCTCTTGGAAAAGGCAGCATCCACATTTAACCTTTCTCCTTCTGAAAAAGGTTACTGTTACTGTATTTTTTACAGTTCAGTCTCCAATCCTGTCAATTTCTGACTGTTCCTGTCTACTGCAGATTGGGAATATCCTGGAGAAACCTTGCATTATTTTATGCAACACATTATTCCTACTGTAGTTTTCACAATAGACTCAAGAGCTGCTAGTATGGATTAATCTATCAGTAAGTCTTTGTGGTTACAACTGGGAACCCCCAAGTATTGTAGAAAATCCTGGGGGATATTCTGTGACCCACAGATAATTTATATCAAGCTTCTCTAGTGCCCTTGTTTTTAATCGGGAGAATTCAGAGGGACTTGAATTGTTTGACACATCCTTATAATTGTACAGACAGATATTGTCTATGTAGAGGTAGAGCAGATTAGGAAATCAAAGTAATTCAGGCTAATTTTATGATAAGATTATAAAAATAGAATCTTACAAGTCTAAATGCATCCCACCCCTCCCTTCATCTTCATGAGAACTAGTGAGAGTCTTGTCAGAGGTGCTTTCTCAGCTTCCAGTCTGGACTCAGGGTTCTTTTATTGGACTGTTAGTAGCTGCTCTTCCTCCTATTCTTTAAGGTCATTCTTTGTACCTATTACAGCTAAGTAGCAATAGGTAAGATGTCTCTTAAGAAAGCTTTGTCCCTGAACTTCTTGCTTTACATAACTTTAAAAGGAACCTTCAGAGGCTATTTACATTGGCCCCTTAAGCTCTTCTGTTTGGCTTTTTGAAAAGGTTTGACTTTGCCTTGTAAGAAAGAAGTCACAGTGTTAATGCTCTGCAGATAGCAATGTACGGAAGGACACCTCCACATAATATAGGATGTTAGAGAAAATGCTGCAATAAGACTAGAGGAGAGAAAAAAAGCTGACAGGTCAAATTTGCTATGGAGAACATTTTGAAGCAAAGGAAAAAGAAAAAAAACAAGATCAAGGAAAAATTCTACTCATGCTACTGAAAGAAGGTATTAAATAGATTAAACTTACTAATTTTCATGTCCTCATGTTAAAAAAGTAATACCATATTGGAGATACAATAAGATAGAATAATAAAACTATATATAATTACAGAATAAGATAATAATTGGAAATTACAACAGATTACAAACATTTTGCATATCACCACAGAAACATTGTGATAATAGGAAGTATGTTCATGCTACATTGTGCTTAGAGGCAGGTTATGCTACCTCTTGTCTTTTCCCCCCTTTCTGGAATCTGCTCCCTCCATACTGCTGCCTATAGTCCTTCACACCATCTCCCACTCCATGGGCATAATCTCTCACATTCTCTCTGTAACATTGTATTTAGAAGAATTGCACTTCAGTACTTAATTGTCCTGCAAGAGATGTATACTATCATCTAAATATCTGAGGTTATCTGTGTCAAAACATGTAGGATGGTAATTCAGAAGTGAAATGCAAGATTTACCTTTTGTATGTATTCATGTGTACATATTGTACATATGAATAAAGGATAGGTCTTTGATGATGACATTGCAACTGCCATCTTGTCTGCTTTGAACCCTTCTTTACAGTAGATGTGTCAGTCTTGTCAGCAGGAACTGAGTCACTGTAGCATTCTGCCTTGAATTCCCAATCTTCATAGCTGACTCATTAAGGAGACCAAGTTTGTTTTGATCATATATCCAGATTTGTGCCCAGACTAGAATAGGTCCAGAGAGTTTATTTCTTCCAGGAATGTCTGAGCTGTATCACATCAACTGCACAAATATCCCTAAGGGGATATTAGCAACTGATTGATTGCTTTTAAGAACTCAACATCTCCTGTGGGTTTCTTGAAGCCATACTATCACTTCCTTTAACATATCTGGCATTTATTGCTTCCCCTATAAAAATATATATTTTCTAGATTCATCTAGGCAATCTACTGAAATAAATTAGCCATAATGGGAAAGTCTAAAAAGGATGTGTAATTGGGAGCATAGTTTCTAACATCCTGCTGACACATTCAGATTTTAAAAGTTGAAACTAATCCCATAGAACCAGATTAATCAGACATCAGATAACAGACTTTCATAGCAATAAGTAATGTTATCAATTAACCTACCTTGCAAATATATCACACCATGTGATATATGGTGGATATATATCTGTAGGTTCCAATATGGTCTTATAAAAGCTTTTTTTCTCCCCTGACAAAAACTTTTCCTGATTGCAGTGGCAGCAGCAGAAAATAGTTTTTATTCCTTTATTGCTACATGGCTTACCTATCTTGTCTTCTTGATAATGTGTTCTGTCAAAATGTGCTGTTACCAGCCTTGCTTCTATACTTGCTTATGGACCTTCTGAGTTCTCCAGTGATAAGAGTATTTGGGAACAATTTTTTTTTTATTGCAAAAGTTTTACAATTACATTTTCACCCCTTTCCCCCCCACCACCACCCACCCCAAACTTCCCAACCTCCCTAACCCTCCCTAACCCTCCCCTCCCCCCAGACTTCCCTATATTATACTTCATATCTGGTAAAGAAAGATAAAAAAAAAAACCCTTAATATAAAACTTATGTAAAAACTTGAACCCCTCCCTCCCCTTTATAATTTTTCTTTTTACCCTCATTACATTAAAATATTTCTAATGCATTATTTTCAAATAAAAGCTATTTGATACTTTCTAGTTTGATATTTGTTCTGAACATATTCTATCCACCTTTTCCATTCCCATTCATAAGTCTCTTGTGAACAATCTTTTAAGTATGCTGAAATCTTCGCCATCTCTGCAAAACTGGCCATCTTCAAAGTCCATTCCTCAATAGTGGGCAAAGCTTCATTTTTCCAATATTTACCTATCAACAATCTTGCTGCTGTTATCATATACAATATCAGTTTTGTTTCACCCGATGTAAAACCCTTAACTATACCCAATAAAAACAATTGTGGAGAGAATTGAATTTTTTTCTTCAAGACATTCTGCATGACCCACCAAATTTTTATCCAAAAAGCCTTAACTTTCCTACAGGTCCACCAAACATGATAATACGTAGCATCCAAACATTCACATCTCCAACATTTTGGCTGAACATTAGGGTACATACATGACAACTTTTTGGGATCTAAATGCCATCTATAAAACATTTTATAGAAATTTTCCCTCAAGTTCTGCGACTGTGTAAATTTAACATTCTGAACCCAAATTTTTTTCCATGTTTCCAACATCACTGGTTCTTCAAAATTTTGTGCCCACTTAATCATACAATCTTTAACTAATTCAGTTTCTGAATCCCTTTCTAGCAAAACATTATAAAGCCTTTTGATATGCATTGGACCTTTCTCTTTTATATGTCTAACCAATTCTTCCTCGTGCAACATAATACCAGTTTTTTGGTCCTCTTTCCATCTCAATTGTAATTGATTATATTGTAACCAAGTTAAATTAATCCCTTCGTCCAACAGTGTCTGCAATGTCTTCAGCTGCCATCTGCCCGCATCTGTAAAAAGAACCTCTTTATATAACCCCCCCCCCGAGTGACATTATATTTGTATTCCACAAAATATGACCAAGATCCAGCCATAGCGGTATTTTATAATCCCATTTGAATCGGTGTTTCTTCCAAACTCTCATCAAAGAGTCTCTAAGTATATGACTTTTAAATACTTTATCAACTTTGTCATCATAAAATAAGTAAGCATGCCATCCAAATTCAAGATCAAAACTTTCTGCATTCAATATTCCAGCCTTTTTCCTTCCAAACCAATCACTTGTTAAAGTTAAAGCTGCTGCATCATAATATAACTGTAGGTTTGGAAGTTTAAGACCTCCTCTTTCTGGAACATCTTGCATAATTTTCAATTTCACTCTCGGCTTTTTCTCGTTCCAGACGAACTTATTCACTTCAGTTTGCCAGACTTTCAATTGTTTATCACTTTTAAGCACCGGAATCATTTGAAACAAAAAAAGAAATCTTGGCAAAATGTTCATCTTAACTGCTGCTATTCTTCCAAGTAGAGACAGCTGCAGTTTTTTCCAAGTCTCCATGTCTTTCTGCACCTCTCGCCACAACACCTCATAATTATTTTGAAACAATTTCATGTTTGATTCTGCAACCTGAACTCCTAGATATTTTACCTTTAGTACAATCTCAAAACCTGCCCTCCTTTCAAGCTCATGTTTACGATCTTGTGTCATGTTTTTAGCTATCATTTTAATCTTTTTTGGATTCAGTCTAAAACCTGAAACTTTACCATAGTCTTGTATAATGTCCTTCATCAGGATTATTGATTCCATTGGTTGTGATAGGGTAACAACCAGATCGTCTGCAAGTGCCTTTATTCTGTAATCCTCTTGCCTAATCATTATACCTTTCAAGATATTAGAGTCCCGTATTGTATTTAGCAAGACTTCTAGTGTTAAAATAAATAAAAGTGGGGACAACGGACATCCCTGTCTTGTTCCTTTTTCAATTTTGAACTCTGTTGTCAAACTTCCATTAATAATGATCTGTGCCTTTTGCTCTTGGTAAATTGCTGAAATCGCCTGTATAAATTGATCCCCAAAATCCATCTTTTTTAAAGTCTTTAGTAGAAAATTCCAATCCACTCTATCAAAGGCCTTCTCTGCATCCAAAAAGACCAGCACTGCAGGAATCTGTTTATTCTTCTCAAGATATTCCAATAAATCTATTACTTGCCTTACATTATCCTTCATGTGTCTGCCCTCGATAAATCCCGCTTGATCATCATGAATCACCTTTTGGATTACTGGCATCAACCTGTTGGCTAATACTTTCGCATAGATTTTATAATCTGTATTCAAAAGAGATATTGGTCTGTAGTTCTCTGGTTTTTTAGGACCGACTTGTTCTTTTGGTATCAAAGATATGTAAGCTGTTGTCCATGATGGGGGTATTTTACCCCCTTGTTGAATATTGCAAAATAAATCTCTGAGTTGTTCCACCATTTCAGCTTGCAAAGTTTTGTAATACACTGCGGTCAAACCATCCGTGCCAGGAGCTTTGGCTGTTTTTAACTGTTTAATTGCTACTATTATCTCCTCCTCTGTTATAGGATAATTCATTCTTTCCTTTTGTTGATCAGTAATTTTTGTAACTCTTTTATCGTTTAAATATTTTTCTATAAGTCCATTCTGCACCTCGTCTTTGGCATATAGTTTGGTATAATAGTCCACAAAAGCTTCTTTAATTAATTTTTGTTGAAAAATTTCTTTCCCTCCAATATCAAAACTATCAATAGTCCATATACTTTGTTTTTTCCTCAATGTGTAAGCCAACCATCTGCCCGGTTTATTAGCGTTACAAAATGTATTGTGCTTCGCATATTGTATGTTTGTTGCAACTTGTTCCGCCATAAGCATTTGGAATTGGTCTTTCAAGAGTTTTATAGCACCGCATATTCTTTCATCTGTTGGATTTTTAATAAGTAACTGTTCTTTGTTCTTTATTTCTATTTCCAATTCAGATCTTTTCTTTTGTCGAAACAGTCTATGTTTAGAGTTCATGTGGATAAGCACCCCTCTCATATAGGCTTTACTTGCATCCCACACAATTTCTATTGGGGTACCTTTATTCAAATTTATTTCAAAAAATTCTTTCAAGTGCTTTTTAAGTTCTGTTGTGTTTTTTTCATATCTGAACAAGTTCTCATTTAATCTCCAAGAACGTCTCTCAATCTTATCCATCTCAATTTCTATCCATACTGGGCTATGGTCAGTCAAAGTTCTTGGAAAAATCTTTGTTCTTTTTGTCTTGACAAGTAGATCATCTGACAACAAAATAAAATCAATCCTAGAGAAGGATCTATGTCTATCTGAATAAAAAGTATAGTCCAGTTCTTTTGGGTTATGTATTCTCCAAATATCTTTTAGTTCCAAATCTTCTTTCATATCAAAAAAGGTCTGAGGTAACCTAATCCTAGATTTCGCTGAACTCCTTTTGTCTAATTTAGAGTCTATTACTCCATTCCAGTCTCCCATGATTAAAATAGATCTATAGTCCCATTGTAGTATTTTAGTATGTAAGATTTTATAGAAATAATCCTGTTGTTGGTTGGGAGCATAAATTCCTATCAAAAGAATTTGGCCATATGTTGTAAGTAATTCAATTGCTACAAACCTACCATCTTCATCTGTTTCTATAACTTTAGCCGTAAATTTCTTATTTACATAGATAACCACACCATTCTTTTTTTGCAACGTTGAAGATATAAAATGTATTCCTAATTTGGAGTTTATCAAGTATTTTTGATCTTGAACTGTAATATGCGTTTCTTGTAGACAAATTATATCATTATTAAATTGTTTCAAATATGTAAATAATTTCTTCCTTTTCTGTGCTGAATTCAACCCATTCACATTCCAAGATAAACACTTAAGCATCATCTTCATCTTTCTGGAGCAAAGAGCAGAATAACCGAATATCATCCAAAATCTTCGGAGTCGCTCCCCCCATGGCTCCAGTCTCTTGTATAGTAGTCTTAGCTCCCTTCTTGTCTTGTCTTTCCTGTTGTTGTTGTTGCTTTTGTTTAAGTAATTTAGATTGAGCTCGAGTTATACGTTGATCCTTAACTTCGATCATCCGAACCGGGTCCAAGATTGGAGAAGATTCCAGCAAAGGCTCATCCAGAAAACCTCCTTCTGCGCCTTGCATTTCCTCTGGTTCCTGCTTAGACTGTTCTTGCAATTCTCGTTGAGGTTGCTTCTCATCACTCTCCTTAATCTCCAAAACTGTAGATGTACGTGGGGATGGTGTTCTTTCCTTAAGAGTAGTAGTGTAGAAATGCTCTGCCTTCTCCACGGTGTTCAAACGATATCTTTCTCCCTTGTATCTCAAAATTATACCAACTGGGGCGTCCCACCGAAATGGTATCTGTTGATTTTGCAATTCTTTAACAAGAAAGCCGAATTCTTTTCTGGTTTTCAACATTTTAGGAGGTAATTCTTTATAAATTCCAATTCGTGAGCCCCCCACTTGCACAGAGGTGTAAAAGGATTTTTGCAGGATGTCATTTCTTATTTCTCTGTCTGTAAAATATATGACCACATCTCTGGGCAATTGTCTTTGTCTGGCCACCCAAGAATTCGCTCTGTAAATTTTATCTATTTTGTGAAAAACCACATCAGGATTAACTTGTAAAATCTTGGCCAGAGCCTCAGAACAAACCTGTCTCAAATCCTGTCTATCCTCTTCTCGAATTCCTCGAAGCCGTATTGCAAACTCCATTGCCCTGAATTGTACCATCACGATTTCATTTTCAACTCTCTGCATTTTATTGTCAACATCAGCCATTTTATAATCATTGTCTTTCATCTTAACATTAACTTCTGATTTAAATTCTTCAACTTTAGAATCAACTTTAATAATAAATTCTGCCAGGCCAGACGCCACTTCTGATATTTTTTTGGTCACCTTGTTTTGATTCTGTTTCACCATATCTTTAACTTCATTAATTTCCTGCATAAATTCCTGGTGTGACTTTTGAAGTTTATCATCTATCTCCTGTTGAGATTTTTGAAATTTATCATCCAGAATTTTAGAAATAAATTCTTTTAAATCTCCCACGTCAAAATCTTTTTTCTGAGTCTGTGTCTGTTGTTCAGGGGGAGGCTGTGTTTTATGTGTGGGAGATCCACCTCCTGTTGCCTTCGCTTCCTGCTTCTTTGAGGCCATCCTGCCACGTAAGCTAGTTTTACTAAAAAAGGAAGTTCTTCTTCCTCTCCCACCTCCACAAAGACTTCTGAAAAAGTCCCCCAGATTTATTCAAATAAAAACTAAAGTAAAGCAAAGTCCAGTATTGAAAAAGGAGAAATTTCTCTCTTATTTCTCTTGTTACAAGCGAAGCAACTTCGTAACAGTTTAGAAACTTTGTGACAAAGCAAGATGAGTTCAGCAATCCACACTCGCTAGCTCGTTAACTCTAAGGCTAAGCGCCATGTTTTTACAGTTCACTTTCACTCATCCGCATTTTTTCGCTCAGATTAGAAAGCCAAGAAAACTCTAATACTTGCGATTCCGAGTTTCAGGGTTCAAGTAAAAATATACTGCTTATTAAGGCTGGTTCCTTTCCTTTGAATTTGAAGTTTCCTGTAGCCGGCTTGTTCTGCAAAAGCAGACTTGTCCCACGCCGCCCGGAGTCCAGCAGGTTGAACGGGAGCCGCTCCTGTTCCCTCCCCTATTCCCTGGGGAGGTTGCAGGGGCTCAACCTGTGCCCTGCGATCTCTCTTCAAAAATCCTAAGGATTTTGAAGTTTTCGAGCCGCTTCTTAGTCGCGAAGCAGCTCTACAAGCGGCGGGGCTGGCGGAGCTTCAAAAGGCACCGCCGCCGCCGAAGACGAGGAAACCGGAAGTCCGGGAACAATTTTAATGACATATCATTTTCTCTCTCTTTCCATAAAGTGACTGGATCTTGGGCAAGAATACTATCTCTGTTGCCTAAAAAGTCTTTTAGGGGCAAAGTGTCTTAATGGATCTCTTGTATGTAGGCAAATAATGACACTACATTGGGAAATTGTTTAACCATGACAGTAGAATAATGTCAGCTGTCTCCAGTTTCAGTTCATCTTGAGAGACCTGTATGACAGTCCTTTGGATAACAAGACATTTACTTGGTTCCTATAATCTAACCTATTAAGGGACTAAATATTTGACCAAATATTTGAACTTTGGTTTTCCACACGTCTATTCTGTATCTTGGTCAAATGCATTTTTCTTTATTGTTTTCTCCACTTTTTTTTTTTTTAAAAAAACTACTTTTATACAAATGTTCCAATTGCCTGGAAACCCCCTTCTACTGTTAATGTGGATTTTTCAGCTTGCTTTCTTCTTTCATTGGTCCAAGCATCTCTCCTATTCTTTGTCTTTAGCTACATCATTATCATCCAAAAAGCTTTCTGCTTGTCACTACCATAACAATAGCAGTCAATCCCATCATTAATTTTTTTGTTTATGCCTCTATGAATGAGGTAGCGAAAGGAGATTAGAAGCTGCAAGCTGTAGATTTATCTGTTTATAGTTTTATAGATTTATTCTTTTTTTCTTCTTCCTATACAGCGGAAGAAACCTGTTTCGATAAATACACTGGGATTACTTATCGAGTAGGGGAAACCTATGAACGCCCAAAGGATTCCATGATCTGGGACTGTACTTGTATTGGGGCTGGGCGTGGAAGAATCAGTTGCACTATTGCAAGTATGTATTTAATCCTTCACTGAAATGCTTAGATGATGTCCTCCAAGATAATGTGTTAATCCATATACTCACGTTGCTGGAATGTCACAAAATCTAGTGGTTTCCAAGGTAAGAAGTAAGTACCACACATAATGTTGCATAATTGTAAGGAATTTGTGGCAAAGTTCAAGAGGGAGGGAGGAAAAGGGGGAGAGGAAGGGAGGGGGAGAGAGAGAAAGTGAGTTGTAACTGTAAAATGAGACCACTGATATTTGCTGTATGTTGATACTATGAGTAAGTGTGTAGGTTATACCTGAGATTTTCTCCTGCATGAAGAAAAGGAGAATGTGGAAGAAGGCTGAAATAAACAGAATTCAAGGAAGTGTTAGATTTCCCCCTCCAAACCTTATGACTTGAGGCTGGCTTCGGTTCTCAACTCTGATATATTGTACATAAACTGAAGCCTGTATCTATATAGCTATCATGGCCTTTGGGGAGCTGCTCCATGAATGTTTTTCTTGAAAGATTATTTTTCATTACTACATGTCAGAACTTTGACTTCATTGTAAAGCAAGGATGAAACACTTCTGCAGATGACTCCAAATGTCTGACCTTAATTTCTAGCAATCCTAATTAGTATAGTCAATATGAGAGATGAAGGGAAGTGCAGTTCAACATTTAACTTTTCTTCTTATAGTTCTATAGTTTGGTTCTTATAGTTTTATAATCCGAATGTTTTTAACATCCCTAATATATTAGCGAGACTTCTGATATGACAGAAAAGTGGCATGTTATAGTTATTAGACTATAACATATTGGAAAAGAAACTGGCTGCTTTTCATAGCTGACCACATTATGAAGGATTGTCCAGTGCTGAAATGGATGAAGAGATCACGACTTTATTATAATATAACTGGGACAAACTTAAAAAGTTGCTGAACTATTACGTAGACAACATTGAAGTAGATACATTAATGATATAACTTGGAAAAACAACTTCCTATGCTTTGTTTTTCAGATCGATGTCATGAAGGTGGCCAGTCCTACAAGATTGGTGATACCTGGCGCAGGCCTCATGAGACAGGAGGCTACATGTTAGAATGTGTATGTCTTGGCAATGGAAAGGGTGAATGGACTTGCAAGCCAGTTGGTAAGATTTAGTTTTCTTTTATGCATTTCAGAGATCAAAAGTATTTCAGTTGCAAATAGAGCTGTTTGTGATAGTTACTGTAAGCAGAGTTTTGACTTTTTGTGATAACATTTTTTAAATTTTTGTCTCAGTTGATATATATAAATACTCAAAACATGCATACCTGAGCAAACTTTACCTGGACTTTTGACCTGCATATCTTCTGCATATGCTTCTGAATATCCCTCTATAGACAATAAACACATTCACCTTGACTACAAATATGCCATAGAGAAGATGCCTAGGTTAATCTGTTCCCCGCTGTCTAGTTTTTAGAATTTTTTGATAGGGAAAGACATACTTGGTTAAGAGAGTCATGCTCCAAAGTTTGATGTGCTTTATTGACATAGCAGAAAATTCTACAGATCATTTTGAAATATAATCCTATATATAGTTATATACTCAAATATAGCTACCCTGTTTCCCCCAAAATAAGACATCCTCTGATAATAAGCCCAATCGGACTTTTGAGGCCAAGTGCTTATTTCAGGGTTCAAAAAAATATAAGACAGGGTCTTATTTTCGGGGAAACACGGTATATCTTCAAAAGGAGCATAAAATAAAACAAAGCTGTCAGCAACACAAGTGTTACAAACACTTAGAAACTTCTATTTCATTGAATTGCCAGATTTCTGCATGCTGTATTTTTAACCAAATGTAAAAATTATGGAAGCATTTTCTTCCTAATTAAGAAATTTAATTCTTTCCTTGATGAAATTGTAAAGAAAATAGTGCAGTGAGGTTATTTTTTTCTTTTTCACCTTTGAAAATTAATTTTCCTTAGCTGAGCGATGCTATGATAATACAGCTGGTACATCATACGTTGTTGGAGAAGTTTGGGAAAAGCCATATCAGGGCTGGATGATGGTGGATTGCACTTGCCTTGGAGAAGGCAGTGGGAGGATTACTTGCACTTCCAGAAGTAAGTATGGGCTTGTGGCAGAGCAGCGTATCAGCATGAATTATGCTCTTTGGGTATTTTTCATTTCCCCCATTATTTTGAGGGAGGGCCCAAAGTCTGGAATGTTCTGCACAAACTGTTTGGTTGACTATATTCACACCATCATGAAGCTATAGTAAATTATTAGCATAGTAAATTAGCAATTTGGTGGCTGCTGCCTCCTCCATCCAAGTATTGTGGCTAAAATGTTGTCTGTCAGTAGTTTCCGTAAGTCAAGGGTGCTGGCCTTTCTCAATTTTCAATATGGTAAAGCCACAAGGGACATGACAGCTGCACAAAGACATCACCAGGGAGAGGGGTTGAATTGGGACAAAACAATCATGGGGTGGGGGTGGGGATTGGAGTTGCAAAAAGAAGCTAAGCATATAATGTAATGACTTGGGATCATACTAATGAAAAAGTTAGTTTTAAACAAATTCTGCTTTGAATTACCTGGAAATAATAATTGCATTTTAACAACTTAATCTGTGAGATCAACAGTCTCCTAATCTTCCCAACTATGTATGTGATATAACCATATCATTTCTTTTTCCATTACAAGATGTAGAAGTTACCCTCCCAAAAGCAAATAAAATATTGCTGCACCTGATTAATGTTTTGTATGAACACAACTGCTAAATTCAAAATAAGACCACAGCTTCTAAAAAAATATGTATTGGACTGAGTTATACTAACTGACTCAATTAAAAGAAAGTATTGTACTATTATTTCCTGTGGATTTCATCCCTAAATAAATAAGAAGCCACAGATTCTGCATAAGTGATATTTATTTATATACTTTCAAGAAGATACATTTTATTCTTCACTTTGATCTGTCTTAGCCTTGCTGTTTCTTGTTGATATTTTGTTCTCTTATATATTTCTATAAGATCATAGAATATCTTGTTTTTTCTATTCTGAACTTTGTGCTAGGAGTAGTGCCTTCGATCGTCTAGCAGTCATGAAAATACGAAAATTATCAGAAAAGCTAAACAAGCCTTTTATTTTGGAGAACATAGAGATATATCTTTGAATTTTAGAGAGGTCAATCCACTTCAATTCCAGGCTAACTAACATTTATTGTACCTACTGGATACTGGTAGAAAATACAGTAAGTCTTGATGTTATCCTGAAGAAGCTAGCTTAGACCCCAAGATAAATTTATGAAAGTTTTTATTATTTCTTCAGACTATCTTTGAAGACATTGAGAAGATTCCACTAAACAATGTGGAAGTTCTTAGAACTAAAGACAGTATGAAAATTTAATTCCATAGTTAAGTTACCATTAATTAACAAATAAACTTATTTAGTTACTGTTTCTCAGGAGCAATTCTCCTTTCTACATTATTCAGATGAGTCACAGCTTTTTAGAGTGGCAGATGACTGCATAGCAATGGAAAAATTGGGAAATTTTCCTTTGGTGAATTTTCTTAAATTCTAATTCATAATAAATAAGATTGGCATATTAAAGATGAAAGAACCTAAAATGAAACTTTCAAATGTTCTTTCTTCTATGAGGATGCTTGTTTGTAATGAAAAATTACTACAGCTTGGATCCAGTTGTATGCAAGATAATCACTGGCATGCATAGCAAGTATTTAAAAGTAGAGTCATTGTTTAAGTATAAGCCATGCTTAAGCTGTTTTGGGACACACCTGTTTAGAACTTTTTTTGTGATGAATTTTGAGATGATATTTAGCTTTTAATTGAGGATAATAACTTTTCTTAGCATAAACAATTGATTATATAAAGTAAATCCTCAGTTTGAAATTAAATTTTAAAACCATAAAAGCAACACTTTTATTTAGTGTTTTTTCTGATTGGAAACTTGTGGAGTTAAAGATACAATGATGGAATGTTCTCAACTGCCAGGAAAAGCATGATCAAATGAATTACATTGACAGTATGTTATAATACAGTATATGGCCCAGAAATCTGTTGCTGAATTCAATAGGAATTCTTATTTCTTTTCTTAATATCTATCATTTGTACTGTTTGAAACTAAAACAGTTGACTGTGTATAACATTACTATATATTCAAAATGCAAATATTTTATTGAGTTATCTCAGCACACATATTAAATAATTGATTACCTGTAACAGGAAAATCATTGTATAGAGTAAGCCATCATTTCTTAATGATGTGCATTTGGGCAGATTGCATGTCTTTGTGCAGCACTTTCTCTTGAATTTTATAATAGTGTTGATCAGTATCATAATTTCTTAACATAGCATAAATTGTTTAGGACCATGTAGGTATGGAACAGACTGAAACTTTCATCAGTGTTTTAGATTCCTTTATCATATGTCTCCGATATCTCAAATGGTTTGTTTCCATTTTCCCAAAGTTTGTAATATTTTTTTGTACTCCCAGATTTACACTCAGTTTCTAAATATATCTAGTTGGGACTGAGAACTGTTCAGAGTAAATGTGTTTAAGTTTGCATTAGAAAGTTTACCACTACATTATTTGTATTTTGCATTTAGTTTTATTAACGTATATAATTACTGAAATGATGGAGGTCACCTTAAATGTATGGTCAACTCTTCATCATCCAGCTGGTTTCCAGCTTTGAATATTTTAAAAAGTATGTCCACTCATACAGCTGAAGCCACAGACCAATTTCCTGGCAAACACATACTCCCATCAATCTGACTTCATGTCTTAAAACATTTTCCTCATGTTCATTTTTTGAAACCAGCAGCTAAGTGATTAAGATGACATAGCAACTTTTTTCCAGAATTGTGTAATAACAAATGGAGCAGAATTTTTCTGTAGAAAAAAGCAATTTAACCCAGGGGGACATAAATTATTGACCTCATATTTCTGCCTTTCAATTCAAGGTTGATTTGTTTATTTATACAATTTTTATAGCCAATTATCTCACAACAGTAATTTTAGATGATGAACACAGGTTTAAGAACAAGAACAGCAATATGATTTGTAAAAGTAAGCATTTCAAAACTATAAAATGAAATATATTCATGATTTTTTTTAAAAAACCTGCACTTCCAATAAGTCAAACAAGAACTTCAAAAAACAACCAACAGTCTTGTCTAACGTTTGGGCTTTTATGCCTGAGGAAATAACCAGTTCCTTAATGCCAGCTGAGTTAAGGCCATCCAGGGTTCCAGGAAGCTGCTGGTCCATGGGGCAGGCAGACTGTCAGAGAGGTGCAACTCCTAGGTACCATGAAATAAGACTATCTAAGAGTGTTCTAGTGGAGTGAGCAGAGTACATGTAGCCTGGGGCATGTAGTACTTTATAGAGGATAATTAGCATGTTGAATTGCATTCAGAAATCTTTTGGAAGTCAGTGCAGCTTGCTGCACAGAGATGTTACATGACAGTATCAGGTGAGCCATAACTATCAATGCCATTGCATTCAGTTGCAGTTTTTTTATATTGAAAAGTTTTTATTTTATAAACAAGCATACATACAATATATAATCAATCAATCAGTGTATCATCTGAATACATCTTTTTTCCTCTTACTCCTCCAATATTTATCATATCTTAATATCATTTCATTTGTTGTAACATTTTCCCCACATTTACTTTTATATTTGTACCTTTATCTCAACAATTTTATCCCAACCCAACCCTCCCCACCCCCCCACCCCCCCACCCCGACTTCCCAGAGCAAAAACAGGGTATAACATTTAACAAGCAAAAGCTAAAATATACTAACCTACTACAAAGTTTAAAACTCCCTCACACTCTTTAACTCCTCTTTTACAAGTTCATCAACCTCCTTTTTGTAAATTCTCAAAATCAATTGGGTTAAATTCTTTCTTCCTGAATATAAAAGCCTTTTTCTTGGTATGTAATCCAATAACTTTAACAATATTACAAGCATTAACAAACACTGATAAGTTTCATTTTCATCCCTCAAACACCTTTCTTTTTCAACATTGCTCCCTAATAAGATTCTAAATTAAACGTTTATCCTCTTTATTCCTTCATAAACCAATTATCAATTTCTAACTATTCAGCATTAAAAATTCTAAATTAAACATTTTAAAACTTTAAACATTTTATCACCTATATTATAGTATAATCTTAGTATAGTATAGTATAGTATAGTATAGTATAGTATAGTATAGTATAGTATAGTATAGTATAATCTTATATTAAACATTTTAAAAATCTCTTAATGCATCAATAAGACCTTCTTAATTCATTTCTCAAAATATAAATTTCAAAACCTTCAGGAAACTATCCCTTAAATTTTTAATTAACCATTTCTATATTTTTTCCAGTCCTTCCTCAATCAACATTGCTCCCTAATAAAGTTCTAAATTGGAAATTTATCCTCTTTAATCCTTCATAAAATTAAACATTTTAAAACTTTAAACATTTTATCTCATATACCTTCTTAAAATACTATAATCTTATATTAAACATTTTAAAAATCTCTTAATACATCAATAAAACATTAAGTCATTTCTCAAAATATAAATTTCAAGCCCTTCAGAAAGGTATCCCTCAAATTTTTAATTAGCCATTTTAATACCTCAATAACTCTTAAAAAGCTATCATTTTTATGTCCAAAACCAATTGTAATAACACAGTTCCTTTATATTATTACCTTAAAATAAACTTTAAAAATACAAATTTAATTAAGCTTCTCAACCTATTGCCAAAATCTTCCCCAAAAAAGATTAATCTTCAGTTCTTCCCTTCTTTCTGTATTTGTTCCAGTCCTTTTTCTTCGATAATTCTTTCTTCTTCAGCATTGCTCCTGCTGCTTTTATTTTCGAAAATTTTAAAATTTGGATTTGAGGTTGATGTCTCTTTGAAAGTTTTTGTCTTCTTAAAGTTATTTCATTTAATTTGAAACCCCCATAAATCTCTCTCAAGTCTTCCTGATTAAACTCTTCCAGATTCCTTTGCTTTCCCCTCTTGGTCTGGAAAGCATCCTTTTTATCCAAAGTCACATTAAACTGGATTTCTGCCCCATCTTCTTCCAACAGCTCACTACTGTCTAACAAGCCTTGAAATGATACTATATTCTCCTTTGTCTCCATGTTTTGAGTCAAAACAGTTTCCTCTTCCCGAGACCTTTCATCAAAAAAACCTTTAAGACTTTCCAGTAAAGCAGTGGTTTGTGACTCAAAAATTTCATGTATTATAACTCTTATTGGTGTATTTGCTGGTGTGTGTAATAATAGTCCTTCAGCACTTTCAAAAGTACCAGCCATTTTCTCATTCAGTTGCAGTTTTTGAATACTTTTGAAAGCCAGATTTGTGTACTGCATAGTAATCCAACCAGGGAGTGACTAGGGTGTGAATGACATTGAATATTACCTCCTGATCCAGAAGCAGGTGCACTTGATGTGCAAGGTGAACTTGTGCAGAGCCCTTCCTAGGCATGGCTGCCACTTGCCCTTTGAGTGGGTCCAGAAGGACCTAAAATTGACCCAAAGAATATGAGCCTTCGGGGAAGGCACAGAACAGTCAGTAATATCTGGTACTGCACAATATACTGCACAAAAACATCATGTGATTTGTTTGATTTGGCCTGGCATGCTGCCTAAACTCAATTATTGTGTCTTGTAAACCATTATTTACACATGCAGCCCCAGGATCCTTTTTGTGGCCTCAGAGTTTCTCTGGAATGACTGGAATCAAAATTTGTGGACATTTTAGTATTGGGAAGTTGAGAGATTTAAGTTTCAATTAAAAACATTTTGACCTGTCTTTCCTTATATGCAATATTAGAAAAGGACTGTTTCTCACACAAATGTACTGAAAAAATCCATTTTTAATTGAAGCAGTTAAAATATGCCAATGGTAGTTTTGAATGAGACTATTGAAATATTGACTACATTAAAAAAATCCAGTATCAGTCCAAGAGGATAACCATCATGAATGGGTACAGACTGTTGCAATAGCACAGATGTGTGGACTCTTCTTTTCTATAGATAGATGCAATGATCAAGACACCAAGACATCTTATCGAATTGGAGACACCTGGAGTAAGAAGGATAACAGAGGAAATCTACTTCAATGCATCTGCACAGGGAATGGCAGAGGAGAATGGAAATGTGAAAGGCATTCCTCTTTGCAAGCCACAGGCATAGGTAAGCAATATATCTGGATGAAGTTGGATGTTTATTCCTTCTTCATTTGCCTTTATAAAAATTACCCTGGGATTCAAATTCAAAATTCAAAGTATTCAAACTGTGTTAGAATCTGAAGATAATAAAACTCAGTGTAATCTATAAAACAAATACAAAGCCAATATAATTAAAAAAAATTGCCAACTAATGAAGTCTGACAAAAAATCCCCACATTTAAAGTTGCTAGCATCACAAAGACTCTTCCTATTTGGCAAACTTGACTTGATTTAATCCTTTGGAATGATGAGAGCTTAATCAAAGACTGAAAGTACAGATTCAGTTACCCACAGAATGGAATGTGCTAGTTATCAATAATAGGGGAGGCATTTTGGCAACAATGTGGAATCTGTTTTGATGAACTGCAAAATAGATAAGTGACCATTAATATAATCCAGTAGAACAGTTTAATGGGCTTTTCAGTGAAAAAAAATGTTAATTAATTTAAATGTATTTTAAATCCAAAGGTTGCCCTCTGATTTTTTTAAAAAAATCCCTTCCCAGAAATAGGCTAAAGAGAAAAAGGCTTTTTCTTAATATAAATTTAAGTTACAGGAAGGCAGATTCGAGTGGAACGTTCTGAAAAATATCTTAACTATAAATGTTATATCCCCTCAGGGGAGGGGCGGGGGGGTGGCGGTTATTATTAACGAGGATCTGGATCCGAGGGAGACCACTGTGCCTCAGATAGCCGGATGTGAGTCCCTCCTTGTGAAGTGGGGCCGTGGGGTTCAGATGGGCTTGTTGCTTACGTACCTGGCTCCCTGCCGCGTGGCAACAGCCCTACCTGAGCTACTCGACGTGATAGCCACGGTGGCAGTAGATACACCCAGGCTTTTAGTCATGGGTGATTTCAACTTGCCATCCGTCGGTGAAACGTCTGAGGTGGCTCGGGAGTTCATGGCTTCCATGACGGCCATGGACCTGACCCAGTTAGTTCATGGCCCTACTCACAGGGGAGGCCACACTCTGGATTTGATTTTTGTCTCTGGCCAGTGGTTGAGTGGTCTTGTTATAGGGGATATAGACATGGAACCCTTGTCATGGACTGACCACTCACTCCTTCGCCTAGATCTTCGAACCGCGACCCCTCGCCGCAGGGAGGCGGACCCAACTAGATGGATCCGCCCCAGGCGCCTGATGGATCCTGATAGGTTCCAGACGGAGCTTGGGCCATTTCCTGAGGATCTAGCACATGACTCGGCCGAGGACCTGGTAGCCGCCTGGGATCGGGCGGCTGGTGGGGCCTTGGACCGAGTTGTGCCTTTGCGGCCTCTGACCCGATGCCGATCCCAGGCGGCTCCTTGGTTTACTGAGGAGCTGAGGGAAATGAAGCGCCGGAAAAGACGCCTGGAGAGCGGTTGGAGGGCCAGTCTCGCTGAATCTGATCGAACACTGGTAAGGTCGCATATTAAGGCCTACCTAGTGGCGATAAAGACGGCAAAGTCTAACTACTTTTCCGCCTCTATTGCGTCATCAGGGAATCGTCCGGCCGCCCTGTTTAGGGTGACCCGCGCCCTGCTCCATCTGGGAGTGCGGGAGGATCCCTTAGAAGGCAGGGCGGAGGATTTCGGACAATAACTGTATGACAAAATCGCTCAGATCCGGGGGGATTTGGACTCTGACTGGGTAGATCAGGGCAGGGTGACGAGGAACAGTCTTGAGAATGTTATCTGGGAGGAGTTTGATGCTGTGACTCCCGATGATGTGGACAGGATTTTGGGGAGACTTAGTGCGGCCACATGTTTACTGGACCCGTGTCCCTCCTGGTTGGTACTGGCTTCCCGGGAGGTTACACGAGGCTGGCTCCAGGGTGTCATTAATGCTTCGTTGAGTGAGGGTCACTTCCCCGCTGCCCTGAAAGAGGCGGTGGTGAGGCGTCTCCTCAAAAAGCCGTCCCTGGATCCAGCAATATTGGCTAACTATCGTCCTGTCTCCAACCTTCGCTTCATTGCGAAGGTTGTTGAGAGTGTGGTCGCGCAACAGTTTCCACAATTCCTGGAGGAAACATCCTATCTAGATCCGTTCCAGTCGGGTTTCAGGTCTGGGCACAGCACGGAAACGGCATTGGTCGCGTTGGTGGATGATCTCTGGAGGGCTCGGGACAGGGGTTATTCCTCTGTTCTGGTCCTATTAGATCTCTCAGCGGCTTTTGATACCATCGACCATGGTATCATGCTGCACCGGCTGGAAGAGTTGGGGGTGGGAGGCACTGTGTTGCGGTGGTTCTCCTCCTTTCTCTCTGACCGGTCGCAGTTTGTGTTGGCAGGGGGGCAGAGGTCGACCTCGAGGCCTCTCATTTGTGGAGTGCCGCAGGGATCGGTCCTCTCGCCCCTTCTGTTCAACATTTATGTAAAGCCGCTGGGCGAGATCATCCGTGGCTTCGGGGTGAGATACCACCAGTACGCTGATGACACCCAGCTGTACATCTCCACCCCAGGCCACCCCAACGATGCCCTTGAAGTGATGTCCAGTGCCTGGAGGCTGTGCGGATCTGGATGGGGAGGAACAGGCTCAGGCTCAACCCTTCCAAGACTGAGTGGCTGTGGCTCCCGGCATCCCGATATAGTCAGTTGACTCCATCACTGACTATTGGGGGCGAGTCTTTGGCCCCCACTGAAAGGGCTCGCAATCTGGGAGTCCTCCTGGATAGGCAGCTGTCTTTGGAGGAACATCTGACGGCTGTTACCAGGGGGACCTTTTATCAGGTTCGCCTGATTCGCCAGTTGCGGCCCTTTCTTGATCGGGATTCCTTGTGCACAGTCACTCACGCCCTCGTCACCTCTCGCCTTGACTACTGCAACGCTCTCTACATGGGGCTCCCCTTGAAGAGCACCCGGAGGCTCCAGCTGGTCCAGAATGCAGCAGCGCGGGTAGTGATGGGAGCAACATGGCGCTCCCATGTAACACCTCTCCTGCGCGAGCTGCACTGGCTCCCAGTGGTCTTCCGGGTGCGCTTCAAGGTGTTGGTTATCACCTTTAAAGCGCTCCATGGCATAGGGCCTAGCTATCTTCGAGACCACCTGCTGCTACCGACGACCTCCCATCGACCCGTGCGCTCCCACAGTGAGGGCCTCCTCAGGGTGCCATCAGCCAAACAATGTAGGCTGGTGGCCCCCAGGGGGAGGGCCTTCTCTGTGGGGGCTCCCACCCTCTGGAATCAGTTGCCCCCGGAGATAAGAAGAATCCAGGACCTCAATGCCTTCCGTCGTTCCCTGAAAACCCATCTTTTTCAGCAAGCCGGGTTGGCTTAAGAAGAAATTTTTAAATTCTTTTAATTAGTCTGTGATTCTTAACTTTCGGGCCAAAATTTATATATATTTTTAAATATTTTAATATTTGTATTCTATTTTTTTAACTTGGCTGTACACCACCCTGAGTCCTCAGGGAGAAGGGCGGTATATAAATTGGAAATTAAATTAAATTAAATTAAAATGTAATTTGCCAATGGAACCAGTTACTGATGGAGTACACTTTTCTTCCTTTGCTACCTATGTATAAGATATAAGGTGTATAAGGTGTTTAAGCAGAGGCTGGATCTTCCAGGGGATATGTAAAATTGGGCTCTTTCACTGTGCAGTGGGTTGGAAGATAAAGTAACTGGCACTTATTAACATGAGTGTAAATGTTTTGTTGCTTTCTGATAATCTTAGAGCAAACTGATCAAAAGTATTGTTGCATTCCCAGTAGAAATTCAGCTTTGCTAGGATGTTGAGATGACAATGTGGATGGTAATTTTGGTTCCAGTCAAAATGGTAAAAACAGCATTAATGTTGGAAGTTTCAAAGTTCCACATTACTGTAATTTAACTACAACAGATTACATGACTCAGGAGACTATCAAGATTATGCCTGTCCATTCATCCATAGTATTATATAGCTGCCCATTTCAAATTCATGACAGGGTGGCTAACAGTAATTAAAAACAGGGTAAAAGTAATTGTAATCAATCTTAATCAAGTTATATATATATAACTTATATACACAGTATTTCTTACCGACTGTTGCAAAACATCATTGCTTTTTTATATGCAGGCAGTGCATCTGCAACTATCACAGATGTACGAACTGCACTCTACCAACCGCAACCCCAGCCTGCTCCTTTTGGACATTGTGTAACTGACAGTGGTATGGTATATATTTTGGGAATGCAGTGGCTTAAGGCACAGGGAAGCCAACATATGCTTTGTACTTGTCTGGGCAATGGAATCAGCTGCCAGGAAACAGGTAGGACATATTTTTAAATATTTATTGGCATATAAAAGATGTTTCAATCATGTACCCTATGATAATGCATGTTCCTAACTGATTGGCATAAACTGGCCCGAAGGTCACTACTGTTAAAAACAAAAGCATCATTTATACAAGGTTATGTGATGAGTCTGGCCTTTGTACAATTAAGCCTATAAAAGTATGATCTCAATGGATTTGATGTGAAGGTAGTTTAGTGTGGTCGGTTTTTTTCATACTGTTATCTTCCTCCCTCCAAAATCAGCCAGACTGTGACTTTTTCTTATATACAAACCCCCTCTATAGCTATACACACACACAGAGTGAAATCTTGAAATTTTTTTGGACTACAACCGACTTTGATAGCAATTTCCACTGTATTTTATTATTTGTGTAATGAAATTATCATACAAATGATGTAAATTGATGCAAGTAATATAATTTGCATCATTTGTTTGATCTCATTGTTCAATCTATGTCAGTTACTGAAATGACATACTTAAAGTTTTATTTTTTTTTTATTTTTCAAAACACAAAACATAAAATACATCTTTTTAGAGCAGGTGCTTGTTCCGTCATATAATAAGTTATTAAGATTCCCACAATCAATTTTGTTCCCATTTTTATCCAATTACATCTTTTTTTTTAAAAAAAGAAAAAAATCTTATTCTAAACATTTATCATTCAATTATTTCGCCCACATTCTAGACTATAAACATCATTCTAAATCTCTATCATTTTAAACAATCAATATTTCATATACATTTCTCAATTTAAGACCCATTACGCCAAATCTATATTTCACCTCATGTTGATCACAACTAATATCCAAATCTTATCAAAAATTTATTTCCCTTTTCTCTTAGAATTTTTACAAAATCAATCAACATTTCGCTCTGTAGTTTGTTACTTCCAAAGTATTTTATTTTGATTTAGTTTCTCCATAGTTATTCTCTTATACTATTAAAATTATTTGGCTAATTCATAGCTTATATAACTCCAATCTGATTATTTAACTGGTTCACAGTTATATTATTATTTTCCTGTAAAGTTTCTTCCACTTCCTCCTAATTTTATTTTTTAGCTGGTTCACATCTTGATCTGCTGCTTTCTAGCAAGGCTTACCTCCACTCCTGACCTTAAATTATTTTGGTTGGTTCACAGTATGATTTTACCTACACACCAACCTTATCTCCTTTACTCCTCCTATATTTATTTTATAACTGGTTTGCAACTTAAATAGTTGCTTTCCAGCAGTGCTTTCCTCCGCTCCCACCTTTATTTTTAACTGGTTCACAACTATATTTCAATTGTTCCCCAGAAATAATCTCCTCCACTCCTAACTTTATATTTTTTGGCTAGTTCACAGTTTAGCTTTAGCTGTTACCCAATATATGCTTTCCTCCACACCTAATCTATATATTAATTGGTTCGCAGCTTTATTTTAACTGTCTTCTAGTGCATATTTTCCTCTGCTCCTACCCTTATTTTTAACTGGTTCACAATTATATTTCAATTGATCCCCAGGTATAGTCTCCTCCACTCCTACCTTTTTGTTTTTAACTGGTTCACAGTTCATATAAACTATTACCCAGCGTATGCTTTCCTCCACTTCTAACTCTGTTTATTGGCTGGTCCACAGTGTTGCTTTCACTGTTTTCCAGCTCATGCTTACCTCCACTCCTAACTCTTATTTTAATTTTTAACTAATTCCAAGCTTTGTTTCAACTGTTTTCTAATATAATACCTTCCTCCACTCCTACCATATTTATTAACCTGGAGCAAAACTCTACTTTAGCTAATTTCCAAAATCATATTTCGCATTACTCCTAGTTTTACATATTTAATTGATTAATAACATTTTGTTTTAATTAATATTTTGCTTGCCTTTTCCTCCCTTCCAACTTCTCTTATTCAATCTGTTAGCTTCAAATTATTTCACAATGTATTATCCATATTGTTTTTCCATTTATTCTCCTCCATATTTCTAATTTAAAATAAATATATATTTTAACAAATATCTTCCAATGTCTTAAAAAACCTTTTCTTCTAAATGGTTGAATCTACGAAAAATTCAAAGTTTAAGAACAAGTTAAAGCCTCCAGAGATCGTATTTTTCTTAGAACATTTGTGCTCTTATTTCTTAATCAAATTATTTGTGTATTTATATATATATTAAAACAAGGTGGTGATAGTAATAACAAGGAAAATAATAACAATAGTAATTACAATAAAAAAATAAGGAAGTAATAGAGACATCAGTAAAAAGGGAAAGGGGAGTTTAAAAATAACAAAAAAAATTAAACAATTATATTAGAGAGAAAAGAGAGAAAAAATAAAGAGGGGGGAAAAAAGCAGATGAGAAAAGAGTAAAACAAAGAGAAAAAAGAAAGATAAGAAATAAAAAGAAAGCATAGAGAAGAAAGAAAAGTATCTCCTAACATTAATCATTCACCCAATAACCATTACATCCATTTGAATCAAAATATGATATTTTGTTATCTTGTTACTTGATTTATTCCATTGTTTTTTTTCTCCAATCTGTCCAAATGTATTTCTTTTCATCATGTCTTCCTTTTGTTGCCATGCCTTTCTCTTATAATCACTTTTATTTAGTTCAGTTTCCATTATTCCATTTAATATCTTCTTTCAAATCTTCCATAAGTCCTCCAGTGAACAGATTATGTATCAGAAGCCAAGGTCTCTAAGTCTTTTCTCAGTGTCAATTCAGTACAAGTAACAAGCGACATAGTTTCTCTTTTCAATTAAAAAATAGTCTGGGATTCATACTTTCACTTCAGAGCTAGGAGCCATTTTATCCATCACCGTTTGTCTTTTGTCTTTACTTTTAAAACATAGTTGTTTCCTCTTCTCCTTCCTCTCTCCCAGATATAATCCAGTCTCACTCCACAAAATCAGTCTAGCCTCATGTATCCATAGGAAAAATAAAAATAAAAATAGTTTAAAAAATTGTAACTAAACCATTTCCACACAGTCATAATAAGTGCTTTCTATCAAACAGGTCCTTTGTCTTTTAGCCCCTGTAGTTGTTAGCCGCTATTAAAACAGGGGCTCACTTGTTGCAATCCACATCTGAGGGCAGCTGCCGCCTGGGCAATTGTTAAACTCACCCGGCATAAAGCTCCCTGTTCTTCTCCGCTTCTCCTCCTCTCCTCCAGCACGATCTTTGTTCCCGGTTGCTGCGGTTTCGGGACAGCCGCCGTGGCTGTCATTCCACTGCTGCCGGCGTGAAGGGAAAACCTCCAGCCCCGAGGAACCTGACCGTTCCTCTTGGCCGCCCAAGGGGTCCCTTCTTGTCCCCCTGTCCCTTCAAGACAGCGGAGGTCCGAAGACCTGTCAGTGGCAGCTTGGCAGACAGGGTTTTGGCAGAGCTCTACGGAGCTCGCCATTTCCCCATCTGTATCCCCGTGGTGCCAACCGGAAGTGATGACATACTTAAGGTTTTCAAAGACAGGAACCAGGATCCCATTGGTTTGAAAAACTGAAGTTTCACTATAATATGTATTTTTATATAAATGCTAAATATTAAATATTTTTCTGAAACCAAATAACACCAAATTCTTGTATAATTATAATGGTATTCTATTTTTTTAAAGCTGTGACCCAAACTTACGGTGGCAATTCCAATGGAGAACCTTGCGTTTTCCCATTCACATATAATGGAAGGACTTTCTATTCATGCACTTCTGAAGGACGTCATGATGGGAATATCTGGTGCAGTACAACCTCCAACTTTGACCAGGATAAGAGCTACTCCTTTTGTACAGAGCAAAATGGTAAAATTTTTCAAGAAAAAAATATCTTGGGAAGAAATAGGTTGCAGATTTTAGCATCCATTGGGAAAGTGTGGTCATGGAAGTATAGAATATATTAATTATAATTTAGCATTCTTTCACTGAGTATGATTAACATGCCTTTTAAAAAAGACTGGGCTGGGTGGATTTGCACTGGATAAAGGATACGAGGAAAGTCTTGAGAACTAGGCAAGTGTAAGAGGGAATACAGAAGTCAAACGTAAGTCTATCAGAAAGGCTATTCAGTGCAAAACATGAAATGGGGTTGGCATAAAAAAGATTTATATCAAGAGGCTACCACAGTTTAACTAGATAACAATGGATAGTACATCTCTACAGATGTCTTATCAGGTAAAATGAAAAGCAGTAATATTGTATACCAGATTGCAAGCTTTCCCTAGATGTCTTGAAAGGATCTACTTGACTATTGCCTGAGGCAGAATATTTTAGTTACTTCTTACTTTGTAAAATGTCATTATCCCACTGTTTCTCTTCTGCTCCTGCCCATCTTTATTCTGAGCATGCCCACTTTTGGAGTATGGCTTTTAACATATCATAAATCACTCTGATCCTCCGTATAAAAGTAGTTTTCTGCTCCTATTCTAAGTGATTGCTTCTTATGTTTAAGTCTTCCCAAAAGTCTGAAATCATCTTTGTTTTTTGTTCCATGCTGAAATGAAACTGGGTAACAATGGGTTGGAGTCAGTTTTGCAATTTTTAGCTAAGGAATCTTGTCATTAGGAATAACTCAGGCTAATCAGTGTTAGGTGTTTTCCAATAGTTGTTTTGCTTTCATCCCATTAACTAATCCAATGAAATGCCAAACAGTATGCAGAGATGTTCAAAGATGAAAATAGTTTGTGCCATTTTGCTCAGTTGGGTGTCCGCCTATATTTGTGAGGAGGAAGTGAATTAAATAGAAATTAAGCTAGTAGTCTGCATCTTTGGTTTTCTGCCTGTGTTTGGCTGGCATTTCTTCTTTTTTTTAAAGATAGAAGCCCAATATCGATATTAGGCTAGAAGGAAAGAGGTCTTGTAAGGACCAGCCCCACTTCCAAGAAAGTACGAACGCTTGAAAACTTTGTATTTCAAAAGGAACCTTTTATTGAAAAGGGATGAAAGCAAGTCAAAATTCAAAGCAGGCTCTGAGGTCCCTCAGGGCATACAGTCCAGAATAAAGGGAATTAGGAACCCCTTCCCCACCGTCCGATGTGGATTCCCACCAATCCGCCATTGTGAAGATGATACTGGCCTCTCTGAGAAGCAGATAAGAAGAGCTTCTCGGCCATTTTGCAATCCACACATTTCCCTCCCCCCCACTCCCCATTTCCCAAGATGTGAGAATTCTCCTTCGAAGTCTGGACTGATCATAAAAACTTAGAAGCTCTGAAGACCCCATGAAAAGTCTCCCCCAAATAAGTACGTTGGGTGCAATACTTTAAACGTTTTAATTTTACCCTCAAATATCTCCCAGGAGGAAAAAATTTTTTAGCTGATGCTCTGTCTAGAAAACCACAATACAACAGCAAAAAGACTGAAATTGTTAAACCTATGCTCCAAACACCCCAGCCGCCAAAGTAATTAACTGAGCACAAGCCAAAAAAGAACCGCTTGCCGACAATGCAACGGTCTCAAAATTTAAGGAGGCACTATTTAAGGATGACTGGTTCCAAGCACACAAAAACATTTGCTTGCTCAAAGACAACTTAGCCTGGATTGAAAACAAACTTTACATTCGTACTAGTCAAAGATTGGAGCTCATGAAGCAATGCCACGACTCCAAGATAGCTGGACATTTTGGATTTGTGAAAACGCTACACCTAATCAAAAGGCAATTCTGGTGGCCATCCCTTAAAAAAGACATTGAGAGCTACGTGGCTAGCTCCCCCACCTGCGCAGCTGCAAAAAGGCGACAAGGAAAATCCCCAGGACTTTTATGAACTGTAGCAAAACCTTCAGCACCATGGAGAGAGATTTCTATGGATTTTATAGTGGAGCTGCCTGAAAGCATGGGAAACACAGTTATTTGAGTTGTAACAGACCTCTTTTCAAAACAGGTCCATTTCATACCCTGCCAGAAAATCCCAACAGCCAAGGCATTAGCAAAAATGTTTTTAGTCCACATTTATCGCCTCCATGGAGCTCCCCAACGGATTATCTCAGACAGGGGTGTCCAATTCATTTCCAAATTTTGGCGGGCTTTCTTAAACCTGTCCGGGGTGTTAAAGGCAGTCTTCCACTCATCCCCTTTCCTAATTCTGATGCAGTAGTATGCCTCTCGTAAATCCAGCTTTGAAAAGATTTTTCCTTTAGAGACGTGGGCCAGCATGTCCTTCATGAGGGGAAGTGGGTACATATTCTCCACGCTGATCGTGTTCAGATTAGAGTAGTCAATGCAGAGGCATAAGGAGCCATCTTTCTTTTTGCGGAATAACACTGGGGCTGCTATTTTTGGTCGGGTGGGTTCGATGAAACCCTTTTTTAGGTTTTTGTCGATAAATGCTCTGAGTTCATCTAGTTCTCTGGGGGACATGGAGTACATTTTTGTTTTTGGGAATTTAGCCCCTGGTAAGATCTCAATGGCACAGTCTGTGGCGCGATGGGGTGGAAGTTCATTGGATGCCTCCTCACTAAATACCTCAGCCAAATCCTGGTATTCTTTGGGGATGCTAGTGGGTTCAGCAGGGTGGCCGGTCATTGCAGTTTCTCTGTTTTCCTTTCCTTCCTCTTTTCCCTCCGGGACAGCGGTCACCAACCGGTGGTCCGTGGACCACTGGTGGTCTGGGACAAAGCTTTGATGGTCTGCGGCCCACTCGGGTGGAGGAGCTGCTCTGGGATGAGCAATGGCCAGTCCTGTGACTAGAGCTCTGGAACATGGGACTGACCAGGCAGCTCGTGGGGTGGGGGCTGTAAATCTCTGCTGTGGAGGTAGGTTCATGCAACTTGCAACTTTGCAGCACAGCCCTCGCTGGCCAGAATGAGGTGGTGCAAGGGAGGGGAGTGGCAGTGCAGGTGGGCCGAAGCAATGAGTGACTGCAACCCTGAGCTATTTCTTCCCCCTGCTGTAGCTTCCTGTCGGCTGAACCCACCAGTGGCTGTCCTCACCCTCCCTTCCCAGTTACTCCTCGCCTGGCCTGAGAAGGGAAGGGCTGGGGGTGGAGATTTGCTCCATATTCCAGAGCGGGAGTGAAGCTTCGTCTCTTGCTGGATCTCGCTTTGCTTCGTCTCTTGCAGGATCTCGTGGGCGTTTCTTCCAGCCCTTGTTGTGCTCCGCACACCTTGGTCTCTCGGGGAGATGCTTGACTTCCTCTCAGCTCCAAGACACTGGCTGGCCCATGGGATGAGAGAGAGAAAGAGAATGAGAGAGAGAGAGAATGAGAGGGAACGAGAGAGAGAGAGAGAGAGAGAGAGAGAGAGAGAGAGAGAGAGAGAGAGAAACACAGAGAGAGAATGAGAGTGAGAAAGAATCAGAATGAGAGAGAATCAGAGAGAGAATGAGAGAGAGAGGGACAGAATGAAAGAGAGAATGAGAGAGAGAGAGAGAGAGAATCAGAGAGAGAATCAGAAAGAAAGAGACAGAGAGAATCAGAAAGAGAGAACAAAAGAGAAAGAGAATCAGAATGAGAGAATCAGAATGAGAAAGAGAGAAAGAAAGAGAGAGAGAGAGAATCAGAATGAGAGAATCAGAATGAGAGAGAGAGTGGGGGAGAGAGAAAGGGGGATAGAGAGAGAAAGGGGGGAGAGAGAATGAGAGTGAGAGAGAGATAGAAAGAGAGAGGGGAGACAGAGAGAGAAAGAGAGGGGGGAGAGAGAGAGAGAGAGAAAAAGAGAGAGGAGGGAGAGTGTCTGAAAGACCCCATCCCGTCACTGGGAGTCTGGATTCCAGTGCTTTAGCAAGCGGCGCGCTGGATTCATATTAGTGGTCTGTGGGATTTAAAATTATGAACTTGGTGGTCCCTGAGGTTCAAAAGGTTGGGGACCCCTGCTCTGGGATGTTTGTGAAGGTTACATGCCCCTGGAATTTTTCAGTTCCTCTCTTCCAGTTTATTTTAGGGTTCCACTTCTGTAGCCACGTGAGCCCTAGGACTATGGTACCTGGATGGGGGTTTTCATTTTCCTTAGGTGAATTCCCAATCTCCCTGCCAGGGTTGGGCTAATTAGGCATTGGGTGCACCCCGAGTCCAGCAATGCTGCTACTTCCTCCCTTTTCCCTTGGCTGGGGATAAAAAGTCTTAGGGGTAGGGTGAGCAGTTTGATTGTGTTGCTTACCAGCGGGTCGTCTTCTGGGTCGCTTTCGGACTGGCTCAAGTCCTCTTGGGACGCTGGCGTTCCTCCTCCTGATTTTGGAGGGGAACGGAAATCCACGGCCTTTTGGCTTCTCAGCACGGTTTCTATTCCTCAGGGGTGGTTTTGTAGGCTTTCCCCCTGATGGGCGATCAGGCTTTCTGGCAGGCGTTTTCGACTGACATTCTGCTGCACAGTGCCCCTCCTTCCCACACTTAAAGCAACCTGATGGCCTTGCTGCCATGGCGGTTTGGGGTTTGAATGGCTCTTGCTTCCCCCGGGGTGGGGATCTTCTCCAAGCCCTGCTGGTGCGGTTTTGGGTCATGTCGATCTCTGCCTCCTCTGCCATCAGATACCATTCATGCAGGCAGTTAAGGGTGCCATGGGCCAGGCAGGTCGTTGTTGAGTCCATCTTTGAACCAGAAGACTAGGATATCTTAGACAAAAAACGTATAGTTTATTGAATCGCCCGAAGGCCTTTTCAAACAAAACAGAAAAGAAAAAGGGAAAAAGATAAAACAGTTACAAAAATAGCAATCTAAAAATATATGATAGATGACATTAAAATTTTACAATATCAAATTTCAATAGCTAAGTTGCCAAGACTAGATAACCCAAATAGGATAGCTCCTCTCTAACTGAGCTCATCTTCCTTACAATCGATAAAAATTTTTTTGATATAACTGGCTCGTATTGCCGTCATTCTTTTAAGGTATCGAGTGATCGCTCTTACCAGGGGAGGAGAGTCAGTCCTCAACAGAAATGCTAATTTTTGGCTTATATTCCAGTGGGGAAATTTATTTATAATTGGGGACAGATATTGTTTTCTTACTTCTTGATAGAGACTACATTCGAATATTATATGCGCCGTGTCCTCCACGACGTTTACCCCACATATGCATATTCTTTTGTCATACGGGATTTTCCGATAACGGCCGAATCTAACGTTGGTATCTAGAAGTTCGAATCTAAACTTAACAAATAACTGTCTCTTCACTGATGGCATTTCTAAATGTAAATACTTTTCCAGAGTGAAAGTTGTTTTAACTGCTGTCAGCAGTTTAAGGGAATGATTAGTTGAAAGGGTTGCCATGTCCATTTGCCCATGTATACCTTTAATCCGTTGTTTAACTTGGTTCAGTGTGTCACACAACGGGAACCCTACGCCATATCGGTTCAATATTTCTGACAGCCGGGTTAGCCAGGAATATCTTTGAGGATTTGAAATCTGCTGTTCCTCTAGACATATTTTAGGGAGTCTGCTGGCATCCATCTGGGTCATTTTTAGCCAGTAGGCTACCGCCCTAGTGATTGTATAGGTGTACAGTGAGAAATGTCCCAATTCAGCTCTGACGGCTGCAGCTGAAGTGGAATTGTTTACCCCAAGCATCCTCCTTAACAAATTATTTTGAGTTCTCTCTAATATGGGGGCCTCTGTAAGACCCCAAATTTCAGCACCATAGAGCATGATCGGAACAAGTTTAGCCTGAAAGACTTTACGAAGAGGTAAAATGGAGGTTGGTTGGATTCGTTTACTTAATTTGGATACAAGGCTTGCTCCTGCTCTGACCTTTTGAGAAAGGTATTGATGGTGCGGAGTCCAACCTCCTGCACTGGAAAAAACAATTCCAAGATAAGTATATTGGGTAACTTGCTCAATTTTTGTGTCATTAATCTGCCAATTGTGCTTTTTATTCTTATTGCCAAAGACTAAAAAACTTTTGATTTAGCTACATTTATAGTCAAGTGGTTTGCAGTACAGTAACGTGTGAGCTTGTGAAGAAGTCTCCTCATTCCTACTTGGGTTCTAGAAAACAACACTAAGTCATCGGCATACATTAATACGTTAATAAATCTAGAGCCTATTTGGGGGCTGTGCGTCAGAAGATCATCCAGCTGCGCTGGGATATCATTTATATAAAGGTTAAAAAGAGTAGGGCCCAGCAGGCAGCCCTGCCTCATTCCTCTAGTTGTCGGTATGCTGTTTGTTGAGGCCCCATTTGCTGCATATCTGACTCTAATTGCCGTATTAGTATAGAGAATCCTGATCAACAAAATAAGTCTGGGCTCCATCCCCATAACTTGTAGTTTCCTCCACAAGTGGTTCCTATCTATAGAATCAAAAGCAGCAGTAAGGTCAATAAAGGCGGTATACAGCTTTTTCCCCTGGGTCTTGTATTTATTAATTAAGTGGGAAAGGACAAAACAATTGTCTATGGTAGACCTACCTGATCTAAAACCTGCCTGCTCATTTGCCAGAATTTCCTTATCCAAGCACCAGTCCTCTATTTTATATAGGAGATGTTTCGTATACATTTTTGAAATTATATTAAGAAGACTGATGGGTTGGTAGTTGGATGGGGCAGCTCTGTCACCTTTCTTAAAAATTGGAAAAACTATAGCTAACCTCCACCCTTCAGGGATTATCCCTACTTTATCGATATAAGTAAACTGCTACCAGCACCGGTACCCAAAAATCAATGTTGGACCTAAAGAGTTCAGGAGGCAACAAGTCCTCTCCAGGGGCCTTCCCGGCCTTTAAGGATTGAATTATATGCTTAACTTCGGTAGTGGTAATTGGTGTCCATTCCGGACATTTCCTTAATTCTTGGTGGAGGATATCCAATTGCAAGACATTTGTTGTATTGTTACCATCAAATAAAGCAAGATAGTGCTTCTCCCATTTTACTGCTGATATATCACTGTCCATAAATGGGGAACGTTGTTTTAATATACCGGCTATCTTATGCCAAAAGATTGTAGGGAATTGGGATTTCGCTGCCATTTCTACCTCTTTCCACATCCTGGTGTTATAGCTACTTTTCTTGTTTTTCAGTAGGGATTTGTATGCTCTCCTAAATTGAACCATATTTGAATAATCACCATCCTGTCTGGATCGGTTAACTTTCTTAACTGCGGCTCTTAGATTTGACCTCAAGTTATGGCAATCATCATCAAACCATTTTCTAGAGATCCCATCTACTTTTCTATCGTTCTGGATCATTAAGTTCCTAAGATTAGAAGTTAGCTCTGTATAAGCTGGCATTGGGGTGTTGTCTCCGGGCTTAGATTGGGAGATTTCCCTTGCTAGGTGTCTGGCTTCGTCTGAGCCCAAATAAGTGGTGACAGATTTGACATCAAGTCTGTGCCAATATAACCTTTTATAGTTATAAACCCGGGCGTTTGCTAAGGTGTCAATTTCCTCTCTTGAATGAGGCCTAACTTCTGAAGAGAGTGAAACCAGAGCCGTGATGGGAAAGTGGTCACTTTCCTTTCTAAATATAGCTCTTACTTCTGAAAAATGGTGTACTAAACTAGAGGAAGTGCAGATATAATCGATAGAGGTTGAGGTTTTGTTGGACGAGAAAGTATAGGGATATATATACCCATCACTCGAGCCACTAAGTACTTGCATATCATTCATAAACAGCAGGGAAATTAACCTCTGGGCATATTTATTGGTCCTCTTGTCCATTGAGGACCAAGTGAACTCATTAATAAAACATTTTTAATGGTAACAAGGCAAATAAAGCCATTCAATACAATATACTTTTTGTTGTTGTAAAACTCCCAATATTTTTATGTAGTTTACTAGGAGGAAATATTAAGAAATAACTGACAATCTCTATGAGAGATTCAATCCACAAATTAGATACTCAAGATGTTATTAATTTTCTCAACTATAGCACATACTACAGATGAAACTATAATTAAATCTCCTGGCTCTTTCTTTTTAGTCAATAATTCAAATAATGGATTAAGTAAATGCGTAGGTAACAAAAAATATGAGCCAATCTAATTAATAGTACCCAGCAATTGTTTCAAATTTACTAAAGAAATAACTTTTGCTAACTTTAAATGAGGAAAAGCTGGAGCAGAAAGAAAACTGCAACAGTTTATGTCCTAAGTACAGATAAGAAACCTGCAGCTGTATTTATTCTAATCAATTTACAATCCATAGACACATAAACCATTTTATATTTCAGAAAGCCAATTAAGTTATTTTTTTTAACTCCAATTAAAATATCCATACAATGATATACCAAATAAGATAGAAATTTCTCACGAAATGCTGGCACAAAGTAGGAGAATTAAGCATGCCCTGTGGTAAAACACACCAATAATATCGTTTATTTGGCATGCTATTATTAAAAACACCACACGGGGACAGTAGAGAGTCACTTAAGGAGAAGAGCCATCATCCAAAATCAATTTTGTATTTAAAAAAGAAAGGAGGTCCCAACCCCAAATATTAGTATGAATAACAAAGGGCGAAAGGAAGTAATAGAGAGGATTAAGCAATAGAGGATCGATCAGGAAGAATTTGAGGAAGTTTTATTCACCCAAGCCTGAATAAAAAGAGTTCCAATGTAATCAGAATCAATAACACCAGTGACTACAAAGCACCCCTTTTTATGAGAAGGTAGCTGGAGGAAGCACAGTTTGAGCAGGAATTGAAGCAAATTTTTCTTTATCCTGTGGTTGAAATGGAATAGTAAAGAAACAATCTTTTAAATCAACCGCCAACAATTGATAAAAATTAGGAATTAAATTAGGATTAGGAAGACCACATTGCAAAGGACCCACTAAACCAGAGGGAAGAGGGCCCTTAAATTGAGAAGGAATAAATTTAACTTCCAAAGGAAATTTAAATTCCACAGATTCCTGAGTTATTAAATCAAGCCCAGCATTACCTGCTGTGGCTGGAACTGCGGAAGAGAGACTAGGGGAGGAGACATGGCTACGGGGAAGGCACTCTTTTTTCCCCTCTACCAAGCCTCTGGCAAAATTACCACTAATACCATAATCAGTGACAGCCTTTTCTCTTAAAATTTGATAAGGCAGTCCTTCCCATTCTGCAATCTGCTGTCCTGCCAATTGACCCTGGCCCTGATGATACTGTACCGGGCATACAGACAATTCAGCAATTTCTTCCCCAGGCATGGAGGAATCCTGTTTACAGGATTTCACCATTTTCTGAAAAGAAGACTGAACAACAGAGTTAGAAGGTTTAGTAATCTGATCTGTGTCAGTAGGAGCTGAAAGAGGCAGAATCACATATTCTGGAGAGGAAGGAGGACAGACAACAGCATTGGAATAACTTGGAGGTGAAGGAGTTAAAAGAGACAGTTCAGCAATTCCAAATTTTTCCACTGCATATCTACATAAATGCCATACCTGCAAAATCTCTACCTTAGCTCTTGGTTCAGCATGTAAAACTTTCCCAATTTTTTCCCAATCAGATAATCTTAAAGACCCCTTTTCAGGATACCATAAACACTTATTTGCAATCTCCTGGACCAGCCTTAAGAGACTGCATTGTGGCACATCAATGTGATTTTTCTTAAGTAAATAGCTTAATTCTTCCGCATGCTTTCTTTGTTCCTCAGAAAGCGAGGAGCCCATTACTTACAGAAACCTTTAGAAGGTTGGAGAAGCCATGAGGGCTGACGGTGCACCAGTCCTTGCCGGACGGAGTAAGGGTCCCTGTTCCTCAGGCGCCACTTGTAGTGACCACACACACACAAAGGTTGAGGATGTATGTGGGGGGTAACTATTGTCTTACATAGTGACATTATATAGTTTGTTACTTTCAAGGTACAGTGTACTTGGCAGCATCTCATTGGCTACAGAATCTTCCAGGTAACTAGAGTCTTTGGTTAACCATTACTGCTTTGCTTAAGGACTTATAATGTTATCTAGGGTTAACACACATCCCACTTCCTTTCCTCCTGTTCCTCTTGTTTATAGAGTTAGGGTCTTAATGCCATTTCCTGGCGCCTACATGTGAGTAACCTTCCTTATCTGAGGTTTGCCATCCAAGATAAGGAAACAGTCCTACACATAGCAGACTACAGGCTCCTACAGTCACCCCCTTGGCTCTTCCCTCCCAGCTGTCTCTCTTTCCTACGCCGATCGACCATCGGGCTTCATGGAGTTTTCGAGGACAACTTTGATGTCCTCGATGGGACATATGGAGCCGGTGTCTGGCTGGAGAGTTGTCGAAGTTTCTCCCCAGCAGTCGGCTTCCTCTTGCTTGCTGCTTCGTTCGGATATTGTTGCTGGGTCCCCTTGGTAGAGTGGAAATTAAGGGGGGGGGATTTCCTCCGAGTTGACAACTATTGCAGAGCCTGCTTTATGTAAGGACCAGTCTCTCACCCCTTCCAAGAAAGTACGAACGCTTGAAAACTTTGTATTTCAAAAGGAACCTTTTATTGAAAAGGGATGAAAGCAAGTCAAAATTCAAAGCAGGCTCTGAGGTCCCTTAGGAATTAGGAACCCCTCCCCACCATCAATGTGGATTCCCACCAATCCGCCGTTGTGAAGATGATATCGTACTGGCCTCTCTGAGAAGCAGATAAGAAGAGCTTCTCAGGGCCATCTTGCAATCCACATGTCCCCCCACTTTCCTCTCATTTCCCAAGAGGTGAGAATTCTCTAGGCATTTCTGGCACCAGGCAATGGTTATAAATCAGGTTAAAGTTTATACAAAGAGGGCCAGACAGGAAATAGGATACTTAGGATACATGAGAAAGAGAGCTAAATGTGACAAATCCAAATCTCTTCCCTTCTTCCACGAAGAATGGCAGATATAAGGATCTGACAGGTCTTTTTAATCTGATGACTGCAGTGCTCTGATGTCACTCCAAGTCAAGCTGGAATTCTCAGCCAGGTTGCCATATATGGCAGCCCTAAGAACTAGCAAGGGGCTACTGTGGCTTTTTACCCTGCGAGGTCTAGAGGAACACATGTCTTAAAACGGATTCATTTCTGTAGTTTAATAGTATAATATTATTTTATTAAAAAAGAAATTACCAAATAATTTAAAGATATTTATGATTGCCTATTATATAAAAGAAGCATACCAAAAGCTTTGACTATTTGCCTTACATTAATTTTTAATCTTAGATGATGCAAACAATATAATTCTGCTATTGTCATGGGAGTTCTTGCAGAGAACTGGGTGTATAATCTGAAAAAACAGTTAAATTCTGCCTCACGATTTCTCAATTTTTTTTTTCCTGTGCCAGAGGTTTCTATTTTTTTTTTACAAGATTTTCAGAGAGCTTGTGATTTTTAAGCTTACTGGAGATGATTGTTCTTTTATTGTTATTAGATGTTTATTCTGCCTTTTATATATTTTGGTAAAATCAAATATGACTAGATACATGGTGAACATATCTAATAATTCTGCTTCCTGTGTATAATTTGGTCTCCTACTACAACCATCCTGTGAGAGGTAGGTTGGGCTCAGAAAGGAGGACTAGCCCAAAGTTGCCCAACTGGCTTTCCTGCCTAAGAACTCACTGTCTCTAGGGTTCTAGGCCAGCACTGTCACTATGACACCATCATTCTGGAGCTCTCTCTTGCCGGCCACACTTTTTTGATAGTAGATTTCTTCAGTTCTGAAGTTTTTTATGAGATTGATTTAGACTTGGTAGAACAAAACTAGTTTGAATTTTTGGCAGAGAGCTACTGTATAGACTAGCTATTGACTTGGAGTTGCTTTCATGCATTTTGGAACCAAGACAGAAGTGTGAGAAGCTAAGTCTCACAAAGTGGATAGAGCAAAGCATTCAGGCCTTTTTTTCCAAGGTGAGAAGGGATGAGCAGAAATAAAATGGATGTTTTAAGCCTTATAGATACTTAAAACCCATTTCAACCCTTAACTTTCCTGAAGGCCCTCTAACCAAATAGGGCCTGTTTGTGACCACTTAGGAATGCAGTCCTTGACATGCAAAGGTCGGTGCAGCTCTTGAGCTAATGGAAGTTGCAAGCTGACCTGACCCTGGTATGTGTCTTAAGTTGTTTGGAACTTCTTTATAAACATGTTCCCAGCTTACATTTATAGTTAAAAACCTGAAAACATATCAATTTTAATTAGATAGTTTTAAAAAATACACCTCTTTCCCACATTTTATGTTCTCAGTAGTTCACATAAAAATGGCAAAAATTGCCATTCTTCGTTGTTGTTTCTTTTTCTTGTTTCTCGATTCCTAACATTTTCTTTAAATGGTGATTTCCCATTTGTCAAAAGAAAAATGACTTCCTAATGAAAGAAAAATGATTGCAATAAAGTTCCTATTATTCAGTTATAAATTATTCAGAAATAATTTTCATGAGTGTGGTATGTTGAACAACAGATAGTAAAGTAATTGGCATGTAGCTAAGCTACAGAATTTATTTGAATAACAATTGTTTTCTTGCAGTGTTGGTTCAGACACGTGGTGGAAATTCCAATGGTGCCCTGTGTCACTTTCCTTTCCTTTATAATAATCGGAATTACACTGATTGTACTTCTGAAGGAAGAAGAGATAACATGAAATGGTGTGGAACTACCTCAAACTATGATGTTGATCAAAAATTTGGATTTTGTCCCATGGCAGGTATATTGCACATATGTCTGTTAGGGCCCAATGTTATTCCTTAATTCTTGGGAATTATGAAAATATGATTTGATATAAGTATTCATTCACCTTGTATATACAGTTAGTTGTTGCATATAAAAATTAGCCTCAGTAAAACTGTTTTTACAATCTCATTATGAGAATAAAATTTGTGAAAATCTATTTAACACACATTCGGAATATAAATGGAGAATGTTCACACACATTCGGAATCTTCAAATGGAGATTCATATTTGAAGTGCTCAGAAGAAAATGAATGCTATTAGCACTGATATAAAAAGTATGGAAGAAATAAAATTCCTAAGAGCCAATCTTGTTATTTTCATGAGCAAGAAGCATGTAATCAAAATAAGCATAATTCATTTTTATATGTTTACTAGCTCATGAAGAGATTTGTACAACAAATGAGGGTGTTATGTATCGTGTTGGAGATCAGTGGGACAAACAGCATGATATGGGTCATATGATGAGATGCACTTGTGTGGGAAATGGCCGTGGAGAATGGACCTGCATTGCATATTCCCAGCTCAGAGGTAATTTTGTTTGGTTTGTTGTTACTCATAATGTGATATACCCAGTGGTGGGATTCAGCCAGTTCGCACCACTTCGGGAGAACCAGTTGTTAACTTTCTGAGCAGTTTGGCACACTGGTGGTTGGAAGAAATCATTAGGGCAGAGAAATGGTTGTTAAATTGCCTGAATCCCACCACTGGATATACCCAGTTAAGAGTTAGCACAGTAGGTAGTATGCTAGAATTGGGAAAGTCTTGATTTTCCAAATGGTTACTTACAGCTCAAGTAGCATGGTCAACAGTGAGGAAAACTTAAAAGAGCTGTCTCTGAAGGGGCACCAATTACCTCTCCTGAATTAGAGTACATTTGGTAAAGAAGACTATGGTATAGGATCAGTTTCATTTAACTGTTAAATTTGTTACATACAGTTGCAAGAAAAAGTATGTGAACCCCTTGGGATTACGTGGAGTTTTGCATGAATTGGTCATAAAATGTGCTCTGAACTTCATCTAAGTCACAACAATAGAAAAACACAGTCTGCTTAAAATAATACTACACAAACATTGTAGTAATGTTTCCTGGACCCGGCTGTATTAGCAAATTATCGTCCTGTCTCCAACCTTCGCTTTGTGGCAAAGGTTGTTGAGAGTGTGGTGGTGCGACAGTTTCCCCGGTTCCTGGAGGAAACAGTTTATCTAGATCCGTTCCAGTCGGGTTTCAGGCCTGGGCACAGCACGGAAACGGCATTGGTCGCATTGGTGGATGATCTCTGGAGGGCTCGGGACAGGGGTTGTTCCTCTGTCCTGGTCCTATTAGACCTCTCAGCGGCTTTTGATACCATTGACCATGGTATCATGCTGTGCCGACTGGAGGGGTTGGGGATAGGGGGCACTGTGTTGCGGTGGTTCTCCTCCTTCCTCTCCAACCGGTCACAGTTCGTAGTGACAGAGGGGCAGAGATCGACCTCGAGGCGCCTTGGGTGTGGGGTGCCACAAGGGTCGGTTTTCTCGCCCCTTCTGTTCAACATTTATGTGAAGCCGCTGGGTGAGATCATCCGTGGTTTCGGGGTGAAGTGTCATCTGTATGCTGATGATACTCAGCTGTACATCTCCACCCCGGACCATCCCAATGATGCCCTTGATGCGATGTCCCGGTGCCTGGAGGCCGTGCGGATCTGGATGGGGAGAAACAGGCTCAGGCTCAACCTGTCCAAGACCGAGTGGCTGTGACTTCCGGCATCCCGATATAGTCAGTTGGTACCATCGCTGACTTTTGGGGGCGAGTCGTTGGCCCCCACACAGAGGGCTCGCAACTTGGGTGTCCTCCTGGATACACGGCTGTCTTTGGAAGACCATATGACGGCTGTGGCCAGGGGGGCTTTTTATCAGGTTCGCCTGAACCACCAGTTGCGTCCCTTTGTGGATCGGGATGCCTTACGCACGGTCACTCATGCCCTCGTCACATCCCACTTGGACTACTGTAGTGCTCTCTATATGGGGCTCCCCTTGAGGAACACCCGGAGGCTCCAACTGGTCCAGAATGCGGCTGCGCAGGTGGTGATGGGGGCGACTCAACGCTCCCATGTAACACCTCTCCTGTGTGAGCTGCACTGGCTCCCAGTGGTCTTCCGGGTGCGCTTCAAGGTATTGGTTACCACTTTTAGAGTGCTCCATGGCTTAGAGCCCGGGTATTTACGAGACCGCCTTCTGCCGCCAGTAGCCTCCCACCGACCAGTACGCTCCCACAGAGAGGGGCTCCTCAGGGTTCCATCGACCAAACAATGTTGGCTGGTGGCCCCCAGGGGGAGAGCCTTCTCTGTGGGGACACCGACCTTCTGGAATGAGTTGCCCCCGGAGATACGGCGGATCCCGGATCTGCGCACTTTCCGCCGTGCCTTAAAGACGTTTTTGTTTCATCAAGCTGGGCTGACCTGACCATATTTTTAAATTGTTTTAATTTTAAATTGCTAATTTATGGGTTTTTAATATGGGGGTGTTTTAACTGTGGGCCAAATTAATTTAATTGGTTTTTAATATTGTTTTAATTTTTGTATTTTCTGTATTTTATCTGCTGGCTGTTCACCGCCCCGAGTCCTTCAGGAGAAGGGCGGTATACAAAATAAATAATAATAATAATGATAATGATAATTAATGATAATGATAATTAATGATAATGATAATGATAATAATGATAATAATTAGATGTTGCCAATGTTTAATTGAACATAACATGTAAACATTCACAGTGCAGGGAGGAAAAAGTATGTGAGCCCCTAGCCCAATGACTTCTCCAAGAACTAATTAGAGCCAGGAGTTAGCCAACCTTGACTCCAATCAGTGTGATTATATTGGATGTGTTGCTGACAGCTGTCCTGCCCTTTAAAAACACACACCTGTTTTGGGTTTACTGGTTTCAAGAAGCACTGTCTGATGTGAACCATGCCTCGCAGAAAAGAGCTCTCAGAAGACCTACGATCAAGAATTGTTGACTTGCATGAAGCTGGAAAAGGTTACAAAAGTATCTCCAAAAGCCTTGATGTTCATGTGTCCACAGTAAGACAGACTGTCTACAAATGGAGAAAGTTTAGCACTGTTGCTACTCTCCCTAAGCGTGGTCGTCCTGTAAAAATGACTGCAAAAGCACAGCGCAGAATGCTTCATGAGGTAAAGAAGAATCCTAGAGTGTCAGCTAAAGACCTACAGAAATCTCTGGCACATGCTAACATTTTTGTTGACACATCTACAATAAGGAAAATAATTAAACAAGAATGGAGTACATGGGAGGACACCACGGAGGAAGCCATTGCTGTCCAAAAAAAATATTGCAGCACATTTAAAGTTTGCAAAAGAGCACCTGGATGTTCCACAGCACTAGTGGCAAAATGTACTGTGGACAGATGAAACCAAAATTGAGTTGTTTGGGAAGAACACACAACACTATGTGTGGAGAAAAAAAAGGCACAGCACACCAACATCAAAACCTCATCCCCACTGTAAAACATGGCGGAGGGAGCATCATGGTTTGGAGCTGCTTTGCTGCCTCAGGGCCTGGACGGATTGTTGTCATTGATGGGAAAATGAATTCCAGAGTTTATCAAGACATTTTGCAGGAAAACGTGCGACCATCTGTCTGCCAACTGAAGCTCTGCAGAGGATGGGTGATGCAACAGGACAATGACCCAAAGCATACAAGTAATTCAACAAAAAAATGGCTTCAACAGCACAGAATACGCCTTCTGGAGTGGCCCAGTCAGAGTCCTGACCTCAACCCGATTGAAATGCTGTGGCATGACCTTAAGAGAGCGATTCACACCAGTTATCCCAAGAATATTGCTACACTGAAACAGTTTTGTGAAGAGGAGTGGTCCAAAATTACTCCAGATCATTGTGCAGGTCTGATCTGCAACTACAGGAAACGTTTGGTTGAGGTTATTGCTGCCAAAGGAGGATCAACCAGTTATTAAGTCCAAAGGTTCATATACTTTTTCTTCCCTGCATTGTGAATGTTTACATGTTATGTTCAATTAAACCATGGCAACATCTAATGTTTGTGTAGTATTATTTTAAGCAGACTGTGTTTTTCTATTGTTGTGACTTAGATGAAGTTCAGAGCACATTTTATGACCAATTCATGCAAAACTCCACGTAATCCCAAGGGGTTCACATACTTTTTCTTGCAACTGTATACAGCCAACAATGAGTAATCATTTACAGAACTTTGTTTTCTAGGACCTATAACAAGAAAAAAATATCTGAGGAATATACTATAGTTTTAGTACATGTGAAAACATCAATTCCTTGAAACCTCAGAAAATCATAAGCAAAGCCTTTGTGACAACATATCATGCACAAATGTTATTTATTGAATGTAAATCTCAGATTATGTTCATGTCATGGAAATTATGCACAAACACAGCCAATTAAAGGACAAGATATGTGAATAGAATAATTGTTATTTGTAAGCTATGATTCTGTAAGCTATATTTATGGGTTAACACCATATAATTGTGGTTTATTCATTAAATCATTATTAAACAAGACATAGTTTAACCTAATGAGTGAATTGAGTTACTTTATGATATAAGTATTTGTAGCCAGCTTATTAAGAGATGTATGTGGTATGGGTTGGAGTGACGAGTCATTACAACTTTGAGGAAGAAATAAGGTATTAGTGACTCAAGATCTATTAAAAGATTATAAAGAATATAAATGTTTATAGAAAATGTACATCATAATTAACTTTTTAAATACTTTATATGACATCCTTGCTTTATATGACTTTTTTGCTGAAAGCTTTTTGAATATGGAAAAAAACACAAACTATTTCATTCATGAGAGATATTGGTAAACTGAGTGGAAAAAAATATGCAGCTGTGCAAAGTTACAGCCATTATTTGTTCAAAGTAACCAATGATACAGATATGTTCTCTCTTGAAATAGATCAGTGTATAGTTGATGGGATCACATATGACGTTAATCAGACTTTTCACAAACGTCACGAAGAAGGACACATGCTGAACTGTACATGTTTTGGCCAAGGTCGGGGGAGATGGAAATGTGATCCTGTTGGTAAGTTGATTCCTTTCATGTTCATGTCAGAAGCACCAAGGCGCTTCAAGGTTGAAAGGATTAGTTGATGATATCACCGTTGCCCAGAGGAATGCCCAGTGGGGACTCCTTTCATATCCCCGTTAATGTGCCCACTGAAGTAGTATCTATCTATCTACTTTGCTATTGCACACTTTAGAACGTCTAGGTTGGCAGGAGCTGGAGTAAATGACGGAAGCTCACTGTGTCATGCAGCAGTCCTCGGGTCTCGAACTCGAGTTTGCGGATCATCAACTCAGCATCTTAACAATGCTTAGGGTCCTCACATTTCATGTTTAGAGCTATATACTATAAGGGGTTACTACCATGACTATGCCAGTAATTTTAGGCTGCTGCAAACAGTAAGAATTGGGCTACAAAGGAACCTCTATGACTTAATGCTTATCTACATCCTTACCACCACATTAAACTGCTTGCTTCTGTTCTATTTCCTGTGTTTTTCTTTTCATTTGTACAGTGCAGAAGACAACCGATCTATTACTTTTTTCCCTAGTTGGTTGTTAACCCAGCCTTCATGTAATCCAAGTTAGATAGCTCTATGTCTCAGTTTGGAAATCCTAGAATTAGAGAACTAAAGCAGAGCTCTAACTAATACTATCTTACCTGAAACAAAGTAAGCATATTTTATGTGGCTTCTGCCTAGTTTTGCACTCATCAAAATAATCTGGGGTGGGTTCTAGGCTTCCACATTTGGTAATCTAGGCTTCCACAGAAGAGGAGAAAGAGGGCAAGTGACAACATGTGCATCAAAACAGAAACTGCACATTTCATTATGACATTTGATAAGGAGAAGGCTTCAGCTGTGGCATCAGGATGCATATTGTCATTTGTCACCCAATTGCCTGCTGTGCCAGAGCGGAGGGACTTGCCCGGGCAAGTCCCTCTGGCGCAGCAAGCAATGGGATGTGCATGCGCAGCTGGCGCGAAGGACAGGGTGGCGACGGCACTGCAGCAGCTTTTTTGGCGCACTCAAGATCTCCGGTAATTTTTGGCGGTCTCCAACCACCTGCCGGTGCTGGGCAGCAGCTGGCAAAGAGGCGGAGGCTGGGAGGCTTCTCGCAGGTGCACTGAAAAAGAGAGCTTGCCTTCCCCTCTGCCACCAGTTGCCATGGGAAGAAGGTAAGCCCGAAGAAAGAGGAGGTTGTGGGGGAGGAAGTGGGGCACCTCGCAACAAGGGGGGGCGAGATGTGAGCTGGTGGGGAGCCCAGCGGCAACGTCTCAGCCCTGGCTTGCCTTCCTCTCTGCCACCAGCCGTCGCAGGAGGAAGGTAAGCCCAAAAAGACGGTTGTGGAGGAGGAAGTGGGGTTAGGGCCGGGGCCTCTGAAGGACGGGACATGGGGCAATGCGTATGACAGGCGAAGGGAGAACGGGCGGCATGCAGGAGGAGGCCTTTGACAGATTAGGCCAGGCCTGGGCAGAAAATAAGTAGAAAGAAAGACTGCAATAGCTCTAAGTTCAATTTTTTTCCTACCCCTTTCTGTGGGTGTTGGCTTGGTGGGGGGGGGTGTCATGTGACTGGGTGTGCTGTGAGTGATGTCAAGTTGGCCATGCCCACTCAGTCACATGAACCCCCCAAGCCATGCTTACAGAACCGGTAGGAAAAAAATTTGAATACCTCCACTGGGTGGAATGTGGCTATCTGTTTTTATTAGGTTTGCTTGGAGGTGCCATTTTTTGAAGTAGTCTTTGAGCTTCTGGAGATCTTGAGAAAGGGCATCCTCTGCATCACTGAAGTTGGTTCTTTGGATTGTGAGATTGATAGCATTAGCACAGATAAATTTCTGAGAAACATAGAACATAGAATAACAGGGTTGGAAGGGACCTTGAAGGTCTTCTAGTCCAACCTCTTGCCCATGGCAGGAGATCGTATACCAGTGATGGCAAACCTTTTAGGGACCGAGTGCCCAAACTGCAGCCCAAAACCCACTTATTTATCACAAAGTGCCAACATGGCAATTTAACCTCAATAATGAGCTTTTGTGAGGAATTTCAATCACTTTCACAACTTGACTTCTCCCTGGTGGCACTGGATTTCTTTAACAGCACAACTCAGGAATTATGGGAGTGTAGTGCAGTAGCCTCTGGAGAGCCATCACATCCTTATTCCTTCCTTTCTCCTTTTTCCTTCCTTCCTTCCTTCCTTCCTTCCTTCCTTCCTTCCTTCCTTCCTTCCTTCCTTCCTTCCTTCCCTCCCTCCCTCCCTCCCTCCCTCCCTCCCTCCTCCTGATTTCACCTTTCTCCCTTTAATCCTGTATATTATGGTTTCTTATTGTTAGTATTTATTAAAGAATGCTGTGTAGCTTAGAAGCTCTCAGCAAAAATAACAGCAGCTGTTGTTTGTGGCTGAAGCTATCCCGGGGTTTTATTTTTACACAAACAAACACACACACACACACACACACACACACACACACACACACACACCTATTTTTATTCCACTTTCCCTGGGTCCTTGGGAAAGGAATGGCATCTTTTCCCCATTTCTGTCTTTAATAAACCCTAACCCTCCTTGCAGCCTTTTAGCTACTATTGTCCCACCTTGCTTCCTCCTCCCCTTAAAACAAGGCTGGGGAAAAAAGTCGCGAGGGGGGAATCTAAGGGGGAGGGAAGAAGAGATCCAGGCAGATCCCTCTCTGAATAGCCTCCAGCCCAGATTTCAACTGATTTCCTAACCAATCTTCCGACAAACAGACTACCACCCCCCTTTTTGGACCGCCGGGCCTTTATTTTCCCCATTTATTGGGGGAAATTGGATTTTTATTGGGTTTTCCCTCTGCCCCATGCCAAAAGGAAAGCCAGCCCGTCTTCTCCTCTTACAAGACCCCCTACCCTTCCCCCTACCCCCCCATCCACTCAATCCCACTTTGGGACAGAGGAGTGCATGCTGGAAACACATGTTTGGGCGACGTTGGTGTGTGCCTTCTGACCCTCCAGCGCCCGGCCCGCAACTCTCCGTGCTCCTCTAAGCCCGGCTTGCTGAGAAGTGGGGGTAGCAGCCCTAATGTCTCCGCTGCCCCCTGCCCCCTCCCACGGTCGCAGCCATTGCTGCCCGGGTTCCTCAAAGGCGCAATGCATTGCAAAGGCGGTAGCTTGTGTCTGGAGGTGCCGAACAGTGTCCCGCTGCAAGAGCAGGGCCAGGCCTCTTCACAGTCTGACTTGTCAATGGGTGCACGACTGTTGGGCCAGCCACACAAACACCCCACTGGGCTTTTGTGGCTTTTGTGCTCAGTGCTCAGCCGGGGGAGGGGAGCGTTTCCCCATGCTGCCCCCTTCTTTTTCTTGGCCTCGCCGCCAAGGAGGAGGAAGGCCAGGCTTGGGGGATGGCCCCCACGCCGCAAGATTCACCCCCGCTGTTCTCTTCCAGCCCTCTTTGCTGGTGGCAACAGCAAATGTACCATGATGAAGACGGAATCCTGTTGCCATGCAAAGGCAAGTGTAGAGGCCTGCACTAAGGCTCCACCCATCGCCATGACAGGGTGACAGCTCTTTCATCCCTCTGCTGCGACAGGGTGACAGGGAGCCACAGTCATAATGGGCTTCAGGAGGAGGACGGACCCCGCCACCCCCATTGTGAAGTGCGTGAGTGAAAAAGTTCACTCAATTCCAACTTCGTGAGATCTTTCTTTCGCGAGAAGTTGGTACTGATTGAATAAAACACGCTCGAGAAATGCGATTGGAGCTGGGTTGGGGCGATGGCATGTGTGCCCATAGAGAGGGCTCTGCATGCCATGTCTGGCACGTGTGCCCCAAGTTCGCCATCATGGTCCTGTACAGGGGTGAAATCCAGCAGGTTCTGATAGGTTCTGGAGAACTGGTAGTGGAAATTTTGAGTAGTTTGGAGAACTGGCAAATACCACCTCTGGCTGGCCCCAGAGTGGGGTGGGAATGGGGATTTTGAAGTATCCTTCCCCTGCCACGCCTACCAAGCCACACCCACCAAGCCATGCTCACAGAACCGGTAGTAAAAAAAATTGGATTTTACCACTGGTCCTATTCCATTCCAGACTTTCTTTGGGCTTGATGGGATGAATGCACATGATCATAGAAAGAATAATGGAACAGAATAATAGAGTTGGAAAGGATGCTGGAAGTCCTCCAGTCCAACCCTCCACTCAAGCAGGAGATTCTATACTATTTCAGACAAATAGTTATCTAATCTCTTCTTAAAAACAGCTTCAGGCAGGTCATGGATGTACAAGTTAAAAAGTCCAGGGCATAGCACTGATCCTTCTGGTAGTCCATGATTCAACTTACAATATCTGATTCTATTGAATTCTGTGAAAACGTGAAGAAATGACCCATTAATCAACATGTTGTCAATGAAGGCAATGGTGTTACAAGAAGGTATAACCTTTATTCGTTTGAGAAGCCCTTCTCCCCAGGTAGGCTGCCAAGAGGTGAAGAAAAACAGAGATATATTTCATTTTCATTTTGTTCATGGCTTCCATGACGGTCATGGACCTGACCCAGCTAATTCATGACCCTACGCACACAGGGGGAAACACATTGGACCTGGTTTTTGTCTCTGGACAGTGGTTGAGTGATCTTGAGATAGGGGATATAGTCATCGAGCCCTTGTCATGGTCGGATCACTCTCTCCTTCACCTTGACCTTCGAAACGCGGCACCCCGCCGCAGGGAGGCGGAACCGATAAGATGGTACCACCCCAGGCGCCTGATGGAACCAGATAGGTTCCAGACGGAGCTTGGGCCAATTCCTGAGGTTCTGGCTCACGCCTCGGCTGGAGACCTAGTGGCCGCCTGGGATAGGGTGGCCGCTGGAGCTCTGGATCGGGTCGTGCCTTTGCAGCCTCTGACCCGGCGCTGATCTCGCCTGGCTCCTTGGTTCACCGAGGAGTTGAGGGAGATGAAGCGCCGGAAAAGACGCCTAGAGAGTAGTTGGAGGGCTAGTCTTTCTGAATCGGACCGGACACTGGTAAGATCTCATATTAGGAATTACCTAGTGTGCTCATTTTGCTGCTCTTATTGCGTCATCAGATAATCACCTGGCCGCCCTGTTTAGGGTAACCCGCTCCCTGCTCCACCAGGAAGCCTGGGAGGACCCCTTGGAGGGAAGAGCCGAGGATTTTGTTCAGTATCTGCATGACAAAATCACTCAGATTCGGGAAGGTCTGGACTCTGACTGGGTAGATCCAGCGGGGGTGACGGAGGCAGGTCTTGAGACTGTTATCTGGGATGAGTTTGATCCTGTGACCCCAGATGATGTGGACAGGATTCTGGGTAGATTGAACGTGACCACATGTTTGTTGGACCTGTGTCCCTCCTGGTTAGTGCTGGCTTCCCGGGAGGTGACGCGAGGCTGGCTCCAGGGGATTATAAATGCTTCACTGGGTGAGGGTGTCCTCCCCGCCGCCCTTAAGGAGGGGGTGGTGAGGCCCCTCCTCAAGAAGCCTTCCCTGGACCCGGCAATATTGGCTAATTATCGTCCAGTCTCCAACCTTCGTTTTGTAGCGAAGGTTGTTGAGAGTGTGGTTGCGGGACAGCTTCCCCGGTACCTGGATGAAGCGTTGTATCTGGATCCGTTCCAGTTGGGTTTCAGGTCTGGGTACAGCACGGAAACGGCATTGGTCGCATTGGTTGATGATCTCTGGAGGGCTCGGGACAGGGATTGCTCCTCTGTCCTGGTCCTGTTAGATCTCTCAGCGGCTTTTGATACCCTCGACCATGGTATCATGCTGCACCGGTTGGAAGAGTTGGGGGTGGGAGGCACCGTACTAAGGTGGTTCTCCTCCTTTCTCTCTGACCGGTCACAGTCTGTGTTGACAGGGGGGCAGAGGTCGACCCCGAGGCCCCTTATATGTGGGGTGCCGCAGGGATCGGTCCTCTCGCCCCTTTTGTTCAGCATTTATGTAAAGCCGTTGGGTGAGATCATCTGTGGCTTTGGGGTGAAGTACCATCAGTACGCTGACGACACCCAGCTGTACATCTCCACCCCGGACCACCCCAACAGTGCCCTTGAAGTGATGTCCCAGTGCCTGGAGGCCGTACGGATCTGGATGGGGAGGAACAGGCTCAGGCTCAACCCATCCAAGACCGAGTGGCTGTGGTTTCCGACGTCCCGATATAGTCAGCTGGTGCCATCGCTGACTATTGGGGGCGAATCATTGGCCCCCACGGAGAGGTCTTGCAACTTGGGCATCCTCCTGGATTCACGGCTGTCTTTAGAAGAGCATTTGACGGCCGTGACCGGGAGGATTTTTCATCAGGTTCGCCTGATCCGCCAGTTGCGTCCCTTTCTAGATCGGGACTCCCTACGCACAGTCACTCATGCCCTCGTTACCTCTCATCTGGACTATTGCAACGCTCTCTACATGGGGCTCCCCTTGAGGTGCACTCGGAGGTTCCAACTGGTGCAGAGTGCGGCCGCGCGGGTGGTTATGGGAGCGACGTGGAGTTCCCATGTAACACCTCTCCTGCGCGAGCTGCACTGGCTCCCGGTGGTCTTCCGGGTGTGCTTCAAGGTTCTGGTTATCACTTTAAAGTGCTCCATGGCTTAGGACCTGGTTATTTACGGGACCGCCTGCTACCACCAATAGCCTCCCACCGGCCAGTACGCTCCCATAGAGAGGGGCTCCTCCAGGTGCCGTTGGCCAAACAATGTCGGCTGTCGGCCCCTAGGGGGAGAGCCTTCTCTGTGGGGGCACCTACGATCTGGAACGAGCTCCCCCCGGAGATACGGAGGATCCTGGATCTGCGCACCTTCCGCCGCGCTCTTAAGACTCTTCTATTTCATCAAGCCGGCCTGGCCTAAATCTTCCCCCTTTTAAATGTGGAAATTTTAAATTTGTTTAATTATAGGGTTATGGGTAAGGCATTTTAAATTAGGGAGCCATTTTGGATTTAATTTTTCTTTTAAATGTATTTTAATGTTTATATTATATGTTTTTTTTTGTTTTTTTTTTAGAAACTTTATTAAGATTTTTTACAAACAGAGAAAAAGAAAAACATACAAACAAAAACGTAAAAAACATAAATGTAATATCATTTTCAGTTGATATCGGATGTGCAGTGTTTTAACTATTTACATAAATAATACTTGGTGATATTTCAAATCACTTTTAACCATTATTTAACACACCTTTAAGTCTTTCTTTCATTTTATCATGCATCCACTTGTACCACCTTTCCCACACAATATAGTAAACTGACTTCTCGTCATCATTTAATTCATGGGTTAATTTAGTCATCTCTGCGCACTCCAGTGTTTTCCTAATTGTGAGCTCTTCTGGTGGTTGAGTTTTCTCTTTCCAGTACTGTGTGTATGCCAATCTGGCAGCTGTAATCATGTGAATCATTAAATGTATCTTTTCCTTTCCATATGGCTTCTTTACCATTCCCAGGAGAAATATCGCTGGTGTTAATTCAATATCTTCGCCAATTATTTCATATAACCACTTCCTGATCTTATTCCAATATCCTTTCGCTTCCGGGCATGTCCACCACATGTGAAAGAAGGTGACTTGACCGTGGCCACATTTCCAACAATTGGGATGTATATTAGGATATATCTTTGCTAATCTGGCCGGGGCTAAATACCATCTATGGAGCATTTTGTAATGGTTTTCCTTGTAGGCCACCGCTCTAGTCAGTTTAAGATTCCTGTTCCATGCCTCCTCCCATTCCCCAAAGTTTATATCACGCCCTATATTTTTCTCCCATGCATTTATTTGATTCTTTGTGATATCTTCGGACTTCTCATCACCTAATAAATAATTGTATAGTTTGGCCAGAATCTTTTTATTTGTTCCCATCAGGACTTTATCCAATCCATTTGATCCAAGTTCTAAACCGTATTGTTCTTTGTCTTTCTGATATCTAGATTTTATTTGCGAATAGGTCCACCAATCTAAGATTATTCCTTGCTCTTGTAAAGTATCATTTGGTTTAAGCTTCCCTCCTTCGTCTAAGATATCTTTATATCTGCCCATTTTCTCCATCCCCCATCTATTGGGGTGGATCAGGGCCTCCATCGTTGAGAGCCAATTTGGGATTTTTTTGTAATATCTTTGCCTAATCTGGATCCATGCTTGTATCAATGAATCTCTAATTTTATGTCTATGGAAATATGTCTTCCTTTTCTTCTCTGCGTCCCAAATATGGGCATGCCACCCTTTTTGCAAATCGTGGCCTTCTAGGGTAAGAATCCTCTTATTTTCCAGGGTAATCCAATCTCTTATCCAGACTAACTTAGCTGCCCTGTAATATATTTCCCAATCAGGGAGACCAAATCCACCTATATCTCTTCTGCCCCTTAAAATTTTGATAGAAAACCTCGGTTTTTTCCCCTCCCATATGAATTCTCTGATGATTTTGTCTAGTTCTAGAAAAACCTTTTTATCTAAATTTATCGGTATGTTTTGGAATAAGAATAATATTCTGGGGAGAATGTTCATCTTAATTGTGGCTATCTTGCCCAAAAGTGATAATCTTATTTCCTTCCATCTGTCAAGGTCTTGTTTCATCTTTCTAATTAGGGGAGTGTAGTTGTCGTCTTTCAGGGTCAAACATCTTGATGTAATCCAAATTCCTAGGTATTTAATTTTTTTGGCAACCTGTAGTCCTAATACTTCTTCTATCTCGTTTTTCTGATTCTCAGTTGTATTCTTAATCAATACTTTGGTTTTAGTTTTGTTCAATATGAAGCCTGCCACCTCTCCATATTTACTTAATTCCTCTAGCACTTTTGGTCCCGATTCTATGGGGTCTTCGAGAATTAGAGCTACGTCGTCTGCAAACGCTTGCGTCTTGTAAATCTCCTTCCTGATCTTCAATCCTTTTATTTCCTCATTAGATCTAATTTTCCGCAAAAGAACTTCTAAGGCCAAAATGAACAATAATGGGGATAGGGGACAACCTTGCCTTACTCCCTTACTAATTTGGAATGTTTTGGTCCTGTCCCCATTCACCAGAATGCTCGCCTTTTGGTTATTATAGATAGATTTAATCATCATTTCAAAATTTGTTCCGAATTTCATAATCTCAATTTGTTTTGTCATAAATTTCCAATTTAGATTGTCAAATGCCTTTTGGGCATTGACGAAGATTAGGGCCATCTGTTTTCCGGGGTGTTCTTCGTAGTACTCTAGGGTGTCTAGCACAATTCTCAAATTGTCTTTAATTTGCCTCCCCGGAAGGAATCCGTTCTGATCTTTGTGTATCCAATTATTTAGTATCTTTTTCATTCTTTCTGCCATTATGCCCATGAATAATTTATAGTCAGTATTTAGGAGCGAAATTGGTCTGTAATTTTGAATTTTGGGTCGGCACCTTCTTTCAGCACAAGTGTGACATGTGCCTCCTTCCATGACTGGGATTTTATATTCTGTCAGTGCATCATTAAAGATTTCTAGCAATTTCGGTTGGAGTATTTCTTCTAATTTTTTGTATATTTCCCCTGGGAATCCATCGGGTCCTGGCGCTTTGTTATTTTTCAATTTGGAAAGGGCCATTTTTAGTTCTTCAATTGTGATCTTTCTATTAAGCATATCTTTCTCTTCATCCGTTTTTTGTGGGAGCACTGCATTTGTCAAATATTGTTCAATTTTATCATCCGGTACCTCCTCTTCTTTGTATAGGGATTCATAATATTCTCTCGCTCTACCCAATTTTTCTTCCTCTTTAGTCAATAGCTTGCCCTTAGAGTCTTCTAAGATATGAATTATACCCTTTTCATTTTCCTTTTTTAATTTATAGGCCAGCCACCTGCCCGATTTGTTAGTATTCTCAAAAAGATATTGTTTCATTCTTTTCATTCTTTGTGCCAGTTCTTCTTGCTCCATGATATTTACTTTGTGCTTCCACATCATCCAATTTTCTTTGGCTACTTCATCTTCTGGGTTATCTTGAAGTTTTCTTTCTGATTCTCTTATGTGATTTAAATAATCTTCCAGGATCTTCCTTTCTTCTTTGTTTTTATGTACGGTATATGAAATCACGACTCCTCTCAGGTAAGCCTTCATAGTATCCCATACTATTGCGCGGGATTTTCATTTATTTTCATTTTCCTTGAAAAAGAAATTTATTTCTTCTTTGAGTTTTTGTATACAGTCTCTATCGCCCAGTAGTTTAGCATTAAACCTCTACCGCCGTTGGTACTTTCTCTGTACAGACTTCCATCTAATTTCTATTGGGTTATGGTCTGCCCAATCGTTCGGGTTGATTACAGCCATTCCAATTTCTAACCCTAAATTCCTGCTAACCCATGCCATGTCAATTCTAGACCACGACTTTTGTGCATTTGAAAAGAAGGTATATTGCCTGTCGTTTGGGTGCAGGGTACACCAAATATCAATTAGGTCTAATTCATCAACTAAATCGGAAAAAGCTCTCGGTAAGTTTGTCCTTTTATTTTTTTTTACTTTATTGCTCTTGTGGTCCTTCTCCGAGTCCACGATGCCATTAAAATCCCCTATCATACAGATTTCATTATATGCCATTTTTACTAGTTGTTCATGAAGTTTCTTGAAAAATTCTCCCTGTTTTTTATTTGGGGCATAAATGCCCACTAATAATACCTTGGAATTCCCTCTCTTAATTTCAATTATGAGGATTCTACCCTTTGTATCTTTAAACTTTTGCTCTGCTTCAATTCCTTTTTTTACATAGATTACCACCCCCCTCTTCTTTTTCTCTGCCAGCGAGACAAATGTTTGACCAAATTTTTTATATTCTAGACATTTACCCTCTTCTTTTTTTATGTGTACCTCTTGTAGACACATTATATCAACATTTTGTTTACCTAGTTTTGTTAATATTCTTTTCCTCTTTTTGTGGTCGTTTAGACCATTGACATTTACAGATATTAATTTCAAGTCATTCATCTCTATACCCCTGTCTGGTTACTGGTTCTTGTTTGTTCTTACGGCTCTTACTGGTCTTGCTTTCTTCCCTTTGGCTTCTTCTTCTTCTTCTGTCTTCTCCTCTACAGTTGCTTCGTTTGTGTTCTGTTGGTGTAGGGCTTCCTCCTCCACTGCTACTGTCTCTGGTTCTTCTTTGCTACCCTGCTCTTCTTCCATGCCTCTCAGCTGGTCAAGGAAATCTTGTGCTGTACTCAAACTTTCTATTTTAATTTTTCTTCCTTGCCAGGTTATTAGCATCCCTTCTGGGAGGAGCCACCTGAATAGTATCTTTCTTTTGTTCAACTGTATGGCCAAAAATCTGTATTCCTTTCTCATCTCCCGAACTCTTCTTGGTATCTGTTTTAGAATTATTATTTCTTTTCCTCGATATGTTATCTGTTCGTCTCTTGCCAAGTTGTATAGAATATCTTTAACTTTTTTCCTTGCAAAGCGGATATGTACTTCCCTAGGAAGCTTATTCCTTCTTGCATAATTTGTCTGGACCCTGTATACGTCGTCTAACTCTCTAATTATCACCTGTTTATCTTGTTGAAGTGCATCAGCTATCAGCTCCGCTATCTTCTCGCCTAGATCTTCCTCTTTGTCCTCAACAACATTCTGAAATCGCAAGTAGAAGGAAGCCCGGTCCATCTCTAATTGGGTTATTGAATCTTCTAACTCTTTATTTTGACTTGTTAATGTTTGGTCCACGATATCCAATTTCTTTTCGATTTGGTCAATTCTTGTTTCGGCTTTTTGAATTCGTTGCTCATTATTGAATATTGATGTTTGGATTTCATTCATTTTCTGGTCCAATGCATGTATATCTGATTTTAATTCGACATGGTTATTTAACAGTTTTTCCTGCATTGCCATCATCGTTTCTTGAATCAAGGTTAACGACGCTTGCAGAGTTTGCATTGCCAGGCCTTCTGTTGATTTCTGTGTTGCCGGAGAGGTTGTAGCGATGGTGGGATTAGAGGGAGTCTTTTTTCCTGTTTTCCCCACTGTTGATGACATGCTTGTCATTTTTTTCAGGATTTTTTTTTGCTCTCTAATTATCCTATCAATATTACTCCAAATTCTCATTCGCCAGTTAGCGCTTCTGTTATCTTTCTTTTATATATATGTGTGTGTGTGTGTGTGTGTGTGTATGTATGTATGTGTATGTATGTATGTATGTATGTATGTATGTATGTATGTATGTATATATATTTCTATATCAAATTATTTCTTGTAAATCTTTGGATGAATAAAGCTAATTTTCCAGTGGACAATCACTATCAATATCTATAAAGGGGTCTAAATCTCTTCCCAACAATACCTTATATTCAATATATCGTTAATATGTATTAAGTTGGCTTAGCAGTTATAAGTTAGACAATTCAATACTAGACAATCAATATATCAATTAATCAACAATTCACAATCAGTGTATCAATTAATTTAGCTAAGTGTTGTATTCTTAAATGCTTAAAATACTATAAATACTATATATAGGAATTTTAAATACTTGATTATAGATACAATTATAATTTTAAGTACTATAGATACTAAACAGCGGAATCAATATAGGGAATTTAAAATACGATTGCTTAAAAATATAATATATATATCTAGCCCAAGAAAAAAAAAATTATGGATATATTTACAATTCTTGCTGGTAATAATAGTTTTAACAATCAGGATACTGGGAAAAGAGTATCTAGAGCAGTGGTTCTCAACCTTCCTAATGCCGCGACCCTTTAATACAGTTCCTCATGTTGTGGTGACCCCCAACCAGGGGTGGGTTCTAAATTTTTTTTACTACCGGTTCTGTGGGCGTGGCTTATTTTGTGGGCGTGGCTTGGAGGTCGTGACCGGGTGGGCGTGGCTACCTGGTCATGTGACCGGATGGCCATGGCTATGTGTATAGGGACTACTCAAAGGGCTGAAAAAAGTCATTTCTGACAGGTCCTCGCACTTTTTACTGGTCCTCACACTTATGACCATCCTCACATTTATGCCTGTGCAGCATTCTTAACAACCATGTCACTCATTTCACAACTGCTTCTCTTCAACATGGTATAAGATAGGACAAAAAATGTAAAATGTGAGGACAGTCGTAAATTCGAGGACTGGTCAAAAGTGCGAGGACCAGTCAAAAATAACTTTTTCAGCCCTCTGAGTAGTCCCTGTGCACAAAAGACTACCCAGAGGGCTGAAAAAGTGATTTCTGACAGGTCCTCGCACTTTTGACCGGTCTTCGCAGTTATGACTGGTCATCATTTATGCCCATTGTAGCATCCTTAACAACTGTGTCACTCATTTCACAACTGCTTCTCTTCACCATGGTGACAAGATAGGGCAAAAACATAAATTGTGAGGACAGTCGTAAGTTCGAGGACTGGTCAAAAGTGCGAGGACCAGTCAAAAATAACTTTTTCAGCCCTCTGAGTAGTCCATATACATAAAAGGATATAGCAATAGAGAGGGATGAAGGAAGGGAAGGGAAATTAGAGGAGGAGTGATGGTAAGAGAGGGAGGAAGAGAGGAGAAGGAGAAAGAAAGAGGAAGTAGGGAGAAGAAGAAGAGGGGGGGAAGAGAAAGTAAGAAAGAAAGAAAAGACAGAGGTGGTAGGTTTGAGGAGAAAGATTGCTGTACAATAAAAAAGATGAAAGGGAAGAAAGCCAACCCCAAACAAATATAAAGATATTAAGATAAAGAATGAATTGTTAAACTTTAAAGAATAAAAGTGAACAAATAGCAATAAATAGCAATAATTAGAAACACACATACAAACATACAACGTATTTTCTTTGAACAGAGTATTTGGCCGGTTCACAAATTTAAACAGTTGTAGGAGGTTAGCACCCACCCCTTTCCTAGAAGAATGAAATATTTTGGGAAATATTAAAAAGGCAGAATATTATATTTCCCTGGATGAGAAATGGAGAAGCATATTTTACAGACAAAGCAGCTCCCACCTTCCTGCCCCCCACCCTTTGTTAATGGGCCAGAGGCAGAAAGTCAATCCTTTGTCAAAGGACATTTGCAACACAATAGCAACAGAAACTAACACAATGGGCCCCATCAAGCCATGTGATCCTGTCCACCATTAAACCATCTTTCCAAGCAATCTCCATGTTTCCAGTGCCTTTTTCCCCACTTGGAGCAGAACCCAGAAGGATATTTCTTCCAACACAGTATTTAGTCATTTCAATTAAATTTACAATTTCTATATTTCCTTTTTACCATATTTATTCCTCATCTATTTTTTTTTTAAAAAACCAATATTACCCTTCATCCTCATCTCTAATCTTAATCAAATTCAATTTTTCCCTTCTATTCTATATTATACCCCTTCCCATTGTCATCTATTTTTATATCCATCCTCACATTGGTTAATTATGTAATACAGTTGTTTAATACAAATTCAACATTTTAATATAAATCAATTAGTTATATAACTATCTTTTTTGTATATTAATCAATATGAACATGAATATTCCAATTATTTCCATGCAATCCAATTTCTTACAAATCAATTAATTATATATACCAATACTAATAAACCAAATAATTTCCCCCATATATTCCTCCAAACCACAACCATTTCTGCTTTCAACACAATATACAATTAATAGTATCTCAATTATTACAATTCCCTAAATAGAGCTTTTTTTCTTTTGTGTTTTAAAATCTTGCCCTAAAATCTTGCCCTAAATTTCCCATTGTTTGCAGTTTTGCACCTACCTTTTTTGGTGAGGAAAAAGAAAAAGAAATCTCTCTGCCTCATTTTGTCACGTTGCAGAAAAGACCCTTCTTTAGTTTCAATTTCGCTTTTCAGCATAGGTAGGGGGAAAAAAATTTGCTCCAGGAATTTACCTCTTTGCAGCTAGCTCTTTGAAGCCCCGCGGCAAGAATTTAAACAGTTGTTTTTTCCCTTTAGCCATCAGCTGGGACTCCGGAGGCAGCAATAGATTGGGAGTGGGCGGGGTAAGCGAACGGCGACCGGGCGATCCAGCAGAGGCAGAGGGTGAGGGTGAGTGAAGGCGTGGGGGGGGGGCGAGAGAGGCCATTTTTTGTGAAATGGCCGTTCGACCCCCAAAGGGGTCGCGACCCCCAGGTTGAGAACCGCTGATCTAGAGGCTCAAACACTGTTAGCTAAATATTTTATATTCTTCTTTTTTTTTTTTCCCCTTTAGGATAATTTTAAATAACAATAATTTTTAAATAATTTTTAGAAAAGATTTAAATGGTTTTCCTTCAAACTCCTATATGACTATATACCAATGAATTAATTAGTTAAATACTGCAGTTTTTATATTACTAAATATTAATAAGTTAATATATAAAATATGCAAAGTTACTATAGATATAAGTGAGTATACTTAGATAATTAATTAATTAATTAGATGAATGCAAATCAAATAACACTATATAAGAGTATATCTTGTAAGCAAGGAAAGTCAAGACTTAAATAACCTAAAAATTAACAGTTCTTATTAATAACACTATTACTATGCAGAAGGTCAGGAAGTTAAGGATAGCGTTATCAAAAGTAAAAAGAATAAAGAGGAAAGCTATCAAGTTGCAATAGGGGACAAATGGTATTTTCCACAAAGATAAAGTTTTTGATTTGGATTTTTTTTTTTTCACTCAGTCATCAATCTCCTCCAATCCTTCCTTAGCCACAGCCGAAGCTCTATGATAAATCTCGCAGCTAGATTGTCTCTATGCCTGTCCTTTTCAGTTTTGCTCTGTCAGGCTTCTTTAATGGCTGCACTTCCTGTTCTCTGGTACAGGCAAGTAAGGTCCGATCTTCAGCTTGATTCACCTTCCTACTATGGCCAGCAAATGAGGAACAAAATTTTTCTGAGTTCTTATATGTTCCTTGCTCTCTGTGTCCACCAAACCTCTTTTTACGCAGGCAGTTTCAGCGTCCTCAGTCTTTCCTTTTCTGCGCCGGCTAGACGAGCTCTGTGCCTTGGCAAACTGCTCTTTGATCTCCAGCGCCGCTCATTTCCACTCTGAGCCCCTCGCGCTCGTCTACGCCGACCCCTTTTTGATGTTCAAATCCACATAGGCAGGAAAAGTAAGTTTCGATCACGCCACTGCAACCTCCGATTTTCCTTGCTTCCTTCTAGTTGTCAGCTACCACAGCTTCAAGTCAGCCATTGAGAGGCTGACTCACTCACGCTGGTTTGACAGAGCCGCCCGGTTTTTGCGAGAAGTGCTTGCGCTTCACTTTCTCGCTCACCCGACTCTCTCTATTGTCCGTGGGGCTCTCCAGGTCCCGTGCCCCCGAAGGGATCCCCAAAACGTGGTGACAGGTGGTGTTGAGGAGTAGCGATCACTCACTCAGCACCATGTCGCTGCAGCTCACCAACCGGAATGTTTATATTATATGTTTTTTAATCTTGGCTGTTCACCGCCCCGAGTCCTTCGGGAGAGGGGGCGGTATAAAAATTTAATAAATAAATAAATAAATAAATAAATTTTCCTTTGGAATCCATTCTCCAGGTAGGAAGTTAGTGCAAGGACTTGATTGCTACAATCATTTTTTTGAATCAAGTTTTATTGAATTTCCCCCCCACATTCACCCGCATCTTTTTTTGAACAAAGTATTGGCCATATCTTATCTTATACAATTTTTCAAATTCAAATACATTTTACTCAATTACAATTTTGCCAAAATCTTCCTTTCCCCCCTATTTTTTCTTTAATTCATATCTTAATATTTCTATGCTTATTTGTATAAACAATATCTTCATTCGCGCTCAAATTCTAATTTTCCTACTTGTTCACATTTATTCTCTTTTATTTATTAACAATTTCTTCTTTATCTTAATATTTATATGTCTGTTTGGGGTTGCCTTTCTTCCATTTCCTCTTTTTTGTTATACAGCAATCTTTCTTCTCAGTCTCTTTCATCTCCCTCTCTTCCTTCCTTCTTACTTTCCCCCTCCTCTCCTACACCTTACTACTTCCCCTTCCTTTCTCCTTCTCCTCCTTTCTTCCTCCCTAACTAACCCTCTCTCCTACTCTAATTTCCCACCTTCCTTCCTCCCCTCTCTTCTATCCCTCTCTCTCCTTCCCCTTCTCTTCCATCTCTCTATTTCTTCTTTCATCTTTCTCTATTGCTGTATACATTTTCAATTTAATATTTTCAATTATGGTGTCCAGGCAACCCTGACCTTTCTTTCATTTATTAAAATATATTTCTCAAAATTCCTCTTTATCTTTTTAATTATTAATAATATATGTTTATAAATCACATCTTAATCATTTCTAATTTCCCCCAACCTAATTAGTTCTTAATGTAATCTTAATTCGCCTTCTTTTCCGTTTTTTGATTACATTTCAAATATATAATTTAAAATATTACAATTATTACAATTCCCCCAATTAAATTTATCCATATTATTACAACTTATCATTTTATCAATCTCCAACACTGCAATTTAGAATATGACAATTCTTGCAATTTCTCTAATTTTCAATATAGCATATTTAAAACATAAAACATAAGTCTTATTTCATTTACTTCATACATCTCTATATTTTCCCATCATTTTAAGTCACTTAATTGGTATCACTATTTTATATTTTTTTCTAACATTCATCTTATCTGTTAAATCTTACAGTTCTAAATGTATTCCTTCTTTCATTTCTTTCTCCCTTTCTTCCTTTCTCCGTTTCTATTCTTTTTCTTTTTCCTCCCTCTTGTTGTGGCCCCGCCCTCTGAGCCTGTCCCATCGGAGGAAGAAAGCTCCGAGCATGAGGAAGAGGAGTCAGCCAGGCCTCCCTCTCCAGGCCCCTCCCCTCTGGCATTGTCTCAAGTGCCGGTCGAGGGAGAGGAGACAGCTGATTCGAGTCAAAGTGATAATGAAACATCATTCCTGGACGCACGCCTCCGAAGGCGTGATAAACGTTTGCAGCAGCTTAGGAGGCGTGCTAGGGATTAGCACTGAGTCACTGGACCACACCCCAGAGACTATATAATAGAGGGTAGTGGTCAAAGGATCCTTGTGACGAACAAAGCAAAACCTTGGAGTCACTAAAGCCTCGTCCGGAACTGCTGGGAGGAATATTATTTCTGTTTGGACTTTCTTGAACGTTCGTATCTTATCTGTCTGTTTGTGAAAATAAAGTAACTTGGCAGACGGTGTGTCTATTGCTGCCAAGTCGGAGATAAGAACTGGGTGCGTTCCAAAGTGTTTCCTTAACCCTCGACTGGCTGTGTGTGTGTGTGTGTGGGTACGGGGACAGATCACCTCTTCCTTTCTTTTGTGTTCTAAGATTCTGAGCTCTCCTATTCTGCCCTATATTTCCCAGTATTCCGTCTCTCTCTTTCCTTTTTCTTATATTTCCATTGTTAATCCCAGTAGATTTGTTTTGTATTTTAAAGTCATAAAATCTTTTGTTTTGCCCTTTATTTCCCATTATTTTCCATTCCTTTTCCCTCTTTCTTGTACTTCCACTGTAAATGCCAGTGTAATTTTTTAATCTTTTTATATTTTTTCTATTCCATCCTCTTTTCCTTCTCTGTTTCTTTCCCCTCTTTCTATATTCCCCATTATTAATCTCACTGTAGTTTTTAAGGTTCTTCCTTTTATTATTACAACCCATATCATTGTTTAATTTTCCATAGTCAGTCTCTTTGTCTTTGTCTTCTTCTTCGTTGTCAATCTCTCTTTCCTGTTTTTTATTGCTTATTTCCTTTTCAGCTTCCATGTATTCTTTGATTTATCAAGTTTGATTTTCCATGCAAGATTGTAATCATTTCCTTTATTTCCAAGCACATCATCTTCATCATTTCCTTAAGTTCCTGCGCCATTTTATTCTTTCTGGGTTGATATTATTCCAATTTAAAGCCACATTGTAATCCTCCTTTTTTAATCATCCTCCTTTTTTAATCATCAAAGTCTAACCGCTTGTAGTCTAACAGCTTATCATTGAACTTTTAAAAAGTTCAAGGTTTTATTTTTTTTTCTCACTACTTCAAAGTTTTCCCTCAAAACAAAAAGTTTAGTATCATACTCTTATTTCTCCTGAAGATGTCTCTTTACAATCCACAATTCCACTCAGCCAGTTAAAAAGTGTCCATTTTGTATTGTAATCCACTTTATCAATCTTTACGAATTTAAAAAAGAGAAAAAGAAAGTTTTCCCACTTCTTCTTTAACTTTTATGTCCAACCAATCAGTTTATAATCCAATCCACATCGGAAAAGTCCAAATTCCAACTTTACATTTTCATTCACCTTCAATTTTAAATCTTTAGTCGGACTCTCCTATAGAGCGCTTGTCACTTCCATATTTTCTCTCTATCCATTGTCTCCCCCTGTCACTATTTAGCTGCTATTTCCACACTGGGGTAACTCTAAAATTTTCCAAATTTTCTTTTATTACCTGTGAGTTGGCCAATCACTCACCCAGTACCAGTACTCTGTCCAAATCTTCACTCCTGCACAATGCTTATTCCGGATGCGATTCATGGCGATTCTTACTGATTCCCATTGCCGGATTGAAGAGCTTTTCTCAGGCTTTCTGAGGAACTTGCCTGTTCCTCTTTAGCTAACGAGCTGCCTCTCCTCTTCACTACAGGACAGATCCGGTCCGAAGACCCCCCGGTGATGGTTCGTCTGGCTGGGTTTCGCCAAGCTCATCGGAGCCTGGTATTTTCCCAACCAGTCACACCGTGTTGCTTCCGGAAACTCCCTTGATCGCCAAACATTTTGCCCCAAACAGTCATGTTTGGGGCAAAATCCAGTTTGTTCTATTTGGATTACAGATTCAATTTCTAGGGCATTTGTTTGACACAAATCTTTCTAAAAGTTTGTAGGTGACACAGAGAACAGCAATTGGCTTGTAACTTTGAGGAAAGTTTGAATCCTTCCCTGGCTTCAAAATTTCAAAATATCATTTTAGTCTGCAAATTAGGATTAAACCTGTCTGAATGTTCTTGAAGTTGTTTATCTTTTCTGGATTTTTTCTATCTGTGATTTAAAAAGATCCAGATTTCATTAGGTTAGTTTCTTAGATGCAGGAAACTTTAAACGGGTCAATCACTACACAGTCAATTCGCTTCACATTGAATAGGCACAACTTGCAGTACACAAATTAGAATAGGCACATTGAATAGGCACAACTTTGCAGTACACAAATTAGGACAAAAACTTTTCTTCTTTTCAAAGGCTGTAATAGTGTAAATGCAGCAGAGAGGAATAGAGGATGAGGGGATGAGGGGATGAGAATGATGTGTCTGTTCCTGGGAGGTGTTATTTTAGCCATTGCTTCTGCAAAGTTTGAATCAATTCCGTGGCAAAGCTTATTGCCTCCCTGTTAGAGGAGCAAAAGAAATAGTTTTCTCTTAATTACAGGAAAGAATGCCAAGAAGGTCCATAAATCCAGGCTTTTTGCAGCCTGTCCTCCCTCTTACCCAGTACCTCGAAGCTGTTCAACTGTCTGTTGAACTGATAGAAAGCCTTTGGAATGCAATGCCTTCCTTCTCTCTCAGCTGCTGTCAAGGCCAGACCTGGGGTGGGGAATTGGAAGCAACTTTTGCTCTGCCAGTGGCTGTACTTTGAAAATAAGCTCACTAAGTCCTGTTGCCTTTGCTCTAGCATACTGACTTTGCAGAGCAGAGCATTTTTAAAATTACAGAGTTACTTTTCTGAGGTCTTTCCATCTGCTGATGATTAGATTATCTGGTTCACCAACTCATTTGTGGTTTGCTTAACCATTCACTGAGTGAGCCGCAATAGTTTGTTTCACTCATTTCACTAAAATGGAAACTATGATTTATAACAGCAACAGTTTTTATGGAAAACAGATCTGGGTTGCAAAAACCAGGTGTCAGGTTTCGGTGCTATCTTAAATAAGTTTCATTTTCAAGCGCAAGTCTCTAATGAATCACTTTTATTTAAGAACAGAAAAAAACCCGACATTCCTGATTCAAATTGCAGCCAAAGTGGCTCCTCCTTCCAACCCCCTCCTCTTCCGCTCTCCAACCCCAATGTCCCATTGGCCATCATGCAGATCCATCTCTACGTCCCGGCACGTTCTTTTCACAGGAATGTGGCCCCCACCCTTGTCCCCCAGGAAACACTATCTGTTGCATACAGAAAACTAGGTAAAAGTTCATCTCAGCAATAAATCAACGCTTCTGGTCTTTGCTTCATCTCGTTCATGTCAGAACTGGAAGAGAGCCTAATTTGGAATGCTGACATCAGGATGGCTTAATGATGCAAACTCTGTTTTCTGCAGTTTTGCAGCATGGATCTGTAAGCTCAACCATTGTGCTTCCATAACATCTTACTGTAATGGCAGGGAGATACTTTTCAATGTATTCTCAGTTTTCAATATTCATTACTGGCAGCAGTACTGAGATAATTGTGAGGAGCCAATCAGTAAAATTACAAGGAAGTTTGTATATACAAAAATATACAGAACAGGAAGATGAGTTTATGGTTTTTTATGAGTTTTTCTCTTTTCCAAAGAGGATTTCTGTGTTAATGCACAAGACTAATGCACCACACCCAGGGTATTAGATTTTATTTTAGCATTGCAAATAATGGAAGCATTATAAGCCTCTACATTCTTAAATTGTATTTTTTGTTCTGGTGTGGTATTTTGTTTAAATTAGAATAATTTGTATGATAAGGTTTTATGAGCTGTTTCTCACAAATATGCTGTGCAGTACCTTTGGTTGAAAATTATATCCAAAATACATCAGACTCCACATATGGGGGTTGTACATCAGGTGATATTCTTTAATATGAATATTTCCTTGGGCATTGGGATATATTCCTTTTGTAGACTGTAAGTACTTCATGGCAAGATAAAATCTATCACCTACTTTAAAATCTTTTGGTTTCACACGTTTTTTGTTAGCTTGTTTCAGAATCCAGAATAGAACTGGAAGGTACCTTGGAGGTTTTCTAGACCAGTGCCCTGCTCAAGCAGGAGATCCTATACCAGGGGTCCTCAAATTTTTTAAACAGGGGGCCAATTCATGGTCCTTCAGACTGTTGGGGGGCCGGACCGGCTGGATGGGCATGCTAGGTGGTCATGTGGCTGGTGGTCATGTGACTGTGTAGGTGTGGCCAATTTAGCAATCCATTTTGCCAATTTAGTAGTCCATTAAACAATACACACAAATTAAACTTTAATTTGTTTTGTTCCTGGGAGTGTTTTATTTGCTTTTGTTTGCATGTTGCTCTTTTTACTAGATCATTTTTTAAGTTTTTTAGAATGCAGTGGTCCACTTCGGGAAACTCAGTTTTGCAGCAATTCTCAGCCCCAAGGACCTTGCAAACAACAAGTCTCAGTGTCTCTCTCTCTCTGTCTCCCTCCCTCCCTTTCTCTCTCTCTCTCTCGCTTCCTCCCTCTCTGTCTTTTCTCTCTCTCTCTGTCCCCTGGAGGGAGGAAGGAACCCCTGAACTGGTGCTGGGTGGTGGGAATCTGATGTCTGGAGGCTGACAAGCCGTGCGCTGAAGACCAGCTGGCCGGTGGGGAGGCAGGGCAATCCCGCAGTCTCCCCAAAAGTAACACATTTTTTGTCACTTGAAACTTGAACACTTAAGGCAGCCCTCACCTCCCGCTGCTCAGGCTCGGAGCTGTAAGCCGCATCCAGAAAGCACCATGATGGAGAGAAGCAGCTGGGGTCAACCCAAGCGTTGCTGTCCATTGCAGCTAGGAATTGGCCAGCTGAACCTCCATGCCATGCCAGATTGTCGAGGACGCCTCTCCATTAAAACGGGTCCAGCCAGTCGCCAGCCTCCCCCTTCCCGCTGGGCATGCGAGTGCTTCTGGTGTGGAGGTGGAAGCCAGGTGCTTGCAGTGGGAGGAGGCTCGGCAGGTGTCAGAGGGGCAGCAAGCACTTTGCGGCTCCTGAGACGGGTCGAGCCTCCCCGCTCGCAACATCTTCGCCTGAGGGCATTGCTGGCAGCCACTTCCTGTTCCTGCGGCTCAGGACATCTGTGCTCTCTCCGCTGCTGCTCAGCCTCCTTGATGCACAGAGGCAGGAGGCGGCAGCGGCTGCGGCAGCCACAGCATGGGTTTCGTTTGCTGCCTATGCCCTCTGAGTGGCAAGTAGCCGAGTAAGCCAGTGATCTGCCGGCTGCCTCTAATCTACCTGCCCGCGCCTGGCTTCTGCACCCTCGACCATGCTGCCCTCTCGCCTTTCTCCCCACCTCTCCCGGCCAATGGTGCTCATGAGTAAACTGCAGCTAGGAATCTCAAATACGGCCGAGAATGAATGTTTGTGTTGTAGCCGCTGGCTGAAGCTACTAAACAGCCAAGCTAAGTGCTTGAAGGACCCAATCCTGTCACTGGGAGTCCAGACAACTCAGTGTTTGGCGAGTGGCCGGGCTCCTTGAGAGACAAGTTCACAGGGGGCCGATCTAGCACCCGGACTAGTTACAACACAACATTCATTCTCAGTTGTATTTGAGATTCCAAGCTGCAATGGGCAGCAAAACTAGGGTTGACCTTGGTGGCTTCTCTCTGGTGCAGTGCTTCCTGGATGCAGCTTACAGCTCTGAGCCCAAAGCAGCGGGAGGCGTGGGCTGTCTTGGTGCCACCAGCCTCGGGTTCTTAGCAGTCCGTGGAGGACACACTTGAATCGGCGCTGAGACCAGGGCCCCGGGAGGGCGCGGGTGAAGACTTTTATGGTTTTCTTTCTGCCTCACAGAAGCAGAGATGGGCGGGAGGCCTACGAGCCCCAGTGCAGCAATTTCCTGAGGGCTGCCCGCCCACTCTTCCCTTCACCTCAGGCCCCACATCCAGCCCGTGAGCAGTGATGCCACTGGATGAACCTCCAGTGATGAAAGCACCCACAATGTCTGAAGGGAAGCTGTTCCATTGGTTAGTTGTCCTCACTGTTAGGAAGTTTCTCCTCAATTCTAGGTTGCTTCTCTCCTTGATTAGTTTCCATCCATTGTTTCTTTTCTTTTTTTTTTTTTTGCAGGTGTTCTAGATTCTGTATTTTTTTTAATAGAAACGTTATTGAGATTTTTTACAAATAGAAAAAAAGAGAGAAAAGACAAACATACAAACAAAAACATAAAAACATAGGTGTAATAACATTTTCAGTTAGTATCGGATGTGCAGTGTTTTACTATTTAAAGTTGTTTTAACCATCCATTGTTTCTTGTCCTGCCTGCTGGTGCTTTGGAAAATAAGTTGACCCCCTCTTTGTGGCAGCCTATCAAATACTAAAATACTGCTATCATGTCCCCCCTAGTCCTTCTTTTCTCTAGACTAGCCAAACCCAAATCCAGCAACCATTCTTCATATGTTTTAGCCTCCAGGTCTTTAATCATCTTAGTTGCTCTTCTTTGCACTTTTTCCAAAGTCTCAACACCTTTTTTGTAATGTGGTGACCAAAACTGGATGCAGTATTCCAAGTGTTTTATAAAGCAGTACTAATATTTCATGTGATTTTGATTTCATGCCTCTGTTTATACAACCCAGGATTGTATTAGCTTTTTTGGCTGCTGCTGCACACTGCTGACTCATGTTTAAATGATCGTCCACTAAGACTCCAAAGTCCCTCTCACAGTTACTGTCTTGGAGCCAGGTTTCGCCTAATCTGTACTTGTACCTTTGGTTTTTTCTGCCCAGGTGTAACACTTTGCTTTTCTCCACATTAAATTTCATTTTGTTGGATAAGGGCCCATTGTTCAAGTCTAGCAAGATATTTTTGGATCCTGAGCTTGTCTTCTGGAGTGTTGGCTATTCCTGCCAGTTTAGTGTAATCTGCAAATTCAATGAGTTTTCCTTCTAGTCTCTCATCTAAGTCATTTATGAAGATATTGAAGAGTACTGGACCTAAGACAGAACCTTGTGGTACCCCACTGCTTGCTTCCCTCCATGTGGATGTGGTACCATTAAGGACTACTCATTGAGTATGGTTTGTTAGCCAGTTACAAATGCATCTGGTGGTGATGCTGTCTAGTCCATTTTTCTACCTTACCCCCCCCGATAATAAGCCCAATCGGGCTTTTGAGCGCATGGCAATAAGGCCACGCGCTTATTTCAGGGTTCAAAAAAATATAAGACATCTTATTATTGGGAAAATATGGTAGCTTACCAAGAAGTAGATTGTAGTCTAGTTTTTCAAATGCCTTGCTGAAGTCCAAATATACAATGTCCACAGCATTTCGCTGATCTACTAATTTAGTCACTTTGTCAAAGAATGAAATAAGATTGGTTTGGCATGATCTATTTTTAACAAACCTGTGCTGGCTATAGTTATAGTTATAACTTTGTTTCTAGATGTCCACAGATCTGTTTTTTGATTATTTTTTCCAGTATGTTCCCAGGTATTGATTTAGGCTGTGGTTTCCTGGGTCTGGTTTTTCCTTTTCTGAAGATGGGAACCACATCAGCTTTTTTCCAATCCTCTGGTAGTTCTCCAGTCCAAGTTTTTTTTAAAGATATGATACAACAGCTCTTTCAGAACTCTGGGATGCAATCCATCAGGTCCTGTGATTTATATTCATCAAGGTCAGACAGGTTTTCTCTTACTATTTTCTTACTTATTTTAATTTTTATTTCTAGTCTGTCTTTTACACAAATATGTTCTGCTGTTTCACACAAATAGGTTCTGCAGTGCTTTAGGCTGAAAATTATATCCAAAATACATCAGACTCCACATATGGGGGTTGTACATCAGGTGATATTCTTTAATACAAAATTTCCGTGGGCATTGGGATATATTCCGTTTGTGGACTTAAGTATTTCATAGTGAGGTAAACTCTGTCACCTACGTTAAAATCTTTTGGCTTCACACATTTTTTTGTCAGCTTGTTTCTTATGTACCTGATATGTCTCCTCCAGTGCCTTATGGGCAACTGGCCAAGTGTTCTGCAGTTGGGCTATTTACTCGGCTTAGGAGGGTACATGTGGTTTCTCTTGAGGCAGCTCTGGCATAGCTACAAAGTCCTGCCTGGAGGCCATTTTAAATGGGGTTAATCCTGTGCTACTGTGCACAGAATTGTTATATGCTACCTCTGCAAAAGGCAAAAGGTCAGCCCAATTGTCCTGTTGGTAATTAATGTAGCATCTGTGGTACTGTTCCAGGGTAGAGTTGGTTCTCTCACACACCCAGTTAGTTTGGGGTGATGGGAGGAGCTTAAGTCCTGGGCGGTTCCCAGCAGCTTCAAAAATCCCCACCAAAACTGTGATGCAAATTGCACTCCTCTATCTGAATTAATGCGCTCAGGCACACTGTGCAAACTATACACATGTTGTACAAAAAGTTTAGCTAGCATCTTGTAGAGGGAATCTTAAGGCAGGGAACAAAGGGCACCTGTTTTGAAAAAAGATAGATAACAACCCAAATAACAGTATTTCCCCTACTTTCAGATAATTCCACAATAAAGTCCATAGATATTTCTTTCCACTGTACCTAGGAGCTGGCCACAGTCTGTAAAAGCCCTGTGGGCTTCCCTGATGGTCTCTTTGCCGCTGCACAAATTGGACAGCTGAATATCGGCCATATCATAACTTATACAATTTAACATATTCAAATACATTTTACTCAGTTACAATTTTTGCCAAAATTTCCTTTTCCCATTTTTTGATCATGTCTTAAATTTTCTATGCTTATTTGTATAAATAACATCTTTATTCATCCTCTAATTCTAATTTTTCTGTTTTAACCCATATTTATTCTCTTTTATTTTTAAATAACTCATTCTTTATCCTAGTGCATATATGCATGTTCGGGGTTGCCTTTCTTCCATTTCATCTTTTTTATTGTACAGCAATCTTTCTTTTTCTCAATCTCTTCCATCTCCCTCCCTTCTTTCCTTTCTACTTTCTACTTTCTTCTTCCCTCTTCTCCTACTCCTTCTCTACTTTCCCTTCCTTCCCTCTACTCCTCTTTCGTCTCTCTCTATTGCTGTATTTATTTTCTATTTTCTATTTTCCACTATGGTGTCCAGGCAACCCCGAGTTTTCTTTCATTTATTTTTTCAAAATTCCCCTTATCTGTTAATTATTAACAATGTATTTCAACTTTTTCCATTTTTATCTTAAATCCTTTGCTAGTATAACCTTCCAACCCTTAACAATATCTTTCTTCTATTTTATTACATGTATTGTTTTATTCTTATTTGCATCATTTATTAACATTTCTATTTCGCCACGACGCTTCCGGTTCCCCCAACCACATAGCTTTCAATGTCTTTCTTCAAGTAAGGCCACCAAAGCTGCCTCTTAACCAAGTGCAGGGCTTTTACAAATCTAAAATGTCCTACTGATTTAGAATCATGAGTATCCTTTAAAATGGTGCTCCTCAAGCTTCAGGGCACTTATAATTTGTCTCCAACCCAAGCCAGTCTATTGCGCATGGTGCAATCATTGTTATGAGTAGTAAGCCATTCATCAACCTTTAGTGCGTCTTTAAGCTTCTCACACAGTTCATTTGGAATCTAAGGTTCCTTCTTCCCCTGAGCTCTAGTGCTTACTGGAGCTGCTAGCTGCTTCTACAGGGGGCCCCCTTGCTGTTCATGGAATTGATCAATGAGGTGCTGCATGACTATTTGTACAAGGGAATGTTGGTGTATTAGAGTGACATTTTAATATACACAGAAACTATGGAGGAACATATAAAATTGGTGCAGGCTGTCCTTGAAAGGCTCTGAGCTGCTAAACTGTACGCAAAGCTTTCCAAGTGTGAATTTCACCAAGATAAGATTGATTAGCTGGATTACCGTATATCAAACAAAGGAGTGGAAATGGGCCCAGAAAAAGTAAAGGCAGTACTAGAGTCGGCCCCTCCCCAAACTAGGAAGCAATTGAAGAGCTTCCTGTCCTATGTGGACTTTGCCGCTTCTACTAAGGCGCGCTTCGTATTTTCCCAATCCTGCTTCAGTGATTCCATCCATTCACTCAGGGATATAGATGCTGGCGGTTCCCAGAGTAATTCAGGCATGGGGATGAACTCCATGCCGCTGGTGACCTGGAAAGGGGCCAGACCAGTGCTACTGTGCACCATGTTGTTGTAGGTAGCTACTTCTGCAAAAGGTACCAAGTCTGCCCAATTAGATTGCTGGTAGCATCTCAAATATTGCTCTACCATGGTTGTTGTTCATTCAGCCACCCTGTTCATGCTCAGATGAAAAGCCGAGCTAAGCCCCTGTGTGGACCCTATAGCCCTCAGGAACTCCCTCCAGAATTTTGTGGTAAACTGGACCTCCATATCGGAAATAATTCTGTGGGGCACTCCATTCAGCCTGTATATTTACCTTATGAACATCCTAGCTAATTTCCAAGCTGTGTGTGGACCTGAGCAGGCAGTAAAGTGGGCTTTTTTGAGAATAAGTCAATCACTGTCCAAATGACCGTGTTCCCGCCACTCTCTGGGAGCTCGACTATGAATACCATGGCAATTTTCTCCCAGGGTTGGCTTGGATTTGCCACTTGTTGGAGGAGTCTGCAGAGTTTCCTGGGTCTCTTCTTGGCAGCACGTGTGGTGCAACATTTTACATAATTCTCCACCTCTGCTTTCATTTTGGGCCACCAAAATTGCTTCCTGGCCAGGTGCAGGGTATTTATTTATTTATTTATTTATTTATTTATTTATTTATTTATTTATTTTTGCAATTTATATGCCGCCTTTCTCCTGAGGGACTCAAGGCGGCTTACAAAATGACAATTTCCAATACAAATCACAATAAAAAAAATTAAAATCAACACCCCAATTAAAACAGTTTAAAATTATAACAGTGTACATCCAAATGGATCAGTTGAGTTGACGGAAGAGCCACATCTTCAGCTCGCGACGGAAGGAAAGGAGGTCGGGGGCTGTCCTGAGCTCGGTGGGCAATCCATTCCAGAGGGTCGGGGCTCCCACAGAGAACGCTCTCCTCCTGGGGGCCGTCAGCCGACATTGTTTGGCCGACACCCTGAGGAGGCCCACTCTGTGAGAGCGCACAGGACGATGGGAGAACGGCAGGAGATGGTCCTGCAAGTACCACGGGCCTAAGCTATGAAGGGCTTTATAGGTAAGCACCAGCACCTTGAAACAAATCCGGAACACCATGGGTTTTGGGTTTTTAGGAACCCAAAATGTCTGGCAAGCTGTTATTACATATATATATATATATATTTGTTTTCTCAGGTTTTCGCGGGTGTTTGTATGTAGGTCTTTGGTTATTCGGGTCTTCTCCCACGTAATATATATATTATATATATATATATATAATCTTTACTAATGTGATGGACATGCCCTGAAGTTCTGGTTTTAAGTCTATACGTTGTTGTATAATTTCCTCCACCCATAACTTAATTTTATTCCAATAGCTTTTTGCTTCAGGGCATGTCCATCACATGTGGTAATATGAACCTGGTAACTGGTGGCATTTCCAACATTTAGCTGATTTATCTTTAAACATTTTTGCCAGTTTCTCAGGGGGCATATGCCATCTATAAACATTTTCTATTGATTTTCCTTGTATGCAGTGGACATTGTTAATTTATAATTTGTTTCCCATAGTTGTTGCCATTTATCCAATTCAATTGAATATCCAAATTTTTTTGCCCAGGCTATCATTGTTTCTTTTCTTGTTCTTCCTCTAGTTCTATATTTCATAAAAAATTGTAACATTTTAAAATTAATTTATCCTCTGTTCCCATGAGTATTTTATCAAGCTCAGTCTTCTCTAAGTTTGTTTGTATTTGCATATACATATACCAGTCCATTTCAATTCCCTGTTCTTCCAGTTCTTGTTTCCTTTCAATTCCACCTTATCTGTTAACAAATCTTTATATCTAACAATATTTTCAAAATTAAAAATGTTTGTGTGAATGAAGATTTCCATTGTTTGTTTGTTTGTTTGTTTGTTTGTTTATGAATGAATGAATGAATGAATGAGCCTGGTGGTGCAGTGGACTAAACTACTGTTAAAGTAGTATTTAGCTGCCAGCTGCCTGCAATTACTGCGAGTTCAATTCTCACCAGGCTCAGGCTCAGCCTTCCATCCTTCCGAGGTAGGTAAAATGAGGACTCGGTTTTTGGGGGCAATAAGCTGACTTTGTATAAAATAGAACACCACTTAGGGGGGGGGCAAAAAAAAAAAAAGCCCTACTAAGCAGGTAGTATGTAGTATGAAGGCTATTGCTTAAAAGCATTGTAAGATGCCCTTAGTTCAATCCATTCTTTCAACCATGTCAATGCTGCTGCTTGGTAATACAATTCCCAGTTCGGGAGTCCAAATCCTCCTCGTAATGTCGTATCCTGAAGCATTTTTAAACTTATTCTTGCTTTTTTAGCTTGACATATAAATTTCCTTATTACCTTATTTAAATATTGAAAATAAGTCTTTTCAATTTTTATCGGTATTGTCTGAAATAAAAATAATAATCTTGGTAATATATTCATCTTTATGATTGCTATCCTTCCCATGAATGACAATTGAAGATTCTTCCATTTCTCCAAGTCTTTTTCAATCTGTTCTTTAAGTCTATAATAATTGTGTTCTTTAATCGTTGCACATCTTGAAGTCAAATATATTCCTAGGTATTTAACTTTTTTCACCACTTGTATGTCTAATGTCTCTTCTATCTCTCTTTTCTGTTTTTCTGTAATACTTTTAACCAAAATTTTTGTTTTTTCTTTATTTATTTTCAGTCCAGACACTTTTCCATAGTTCTCTATTTGAGCAAATAATTTTGGTCCTGTAGTTTGTGGTTCCTCCAAAATGAATACTAGATCATCCGCAAATGCTTGCAATTTGTATTCCTCTTTTTAAATTTTCATTCCCTTTATCTCTTTATCTCGCCTAATATTTCTATTCAGTACTTCTAAAGTCAGAATAAACAATAATGGTGATAGAGGCCATCCTTGTCTAGTACCCTTCATAATTTAAACGTTCTCTGTCACTTCTCCATTTATCATTATCTTAGCAGATTGGGTGTCATAAATCGTTTTTACTGTATTTATAAATCTCTCCCCGAAGTCCATTCTCTGCAATTGTTCTGTCATGAATTGCCAATTCACATTTTCAAAAGCTTTTTGAGCATCTAAAAACATCATCTTTGTCTTTATGAATGTATCTCGTAATACTTCAAAGTATCCAAAATTACCCTCATATTGTCTCTAATTTGCCTTTTAGGTAGGAATCCATCTGTATGAATAAGTTCATTTAACAGTCTTTTTAATCTGTTTGCCATTATTGAGGCAAAGGTCTTATAAAGTTCAGGCTTCTCCTCCCTTTTCTATGTCAGTTCTGAGACGCTGACACCACATTTAATAACGAAATCGGTCTATGGTTTTTTATTAATTGTAAATCTGTATCTTCTTTGGGAATAAGTGTCACATAGGCCTCCCTCCATGAATCTGGCATTTTAGCCTTCATTAAGAGTTCATTAAATAATTCCAGCATCGCTCATCACTTCTTGTAACATTTTGTATAATTCTGCTGGTAGGCTGTCCGGTCCAGGTACTTTCCCATTTTTTTGTCTTTTTATCGCTTCTGTTAATTCCATCATTGTTATTCTTTCTTCTAACATTCCCTTATATTGATCTGTTATCTTTGGTAGATCTGACTTTTCTGAATATTTTGATATCTCTTCCTCTGAGATTTTTTCTTGAGAATAGATTTTTTTATAGTATTTTTGAATTATCTTCTTCTTTTCCTCGTTTCTGTAACATATTTTCCCCTCTTCATCTTGTAAATATTTTATCATCTTTTTCGCCTTCTCTTTTTTCAATTTATATGCTAACCACCTTCCTGGTTTATTTGCATTTTCAAAAAAAATTCTGTTTAGTTGCTCTTAATTTGTTTGCTAATTGTTCCTGCTCATTTAAGTTTATTTCATGTTTTTTCACTTCCATCAGCTTCTTAATTTTTTGATTTTAAATTTTAACTGTTGTTTTGTTTCTGTGTTTTTAAATAGGCTGTACACCGCCCTGAGTCCTTCGGGAGAAGGGCGGTATAGAAATAAAATTATTATTATTATTATTATTATTATTATTATTATTATTATTATTATTATTATTATTATTAATTTTTTTATTTTGTATTATCTTTTTGTAATTCTTTTTTAATTTCTTATATTCCTCTTTCAATCTTATCTGTTTTTGTCTTTTTATTCTTTTTTCCCAAATAAGTTATTGCCAGACCTCTAATATAAGCTTTCATAGTGCCCCATACAATCTGAAGTGATATGTCCTCTTTTTTATTTACTTTAAAGAAAAACTTTAATTCTTTTTCCATAAGCTATTGAAAGTCTTTTTCATTTAATATTGTTGCATTTAAAGTCCATCTTGTCCTTTTCTTTTGGCCTTTCCATTTTATTATCATTGGGTTATGATCTGCCCAGATATTTGAGTCAATATTTGCTTCTTGAATATTATCCATAAATTCTGTTGACATCCATATCATATCTAACCTCGATCATGATAAGTGTCTATTTGAATAAAAAGTATATTGCCTTTGTTTCAAATGCTTTTGTCTCCATACATCTTGAATACTCAATTCTTCCATCATTGTAAAAAAAGATCTTGGCAGTATTCTTCTAGCCTTTTCTAGTCTTCGTTGTTTTATAATCCAAGTCCACCTCTACTATGGCATTAAAATCACCCATTATACATACATATTCATAATCCAGTTCTAATATTTTTTTATCTAATCTTTGATAAAATTCTTCTTGTTTTTCATTTGGTGCATATGCTGCAATGTGTAATATTTGTTTTAAATTCATTTTTATTTCCACCATCAAAATTGTACCTTCATCATCTTCAAAACATAATTTTGGTTCTAATTTTTCTTTGATATACAGTACCACACCTCTTTTACTCTGTTGTATCAGTGATGTAAATAAAACTCCTAGTTTTGGATATTGTAACAATTTCACATGTTGTCTTCTAATATGTACTTCTTGTAAACATAAAATGTCCATTTTCAAACTGTTAAATTTACTTAAGGTTCTATTCCTTTTTATTGCCGCATTTAGTCCATTTACATTCAGTGATATTGCTCTTATTTCTTCTTCCGTGTTTTACTTGTTACTAGTTTTTGATTTTATCGCCCTTGTCTCTCTTTGTTCCATTGGGTCTTTTGCTCTTGCCCCCGCTCTTTCTTCTTTTGTTTTTTCATCTTTGTCTTTCTCCTCATCTCTCTGTTTTGTTTTGCCTACTGCACCCTGATCTTCCTCTAACGGTCCACAAAATTGTTGATAAAACAACTTTACTTTTTCAATAGAATCAAGTTTATGTCTTTGTTCTTGCCATGTCACAATAATTCCTTCAGGTATTAACCATCTGAAACTCACTCCTTTAAATATTAAAGATTTTGTTAAAAATTGATATTCTCTCCTCAGATCTCTGACTCTTCTGAGTATTTGTCGTAAAACCACAAGTTCTTTACCTTTATATTTCAATAGTGTAATTCTTGCTGCTTGTAAAATCTCTCCTTTCACCGTCTATCTGTATATACACTGCATATTTTGTATATACTCTGAACGCTTCATCTATCTCATTTAAAATCTTTTCCTTGGGTTGTTCCAAAACTTCATGCAGCATCTCATTGATTAGCTGCATGAAAACTGTGGGGGCTCCCTGTAGTCTGAACGGCATCACTTCAAACTGGAAACTGCCTAGTGGGTAGTTGAAGGCTTCATCTCCCTCTTTGATTCGACCTGATAGTAGGCCTCCCCTAAGTCCAATTTGGTGGTTTGGCATGTCCTTCATCAAGGGCAAGGGGTAGGTGTTCTCCATGCACACCATGTTAATTCCTTTAAAATCAATGCAAAGCCTCATCGACTCATCTTTTTCTCTTTGAAAAGCACTGGGATGGCCACCCTAGATTTGGCGGGCTGAATGAACTCTCTCGCAAGGTTGGTGTCGATGTACTTTCTCAACTCATCCATCTCCCTGGGGTCATGGAATACATTTTCGGCTTGGGTAGCTTGGCTCCGGGTACAAACTCTATTGCACAATTGGTGGGTCGGTGGGGTGTGTGTGTGTAAGTTGTTGCATTTGTGCTCTGGACAGCAGCCCCACATGTGTGGGGAGCTTCTTGATTTGTTTTTTAGGAGAGTCGGGTAAGTGTCAGGGTTCCAAGTAACAATGGAATCAAAACTCCAAGGCAGGCATCTTCCTCAAAGTATAGATTTATTAGGTATGTCATATTGGCACATCTGGGGAAACCTGACTCTAAACTCCCCTCGGTTTTCCCCTAGTCAAAAGTAAAGTTTTCTTTCCTCTTCCCATGCAGTTCATCACATGGTCCAATCAGGTCACAGTCCAAGGGTCACTTGGTCTCAGATCCCACCTTGCACCTGGTAGGAAAGTGCTTGTTCTCAGAGGAAAGAATTTTATTTTGGCTACAATCCCCCAGCTATCTCTACCTCCCCGCCTCCCGTTCCCACAGCTTGATTCATCCCCGCTGTGGCAGACCTGAAGGTGGAGGGGGAAAATGGCTCCAGGGCTGACAGGGTCCTTGAACTGTTGGCGAAGGGCTGCCATAAAGTGGTCATAGCTCCACAGTTGGGGGATGTTGTCATTGCGGAGGGAAACCATCCACTTAGCTGCTTCACCCTCTAGAGCCATGGTGACCCATCTTATTTGGGCTTCTCCCATCTCCAGTTCGGCCCCATACTCCTACGTGTAGTTCCAGACTTGCACCAGGAAGAACCCCAGTTGTTCAGCGTCTCCCCCAATATTTCACCCCCAAGGCTGGGACCTCTGGGGCCCAGTGCCTTTGAGGGGCAGTCCCCAAAGGCAGAGTGGCTTGTGCAGCAGTCACTGCCAGGGGTGGCATTGCTTGTGCTGACGCCAGTTCATGTAGATCAGGTGTGACCCACACCGTAATAGTTTCATTCCTGGCCTGGCCTGGGGTGACACAGGAACCTTGGGTAGCCATGTGTGTGAGAGTTTCTTGGGCTCTTTGACTCCCCCTGTTGTATCAGGAACAAGGCCTGGTTCAGCATGGCTTCCTCTGGGCTTACATTCGGGGGGGGGGGTTCCTTCCCTGTGCCCCACACCCCTTACCCATCTGAGCCTGATAGACTTCTCATTGAAGTCCAGCTCCTCTTGCTATTCTGCCTCATCTAGAGCACGGTGTGGTCTAGTGTGTCTAGTGTCACTCGTTGTGCCTGCGTGACACCCCTCCTGCGCGACCTGCACTGGCTCCCAGTGGTCTTCCGGGTGCGATTCAAGGTGTTGGTCACCACCTTTAAAGCGCTCCATGGCACAGGACCCGGGTACCTTTGAGACCGACTTCTGCCACCAATAGCCTCCCACCGGCCAGTTCGCTCCCACAGAGAGGGTCTCCTCAGGGTGCCATCAGCCAAGTTATGTCGGCTGGCGACACCCAGGGGGAGGGCCTTCTCTGTGGGAGCCCCAGCCATGTGGAATGAACTGCCCCCGGAAATACGTAAGATCTCCGACCTCCGGGTGTTTCGCTGTGCACTGAAGACCCTGTTGTTCCGCCAGGCTGGGCTATCAACATAATAATTTTAAATTGGGGTATTTTAAATTTGTGGGGTTTTAAATTGAGCCAGATTTATTTAATTATTTTAAATTTTTAATCAATGTTTTGTCTTGTGTTTTTAAATAGGCTGTACACCGCCCTGAGTCCTTCGGGAGAAGGGCGGTATAGAAATAAAATTATTATTATTATTATTATTATTATTATTATTATTATTATTATTATTATTATTATTATTATTATTATTATTATTATTATTATTATTATTAGTGAGGGAGCTGGCTGTAGCTCCAGTTTCCTTTGGCTCAGTCACTGGGTTGACCGTTAAAGCAGATCTTGCCTAATGTCAAGGCTACCTCTGTTCATTTCCTAGGAAAAAAAAAACCTTTGGCCCCATAGACTCAGAGAAAAGGTACTTTTAATAGGAGCAAACTGAATGCAACAAGTTTCAGGCAAGATCAGAAGCAAAAGCGGACGAAGCAGCAAATTGAAATAAACTGTAGAGCCCAACCCCCTTGCAGCTAGGCAACCAGATGCTGCTGCATACCAAAGTTAGAAGAAATGACCTTGGAGAAATAAGCAAAGCCCAGACAGTAGTTGCAAAACTGCAATGAAAAATTCTCCACTGACCTCTCCCCACTTTTCCATGGCAGCAAGCAGCAGACTAACTGACACCTTTTTTTCTCTCCCCATTATCCTTCTACATATTTAAACTGGAGCAAAAAATCACATTGAAACTTTGTTATATAATATGAAAGGTTTTTTGATGAGGAAATATTCATTTGATCAGTGTGTTCTTTTTTTTTTTTTTGATAAATCTGATGATTGCTGTATTTTAAATTTTTTTTAAAATACAAATAATACATAGTACATATACATCTAAATACAAAAAAAGGGGAAAAAATATTACAGAGCACCCCTACCCCCCAGAGATCATTTCCCCCCCTTATACTTCTTCGTCAATGTTAAGGATATTCTTGGCTCATAACCGATGTTGTGGGTTATTGAGCAGAGTACCCTTTGAGTAAACGCATGAAAAGCGACTGGGAGTGGTTGTGAACAATCACAGTTAACATACAAACACACTGAGTTGTTGTAGTCTTTTACTTTTAGAAAAAAGTAAAGCAAATTCCAAAAACAACCCAAGTGATATACAGAAAAGACGAGAGTTAAAAGATCAATCCAGGGATATTTCAAGTACAAAGTCTTACCAGTTGTAGTCATACACAATAAAACAGTTCTTGAGTTTCAAACAGGAACAAGTTCAATATAAAAACATTCAATAAATAGTAGAAAGCAACATGTAGCTATGATCAAACAGTGATCATGCAGAGAGATCAGGTAGAAAGTTACATCAAGTAAGCAGGTAAAATGGTGTAGTATTCACACAAGCCATGATCCTGACTTCCCTTAAGTACATTGGCTACAGAGCTTAGCCAATCAGGATACAGGATGATGCAATACAGTCTTAAAGCAATATAATACCTTTCTGACTGCAAACATACATTGTTGGTTTATATATTTCCTGACCAACTAGTTAGACAAATAACCATTTCCTAACAGTCTATAACAACTAAAAGATATACAATATATTCCAAATATGCCCTTATCCCCTTCAAAACAATATATATTCTTGAGTACGTTTATTCCCTTTGTCTTCCACCGACACTGATTTTATAAAATCCCCCCATATTTCATTATAATTTTTCGCTTTGATCATCCCTTTTTTAAATTTAATTTCTATTGTTAATTTATCCTTTGTTGCCATACTCCAAATTTCATTATACACTCATTTCTTTGAATATCCCAATTTCTCTCCCAATATGTAGCCATCACTAATCTAGCTGCCATTATCAAATTTACAATCAATTCCTTTTTTGTTTCATTTATATCCCATTTTTCCACCGGCAACAGTAATGCAATTCTCAGTGACATGTCTAAATTTACATTCAAAAGTGCTCTAATTTCCATGTCCCATATTATTTGTGTACTATCACAATCATACTACATATGGTTCCAACCTCTTTCTTGCACCTCCAACAAGTATTTGTATATTTACCATCTATATGATTTAATTTACGTGGTGTTAGGTACCACCTACATATCACTTTATATCCATTTTCCTTAACTCTGACATATTCTTATATACTCTTCTTTTCCAAATATTTTTCCAATCATTATCATTTATTTCTCCTAAATCTAATTCCCAAATTAATTTTAAATCTTTTGCCTGCTTTTCCAATTCAGTTAATATTCTACATATTTTCCCAATTCTTCCTTTACCTATATATTCTTCATTCACCTCACATTCTTTTATAATCATTTCAAATTTTGTTAACTGTCTATGTCGAGATCCGTTCGCCACTTCGACCCGATGCTGGGATTGAGGGTCGAATCCTATAACACGTTACAAGAGCCAACTACGGGGGGGGCTACCGATGACAGAAGCTCCGGGACCTGTTTACACTGGTGGTGGGGGTGTTAGCTTAACGATAGGCGGTCGGACACAGTTGCGGACGAGCGAGGGTTAACCATTTGGTGCTTTGCTGCCCAGCAACGCCTGCGCAGTAGAACCCGGAAGGGCGGTAGCCAAACATTGCTGGCGCGCTATTTAAACAGCGTTGGGAGACAGCCGCTCCCAACACCGACTTTGTGTATTCCGCATATCCGTCAACCTTGCTGTGCGACACGTGGAGGGAAGTGCGTGCTAATAAACCGTTGCGGCAAGCCCTGGCTGTGCGTCTCCTTTCCTAGCATACGGAACTCGCTACGCAGATTGACAGAAAAGTCGGCGTTTCCTTCTCACATTCGGCGGTGGCAGCGGCATGGCGGAGGGCGCAGCGGCTGGGCGCAGCGGCTGATTCCCCGGCGACTGAGGAGGTATTAGACGCGGATATGGAGGCTTTATCTGACAACACGGTCTCTGAGGACCTGGAGTCGACGGTTGTACGCCCGAAGGTGCGGGCAAGTGTCACGACCCCAGAGACGGAGGACTGTAGTTCCCGGAGCGAGAGGGCCCTGCCGGGTGAGTGGCCACCGTCCCCACCTGACCTGGGTGCGGTGTCGTTCCACGGGTGGAGGGAAAACCAGTGGACGGAGGAGGAGGACTGTGACCTAAGTTACTCCACCGGGCTGGGGGCGTCCACCCTGGACATATTACGGGAGAAATTCGGCGAAGCGAGCATCCGAGATGCCCCCTCATGGCAGCCATGGATATCTGAGCCACGAGCCTGGCCCGGACAACAGGCGTCTCAGAGCACCTCGGGGCCACGCTTTCACCTGGCAAGCCCAAAGTTGCGTATTGAGGGGTGTGTGCCACAACTGGATTACCGTGACCAGCCACCAATTGGCCCTGCCCCGTCTGCGGCTCGTGACGGGCCACGAGGCCAGGCCCAGATCGGCTTACGAGAGAGAGGGCCACCACGCCCTGACCAGCAGGGGTTGCAGAGACACGGCGGCCAACAGAGGGGTGCACAACGGAGGGGCAGAGATAGGGATGCCCAGGACGCCCGGCCAGCGGCCCCGGGGCCCGTATGGGGCCCCGGGCCGTGGCAGGCCCCACAACAACAATGGGGCCCTCCCCCCATACAGGCCACATTTGATGGCAGCGCAGACAGGGTCTCACTATTCCTGAGTCAAATACTCAGTTACATGGATCTGTATGGGCACCTATTCCCATCCCAATGGGCTATGGTGGTGGCTGTCACTACTGTCTTGATGGGCGAAGCGGCGGATTGGGTCGCTGACCTACACAGCGATCATGCTAAGGAATTAGCTGATCTCGGTCTGTTTCTAGAGGCATTGTGCTGCCGCTTTGAAGACCAATCACGCACCCAGTTGCTGGAGGGCGAACTGGTGGCGTTGAGACAAGGGGGTCGACCAGCCAGGCAATACGTGAAGGAATTTAGGGCCGTGGCAGGCCGGTTACGTGCATGGCCTGAACGTCTTCTTATACATCAATTTCGTTTAGGATTAGATCGAGAGTTGAGACAGGCGTGCGTGTACAGAGGCCTACCACCAAAATTAGCGGAATGGTTTAAGGCTGCGGTGGACTTAGATGTTGGTTTATGGGAGTTCCGGCCCCGAGGGGTGGCCAACTTACCGACCGCCACACGACGCAGCAGTGAGAGGCCTGGGGGCGCACGAGGGGTGGGCCCTTCCCCTCCTCGTTCCCTCCTCCCGGTTGGGAGGGGGGCAATTCGTTGTTTCCGCTGTAACCAGCTGGGTCATCAGGCTGCCGAATGCCCCGTTCCTCCGATGACGACTACTGCAGCCAAAACGCCATCATCCTCCGGGAAGGGTCGAGAACGGGTTCGGTCATCGGCAGAATGGTCCAAGGGCGCCACACCTACCTTGACATCGGTGTCTACCCATGGCTCCACAACAACTCCGAGGCCCTCTCCGCTCCAAGGGAGTACGCCGCTGGCCACGGATAGCAGTGAGGACGACGCAGCCGGCGACCCCATGGTGAGTGGCCCAATAAGACCTTTCGTAATACCAGTGATCTTACGTCACCTACGCACCTCAGCAATGGTGCAACGGGACGCCCTCATTGACTCGGGCTGTACGCGATGTCTCCTTCGAAAGTCTGTAGCCTTGGAGTTGGGCATACGGATGATGTCATTGCGTACTCCCATACGGTTTGAACAAATGGATGGGTCGTTGTTGGGGGGGAGGCCAGCAACACACGTAACTGAGCCGATCCGATTGGAGATAGGGGAACATTGGGAACGGATCCGCTTTGTGGTTGTTGACACCATGGTCGAACCCCTTATTCTTGGCCTAGCCTGGTTAGACAAGTGGAGGCCTACCATATGGTGGGAGAGCGGATAGCGGAAACTGCGCTTGAGTCTGGGCCCGGACCCAGAGCCAGAGGAACCGACCGGTAGAGTTGGGGAGGAAGAGGCCATAAACAGACAGCCATCATTAGGGTATCCTGAGGAGTACAGTGACTTAGCAGCTGTCTTTAACGAAGAGGAGTGTGAAGTGTTGCCCCTCATAGAGCGACCGATTGTGCCATTGAACTAAAGCCAGGGGTCCGTTTACCGAAGCCTCGCATGTACGCCATGACGAAACCGGAATTAGAGGAGCTGAGGCGGTACATTGACAAAAATCTGGCCAGGGGCTTCATTCAGCCTAGCAGATCCCACATGGCCGCACCCATTTTATTCCAGGAAAAGAAGGATGGCGGGTTACGATTATGTGTAGACTTCCGGGGTCTTAACGCTGTCTGTGTTGAACATCTATACCCTCTGCCCCTCATGAAAGACCTATTGGCCACACTGTCAACAGGGAAAGTGTTTACAAAACTAGACTTGCGGGAGGCGTACTATCGAGTACGAATCAAACATGGTGATGAGTGGAAAACCACCTTCAACTGTCCTCTGGGCAGCTATAAATTTAAGGTGATGCCATTCGGCCTGCAAGGGGCACCAGCTGTTTTCATGCAGGTGATTAATGAAATCTTGCATGACCACTTATATAGGGGTGTTTTCGTCTATTTAGACGATATCTTGATCTACACCAAGACAATGGAAGAACATATACAGCTAGTACGACAGGCAAAAATGTACGTAAAACTCTCGAAATGTGAATTCCACTGCACACAGTTAGACTACTTAGGGTATAGGATTTCAGGGGATGGGATTGGAATGGATCCACAAAAAGTACGCGCAATGCTGGACTGGCAGGCCCCCAAAACACGAAGACAGTTACAGAGCTTCCTTGGCTTTGCCAATTTTTATCGCCAGTTTATACCAGCTTTTGCGCAGATAGCCCTCCCGCTAACAAACCTACTTCGCACAAAGGACACAGGCCTGAAGGCACGTCCAGGGCAAGCATTAACGTGGTCTTCGGAGTGTCAAAGTGCATTCGAAGGGTTAAAGACCTTATTCTCACAGGCTCCAATCCTCCAGCATCCTGATCTGACATTGCCGTTTGTGGTACAGGCCGATGCCAGTGATGTGGCCGTGGGAGCAGTCCTTATGCAGAGGACCACAACAGCCGAATTAGTCCCCTGTGCATACACGTCTCGAAAGTTATCTCCTACAGAAAGGCGTTGGGCCATATGGGAAAAAGAAGCATTCGCTGTAAGATGGGCTTTGCTCACCTGGAGGCATCTGCTAAAAGGTAGTGGGAAAAGGTTCGAAGTGTGGACAGATCATAAGAACTTAGAGGCACTTCAAACCCCAAGACGCCTATCACCAAAACAAGTAAGATGGGCGCAATATTTCCAGCGCTTTGACTTCGACCTCAAATATGTCCCAGGGGGTAAGAACTTTTTAGCAGATGCTTTATCACGTCTTCCTCAGTATAACAGTAAAAGAGAACAAATTGTTCAAGCTTTAATACCGGGGGCTCAACAGGCGGGTCGAACTACACATACTGCACCGTTCCACTGGGAGAAAGAATTGCAGGGCGCACTGGCGGCGGATGCCTGGGCGACAGAACACAAAACAATGTTAGTATATCGAGATGGTCTCGCCTGGATGGGAACCAAACTCTATATTCCTCTGGTTCTCCGAAATAGTGTATTACAACGTTGTCATGATGTTAGGACAGCTGGTCATTTCGGGTTCCTCAAAACGTTACACCTTGCAAAGCGCCAATTTTGGTGGCCTCGTATGAGGAAGGATGTTGAGGAATATGTGAAAGGATGTAAGGTTTGCGCAGGTGCAAAACCCCGACCCGGAAAACCTCTCGGCCTACTGCAATCCGTCGCAGAACCAAATCAACCATGGGAAGAGATCGCAATGGATTTCATCGTTGATCTCCCGGAAAGCAACGGGTATACGGTTATATGGACTGTGATAGATCTCTTCTCGAAAACAGGCTCACTTCATACCATGTCGGGGGTTACCCTCAGCCCGTAAACTGTCCAAAATGTTCCTGTTACACGTGTACCGCCTACACGGCGCACCACGCCGAATTATATCAGATAGAGGGGTTCAGTTCACCTCAAAGTTTTGGCGGAACTTCATAACTATGATTGGCTTGTCACAAGGATTAAGTTCGGGGTTTCACCCGAGTACGAACGGAGCAGCGGAACGAGCAAATGCTATGATAGAGCGCTATTTACGTTGTTATGTATCGTACCAACAAACAGACTGGTCAGAGTTACTTCTGTTCGCAGAAATAGCCTATAACAATGCGGTCCATGGGAGTACCGGAGTCACTCCATTCCACGCTGTGTCTGGTAAAGAATTCTCTGCCATTCCAGAACTGGAAGTGCAATCCCAGGGACAGATGGTACCTAGTAGCTGGGCTGCTCACATCGGCAGGGGTTGGCCACATATAAAAAAGGCCTTAGAAAAGGCGACACAGATACAAAAACAACAAGCCAACAAAAAGAGGGCAGACCATAAACAATTCATGGTTGGGGACCGAGTATATCTCTCTACGAAATATCTTAAACTACGAACTCCTAGTCGTAAGCTGAGTCCGAAGTACCTTGGCCCGTTCCCTATTATAAAAGTCATTAATCCAGTCACAGTTGAGCTCAAATTACCACCGTTACTTGGTAATGTCCACCCTGTCTTCCATAGTAGTCTACTGAAGCCAGTAGACATAGTCCGAGAACCAGCGGTTAGACCCAGACCGGTAAGAGAAAACCAATATGAGGTAGAACAAATCTTAGATTCGAAAATCAGTAGAGGTAAACTCAAATACTTACTTAAATGGAAGGGTTATCCATTCGAGGAAGCAACATGGGTAGCAGGTACTGATATAGAAGCCGACCGTTTACTCAAACAGTTCCATAAGCGGTATCCCCATAAACCCGGCCCTTGAGGTATAAATGTGAACCATAATGTGATGCTAACCTGTCTCTTTATATCTTCCAGGACGGTCCCTGGTAGGGGGAGCCGCCTGTCGAGATCCGCTCGCCACTTCAACTCGATGCTGGGATTGAGGGTCGAATCCTATAACACGTTACAAGAGCCAACTACGGGGGGGGGCTACCGACGACAGAAGCTCCGGGACCTGTTTACACTGGTGGTGGGGGTGTTAGCTTAACGATAGGCGGTCGGACACAGTTGCGGACGAGCGAGGGTTAACCATTTGGTGCTTTGCTGCCCAGCAACGCCTGCGCAGTAGAACCCGGAAGGGCGGTAGCCAAACATTGCTGGCGCGCTATTTAAACAGCGTTGGGAGGCAGCCGCTCCCAACACCGACTTTGTGTATTCCGCATATCCGTCAACCTTGCTGTGCGACACGTGGAGGGAAGTGCGTGCTAATAAACCGTTGCGGCAAGCCCTGGCTGTGCGTCTCCTTTCCTAGCATACGGAACTCGCTACGCAGATTGACAGTCTATCTTTCTCCTTGAATCTTTCTTCCACTTTTATCCATTTCTCTAATTATATTAAAGTCAACCAATTTAATTTAATATCTGCTAAAATGTTCTTTAGTTGTGTTATATTCTTTATCTTGTTCTTTCAGTCTTCCCATTTTAAATATCTGATTTTCTTTTAGTTTACTAATCCATTCTTTCAATTCAATCCTAGGGAATTTCTCCATTTCTACCACCGGTGTTAAAAGAGAAATTTCTGGCATTAGCCGGTATCTCAATTTATTCCATAATTCTATCAATTTTTTTAAAAAGGGATTTTGAATCCTCCTAGCAATTTTTTAAATATTCTTTTTAAACCAATATGTTTCTATAGGATCACTTATTTCCCTCAATTCTTTCAACTCTATATCCCTCCATATTAAATCTCTAATTACTACTATAATATCTGGGACCATCTTTAATTGATTTGCTACCCAATAATTTCTATTATTTGGAAGACCTAGCCCACCCTTTTTTAATGGTTCATGCCATAATGCTTTACTTATTCTTGCTCTCTTACCTCCCTTACAATACACTTCCAGCAACCTCTGTATTTGCTTTAATTCTTGATCCGACAATTTAATTGGGATCATCCAAAACAAAAAATTAATTTTTTGTAAAACTTTCATTTTTATCATTACAATTCTTCCAAACCATAATAATTTTACTTTCTCATATTTATCTATTTTATCTTTTATATCTTTCTTTAACTTTTCATAATTTATTTTCTTTAACTCTTGAATATTTTTTGGGATGTCAATACCTAAATTTTTAATACTATCTACTATTTTTAATTTATATTTTCCTTTCAATACCTCCACTTTTTCTTTACTATGGTTATATATATGATCAGTGTGTTCTGTTCAAGTCAGAAAATAGAGTAACTCCCACAATATTTTATTTCAATCAGTTCAAAAGTAACTGATTGGGATCAAATTTGTATGGAAATTTCAGCAGCCATCCAAAAACCTGTTTATTCTCTAAGGCAGCAGAATTTCCCCCTTGTAATAGGCCTGAAATAACTGTTTGGTGTTCTGTTTTTAGACCAGTGTCAAGATTCGGAAAGCCAGACCTTTTACCAGATTGGGGACTCATGGGAGAAGCATGCTCATGGAGTGAGATATCAGTGTTACTGTTATGGCCGGGGTATTGGAGAATGGCATTGCCAGCCTTTGAACACAGGTAAGAATCCAAATCTATGAATCAGGGAGACCACATGACTTGTTTTCACACGACTTATGGTATGCTTTCTAAGTACATTATAATAACTTATAAATAACCATTTTAAGTAGAGAAAAAAAATTCAGAAGTCATTGAATCAAACAAAGATCCTATAATTATATCATTGGCTGTGCTAATCAGACACATGACCACTCCTTTTGAAATAAGTAATGTTATACAAAGTACAGAAAAGAAATAAGAAATGGTCAAAGATCTTGATGTTTCCACTGTGTCCATATCCCTGTGTTCTTTAAAATTCTCATGCTTTTGTTTTTGATGAACTCTATATTTTTTCCTCTCTTCCCTTGCCTTTTGATATATTTACTGTACTTCAAATATTTGTTTTGCAGTTTGAGCCTCTTTCATTCTCCTTATGTGGCCTAACCAGCTCAATGTAACTTATGGTCACTCTCTTTTGTACTTAGTCCACATTCATTTAGCATTATTGAATTAATTATTGAATTAATTCAATTTAATCTTTCTTGATCATTTTTCAGGCATTTATGCACACTGATGCCAATCATACTGAACTATTAATTCTCTTCTGGCACATACAACTCTGACTTCTATTTAACAAAGTGGGCAGAAACACACTCATTTCCACTTCTTTCTATAAATATACCATCACATAGTACTGATACTTTTTGCATCATTTGCAAATTTCTCCATCCATTTCCCCATCTTTAGTAACTTGCAATTGTTTCTTATCAGACACAACTGCTTTGACTTTTGATACATTAATTTTCAGACTATCCTCCTTATTACATCTAAACTTTGCTGCAGATCATTTAGGTTCTCAACCAACAATAGCATAGCATCAGTAGCACTACTATATTTATCCATAAATATATTAAACAAACAAGAGGACATCACATGTTCTTGTCTCACTTCCTGATCAATTTTGAATCAGTGTTGAACTGTTCACACTTGCTTTACTTCCCTCCTATATTGTTTTAATTACATTTAACAATCAACCTTTGAACTTCATATTCACCCAGAATGTTCTGTAATTCAAACCTATCATGCTTTCTCTGAATTAACAAATGTAAAATACATTCTGTTTTGCACAGTCAGTAGGTTTCTCAGTGATCTGAAAAGCAAAACTCAAATCTTTGTTCTACTTCCCTAGTGTTGCTTGTTATCAAATCTCATACCCTCTCAGTCAGAATTCTGCCAGAAATCTTCCCAGGCACATTTACCAAGCCAATCCCCTGTAGTTTTTACATTAATTTTTCTACCTTTCTGTTTGCAGAAAGGGGAACGGTAATAACATTCTTCTAATCCTCAGGTACAGATGCAATCTTCATACACATAAGTTGAACAACCAGTCAATGAATAAACTTCATTCATAATTGACATACCGTATTTTCCGGCGTATAAGACGACTGGGCGTATAAGACGACCCCCTACTTTTCCTGTTAAAATATAGGGTTTGGGCTATACTCGCCGTATAAGACTACCCCTCTTCCAACGCACACCAAATAAAAATTAAAAAACATCAGATTTGATTTCAATATGGTAATTTTAATTCAAATGCTTATGACATGCAGGTACTTAGCAGGAAAACTGTCACTTATAAACATAAGGCTGTTTGTCATCAAACATGTAAACATAAAACAGTGCAATTGGATTAAACTTTTCCTAATTCACTTTAAAGCTGAAAGGAAGGATAAGACATTAAACCCATGGGAGCTGCCATGCTGTTTGTTTTCTAAGCTGTCAACCAAACTGGAACTGATGATGATAGGAAGATAACAAACAATAGAGAGCCAGTGCCGGGCAAGTCCTTGGCGAGTCAGCAACGCCCATCATAACTGCAAGCTATTTTTACAGGTTTTGCTGGCGTGACAGTTTCCCTTTAAAATCCTTCAAAATCCTCCTGTTCGTCATCTAATATCATAAGTACATCAATGACATCTTGTGATACATTTATAAGGCAGTCATCATATGGATCTAATTCCGTATCAGATGGTGTGGTCTCAGCTTCGGCTTCCTCTTCATCTTGCCACAAGTAGTCGTCCTCCATACCATCTAATGAATTTGATATGCCACACTTCTTGAAAGACTTGATTACTGTTTCTGCATCAATATCATTCCAGGCTTTTATGACAAACTTGCACAAAACATCCAACTGTGGAGCACGCATGTTTCCTCCTTTTGTGAATGACTTTTCACCGCTAACCATCCACTCATTTCACTGTTCTCGAATGCGATCTTTAAATGGCTTGTTTAGGCACACATCCAGGGGCTGTACCAACGATGTCAATCCTGCAGGAATAACTGCCGCATCTGTGTTTATTCTTGCAAGCCTTTGCTTGGTGCTGGGAGTTAAATGAGCCCTGAACATATCCCACACCAGTAGACTACGTTTTTGAATAAGTCCACCTGGTCGCCTGCTCCATACATTATCAAGCCATAGCTTTACCCCTTCTTCATCCATCCAGCCTTTTTCATTCACATGTACAAAACAACCAACAGGGAACTTGAGTTTCGGCATTGTTTTTCTTTTAAAAATAATCATTGGTCTCAGTTTGGAGCCATCAGCTGTGCATGCTAGTACCACTGTAAAACTGGACTTCTCATGTCCTGTTGTTTTAATTAAAATTGTTTTTTCACCTTTTGGATGGACAGTTTTATTTCCAATCATATCAAAATTCATTGGAGTTTCATCCATATTTCCGATACTACTTAACGCATAGTTTATTGCGCTGTTGTATTACGTATTGATGGAAACTATTTACTTTGGCATCAAGATCTGCAGGTAATTTTTGTGCAATTTTTGTCTTTTGCCTCAGTACCAAATTATGCCTTTCCAAGAATCTAGTACACCAGGATACAGTGGCCTTAAATCTGTTGCTGTGATCTGGGTTAGATTTGGCCCACTGAAGTGCAAACAAACGTATTTTATTTCATGTCACTACATAACCGTTTTGGCGATGCTCATTCACCATGTCTGCTACATGTTTTTCGAGTTCTAGCCAATGTGGGGTGCCTCTTCTTAATGCACACTTACCCCTTGGCATACTCTTTAATGCTTTTACATTTGCTTTCCAGTCCCGAACCATCTTTTCTGTTACTCCATATTGTCTTGCAGCAGCACAGTTATTATGTTCCATGGCAAAGTTTACAACTTTAAGTTTACAACTGGTTTCATATTTCTTTCTTCTTGCTGGTGGAGCCATGATGTGGTCTTGACTGTTAGCTATTTGTATACTGTACTGTATGTACTGTTGCTGTACTGTAGAGATACCTATGAGCCAGGCTGCACATCTGCCTGTCAAGGTAATGGGCTACGCTACGTGTAGTGGCAAGAGAGCTATTTTGTACCAGGTTTTTTTCCTTCACCCATGCAGCCTTGAGGAGATCGGCACAGCTTCATGAATCTGAGTTGCTGGCGCTGATTGATGACGCTACAGGAGCGCCGACAACATTGATAGGAAGCTGTGCCGATCTCCTCAAGGCTGCATGCCGCTGAATGCTGGAACCAGCTGGTTGCTGAGCGGAGCTTCACCCAGGCATCCAGGGGGATATTACTGACGCTCTGACTTCCCCAGCTGACCCCCAGTGATGGCGAGCCCCACATGTCTGGGGAAGTCGGAGCGTTGGTAATATCCCCCTGGATGCCTGGGGGAAGCTCCGCTCAGCTGGTTCCAGCATTGAGTGGCATGCAGGCTTGACGAGATCGGCACAGCTTACCCTCAATGTTGTTGGCGCTCCCGTAGCGTCATCGGTCAGCGCCAGCAACTCAGATTCGGGTACCCGGCGTATAAGACGACCCCCGACTTTTGAGATGATTTTCCTGTGTTAAAAAATCGTCTTATACGCCGGAAAATACGGTAGTTTGACTCCAGTTTCATGCTTGCAGCTTCATCATTTTCAAAGATTTCCTAATCATTTATGACTTTTCATCAGATTTATCTTGGAGATTAACAATGAATTCACTTCAATTTGGCTCTTTGACATATTGTATACGTTCGACATAAATATTTAAAATATTTTTCTAATAGTCTCATTCCAAATCCTATCACATTTATTCAGTTCTCTCTGTTGGAGGTACCTTGTTTTGAGGATTTTTCACTCACTTCTAAAATACTGGCCTATCCTGCATTCAGAATTTCTCCTGACTTCTTATTCTCAGAAATTCTCTCAGTCTTTCATCATAAACAATCAATCATCCCTTTTCTGTATGTTTATGTTAATAAACCTATGCTTAAGCCATGCATCTGAAAAAAAGCAGACTGTTTTTGAAGCAGTTGCTCAACAGTTGCCACTCTAATTCAATCTTGGGTTGCCAAATGGCCCAATCAGTTTTTCTGTACTCTCTCATCTCATTCTCACCCATCCATTCTTGTTACCTAACAATAAGTTTTTTTAAAAAAAATCTTCAATACATTCATTGAATTACTGAATTTTTCCCAGAACATCTCTCTAGTTGATCTTCCAATATTACCATTGACTGGGACTTAATATGCAACTAATCTAAAGGAGATAATTCAATTTTTCAAGGCAAAAGCTTTTGAGTTCACTTGCAATTAGTAATTTGGCCATGATCTCATTATAAATGGGGCAGTAAAGGACATAATGGATAATGTCCTCTGCTTGACCAGCATCACAAGGTCATAGGCATTGTTCAACAGGGAGCTTACAGAATCTCCTTTCAAGTAAAGCTAAGGGCATGATCTATAGATTTCTACTTCCATGAGCATCCAGAACAATGTAGTTGGTACTAATTCACACATTTTGATAGATTTTAGACCTTTTATTAATTTCCCTATAAATATTCATTAATTCCATTCCACAAAGTCAAGCTATCTACATTCTGTTTCATGGCACTCTTCCATTTCTCTTAGTTATATAGACACACAATTTACTGGCATACTTCTGTCTGTATCCCACCTATTAGGAATGCATATGTGTCAGCGATATGCTTGTGCTCTCATGTATCTAGTTCATACAAAGCTATTGAGAAATAGAGAAAGTTGAAGCAGAGGAAGTGCTATGGCAAGGCAAGACCCTGCATGGAAGATACTATTGATAGATAGCTGAGGGGAAATCCTACCAGTGACTGGAAAGAGCTGGACTAAAAGATAGCACTGAGGTACCAATCATAGCAGCAGAAGAACAGACACTAAGCACCAGATCCATAGAAGCAGAGATCTACCACAGTAGGTAGGGGTCTAGGACTTTTCAGCTCGAATTCTTCGCCTTGCCTGTTTTGCCTCAAGGTTTTCTCCTCTGGGTTATTAGCCACAAACTTTTCTCCATGGCTGGACCTCCCCCAGTCTTTCACCACAGCACAATGACCACGGCCACTCCCTCCCAGGTGCTTCGCCGCAGCCCATACACAGAGGAGGTTTCATCCTAGGTTTTTCAATGCCTGGGACAGTTAGGGCCCAACAAATCAGCTAGAGGGGGAAGGAAGGAAGGAACAGCCTTGGTTGAAATGGGAGGGAGAAGGCGGGAGAAGGGGGGGACTTCCACCTGTGCCTATTTTTCGAGAGAAGGAAGAACCCTTTTCAGGCCAGATATCCAAATCAATAATTAATGACAATGAATAATCTACGGCATTGATTCTCACCCCCAAAAAGGGGGGAGATGTTGGCAAACTTCCCATTCAAGATTTAGAAAGGAAGAAAAGGAAATTGTAAAAGTGCTCCGTTCCCACCCCTGCCTGTTCCCCCAGTTCAAAGGGAAGCACTTCTGTTTTGTTTTTTGTTTTTTTGCAAGGGGAAAAGTTAGTTGCAATTAATTTCTTAACCAAAAGCAACAGATAGTAGCGCTTCCTAAAGAGAACTTGGAGAGATTCACGCTTAGGAAAAATCCCTTTCAGATAAGGCAGCTATCAGAGATCTGATAGACACAAAGGATGGCTGTGTGTTGTGTTGAGGAAAAGTGTTAAGTGGCATATCACCAAGGTTATATCCTGCCTTGTTCAAAATATTTATAACTGTCTAGAATGAGAGGTTAGAAAAAAGTAATTATCATATTTGCGAATAATAAATATATGAGAGATAGAAATGCCTTAAGGGGGAATATCAAGATTCAAGAGCATCTTGAAAAATTGGGGAAATGGGCAGAAACAAGCACAATTAATTTCAACTGGAACAGAAGTAAAATCTTTCATTCATGTAGGAAAAAACAAAGATTTGGTTATAGCAAATAGTATGTTTGTGTGTGTGTGCGTGTGCGTGTGTGCTCCTGAGCAGATTCAACGTGCTTAGCTTCTCCCTTCAACTCTAATTGGCAGGGGCCCCACAACACGGGACCTTCAGCCCCAGACTGGCCAACCCCACCTTGTGTAAGTTCTACAAAGCATGAGATGATTCTGCATCCTTTTTTATACCCACTATAGTCTTAGTTCTTAGTATTCTGATTACTCTAGTCATATAATCTAACTACATTGTAAAACTCAGTCATATATCCTAACTTAGATTTTATATCTTCCTGCAACAGTCAGATTCCTTTCTTGGCAGTGTTTATCTTTGGTTATATTTTCCAGAGCGCTGCGTCTCCACTCCATAGCCTGGTTTTATCCTCTTCTCTGACAGCAACTGAGAGAACTTAAAACAATTAAACACCCACTCTGTGCTCTAGCCACGCCCTTCTTACCCAACTTCTCCAGTCTTTCTTTCAGTTGCTGACAGACTGAGGTGAATTTTAGCTCTGTGCTCAGGTTAGGTAGTTCGTGTAGGTTTTTATTTATTTTTGATTAGCCTGTTTTCCTTGTTCGGTGGAGAGCGGAAAATTCGTCTTTAGCCTGCCCACCTGTCAGCTGTGATTGCCGGCTTCGCGCCTGGGCCGTTCCGAGCTTCGCGCCCCCAGCGCGCTCAGCAGCCAGCTTCCGACCCCGCAGGGCAGATCCAGCCGACATTTGCTGCCGGTGGAGCGGGCGCTGGGCGGTTCGCCGCCTCTTCCCCTCCACCTCAGTTATTCTCTACAGCACACTCTCTGGGTTAGTTAGGCGGCGGCGTGGGCATACGAGCGGCATTCCTGCCGGTGGCTGTGACCGAGCGGCTGCCGTCCCGTCAGGTTTCTGCGGGCGGTGCCGGCTTCGTAGGGGCTAAAAATCGCTTCTGAGGATCCGGACCTGGCGTGAGTTGCAGTGGAGGTTCTGAGCAGCCCTTATTGGACCACCAGACTCCGGGAGCCCCCTTTTCGTTGACCGCTTTGGTTTGGCCCGCATGTCTGCTGGGGCGGCCTCTGCTGAGTCATTCAGGCCGCCATTTTGGGGCCGCTTACTTCGCGCCCGCCATTTTTTGTTGGAAGTTAAGGCGTGGCGTGGCTCTACTGCCTGATGGCCTTCCCTGTTTTGGTTGGGGGGGTGTTTCTTCCCCCCCCCCCCCATTCAAAGGGAGAAGCCTCTGTTAGGTCCTGACTCTGGTTCTGGTGCGGGCCTCATCGTTATATATATAATTATTAATTTGGAGCCTGAGCCTACCTCCCTTACTGCAGGTCTGCTGCAGGGGGTGGGGGGAGTGCTATATCAGCCTATCAAGTCCCTCATTGGCTGTTTTCCTTGAGGGCATTCTTTTCCATTTGGTGTTTTAATTTAAAAAAAAAACAAAAAAAAAACTTTGTATATATTTCTCTATTAAGTTTTTTTTTCAATTAGTTTTTTTTTTTAAAAAAAAAAATTCCCTTTTCTACAATGGCTGATTTCTCATTTTCATCTGACTTTGATCAGGAGGCCAGCCCTCCTAGGTCAGTTAGGGCTCACAAATCCAAAAGGGACAAACAGTCTGTGTCTGGCGGCCGGTCCTCCAATTGATCCAAAACATCTGCTGCCGCTGATAAGGATGCTCTTCGACGTCACAAAGCTTTCGAGCGCCAATTTGAGAAGGCCAGGCGGGCCGCTGACACCTCTGCAGCTCACCCAAGCTCTGAATCCGTTGGTGAAGAGTCTACCAGGCCTGTGCCTCTGGCCTTGTCTAAGAGGGTGTCGCAGTCCTTGCCTGATGTGTCGGCAGCAGGTTTGTCTACGTTCCAGCCTCCTCGCAGATGGGCGCCCTCTGCAACCTTCACCCCCACTGCTGCGGGGCTTCGACCTGTGGAGCCGCCCGTGGGGGGCCCGCAGATGGACTTCCAGACCATGCTGTCCATGGCTTTGGCCTCCATTATGGCAGCGGGAGCTCAACAGGCAGCTCAGGGGCTTAGGACCTGGTTATCTACGGGACTGCCTACTACCACCAATAGCCTCCCACCGGCCGGTACGCTCTCATAGAGAAGGACTCCTCCGGGTGCCGTCAGCCAAACAGTGTCGACTGGCGGCCCCTAGGGGGAGAGCCTTCTCTGTGGGGGCACCTACCATCTGGAATGAGCTCCCTCCGGAGATACAGAGGATCCCGGATCTGTGCACCTTCCGCCGCGCTGTGAAGACCTTTTTATTCCATCAGGTGGGCTTGGCCTAATCTCTTCCCTTTTTTAAATATGTAAATTTTAATCTGTTTTTAAATTATTGGGGTGTTTTAATCTGTCTGGGCCAAAATGATTTAATTTGATTTTATCTGGTTTTTAATTTTTTTGTATCTATGTATTTTATTGTTTGGCTGTTCACCGCCCTGAGTCCTTCGGGAGTAGGGCGGTATACAAATCAAATAAACTAATAAACTAAACTAAGGGGGCCCCCAGTGCGTCCAGCCAGGCAGCTTCTTCGACTTCAACTTATCGCAGGAACCGTTCTCCTCACCGTCACGAGTCTGACTCATCTTCTGATTCTGACCAAGGGGAGGACTACCCTGAAGATCTCGAATTTTCAGAAGACGAGGGTTTGTTATCTGATTCACCGGCCTTTAGGGCCTTTTTCGGCCGGCGTTGTTCAAGTCCCTGCTTCACAAGGCACGTTTGACAACTAACTTGGGTTTGGTGGGGGCGCAACTTTCTACCTCCCAATCAGAGGCCGGTCCACATGACGCCTTGTTCAAACAAGCTAAGCAAGAGAAAGACTTTATTCCATGCCCCCAGCTGTTTGTGGACGTTCTTAAAGCCCCTTGGGGTCAGCCTGGGTCTTCTACAACGCCCAGCAATCAGGACAAAAAGTTTTACTGTCCTGCTCCTGAGTTGAAGTCGCTGTTGGATTTGCCTGTTGTGGCGAGTCTCACCTCTCAATCAATGATCTCTGCAGATCCTCTGGACGGGCTGAAGGAGGAGGACAGGCACGCTGAGCTGACCTTTCGTAAGTCACACATGGCGGGGGCTTGGACCATCAAGACAGCTACGGCCACCTTTTTTTTCAATCGAGCCTCTCTGATTTGGTTGCGGAAGTTGCAAGAACGGCTCCCTCCCGAGGAGACTCGTCTGCACCAGAACGTCAATAAGATTATTGCGGCCACTGAATAGTCTGCGGATGCGTCGCTGAACTCCGTTAAATTCGCATCTCGTGCCTTGGCATCTTCCATCACTTCGATACGCCTCTTCTGGCTGCGGCCTTGGAAAGATCAAATGGAAGCTGGCAGCGGCCTCCTACAAATCTCCCAACTTGTTTGGGGCTGCTCTGGATCCCGTTCTGGTGGAGGACAAAGATAAGCGAAAAGTTCTCCCATCGACTCTTCGTAGGCAGGATAGACGCTATACCCTATACTCACAGCGGCAGTCCTTTCGGCCTTATCTGAGGTCCGGGGGGCCCTCCACTTACCGGCAGCCATTCCAATCGTCTGACCGTTTCTCTGATAGACGCGGTTTCCGGGACCGTGGTAGACAACAGCCCGCATCGAAGCGCCTGTTTCGAGGCTCTGGTGCCAAGCCTTATCGACGAGGCAAATGACTCACCGCCGTCCGGTCCCGTGGGCGGCCGTCTGCAGGCTTTTTATCGTCAGTGGGCGAAGTCAACGTTGGAGGCATGGGTGCGTCGCACCGTAGCTGAAGGACTCTTGATCGAATTTGTGGATTGTCTCCCGAGTCGTTTCATCAGGTGTCCCGTGCCTCGTTTGCCCGAGTCCCGTCGCCTTATGTCGGAGGAGATAACTCACCTGCTGGAGATAAAGGCCATAGAACCTGTTCCATTGGACCAATTGGGGGCAGGGTTCTACTCGACTCTTTTCCTTGTTCCCAAGAGCTCGGGGGGCGTCCGAGGGATCCTCAATTTGAAGGACCTGAATCGGGCGGTTCATTACCGTCGATTCAAAATGCACTCGCTGCAGTCTCTTCTGTCCTCTGTCCGTCAGGGAGACCTCATGCAATCGGTGGACCTGCGCGAAGCTTATCTTCATGTACCAGTGCATCCCTCCCATCACAAGTTCCTGCGGTTCGAGTATGCGGGCAGGCATTATCAATACGGTCTCTCTTGATTTTATGATTTTATGGTTGATTTTAAATTTTGATATGGATTTTAAATTGATAAATTTTAAACTATGGGCCAAATTTAATTATTTTAAGTCTATTTTTAATCGTACTTTATGTATAAATGTTTTATTTTGGCTGTTCACCGCCCTGAGTCCAAAAGGAGAAGGGCGGTATAGAAATTTGAATAATAAATAAATAAATACTGTGCCATGCCATTTGGACTTTCCTCGGCACCCAGGACTTTCACCAAGCTGGTGGCAGCTGTTGCAGCAACCCTCAGACCTGTTCCGGTGCGGCTGTTATGTTACCTGGACGACATTCTGGTCCTCTCGTCATCCCAGGACCAAGCGGTGCGAGACATGGACCTGGTGCTCTCGGCCTTCAGATCTCACGGCTTCACAGTCAACCTGGACAAGACCATGCTTGTACCGTCCACTTCCATCCTGCATCTGGGTGCCGTGATAAACTCGACCAAGGGACAGGTTTTTCTGTCTCCCGAAAGGATGCGGAGCATCAAGAGTCTGCTGGCCCAGGTTCTGGCCCAGAGGTCGGTGCCCCTTTTGACTCTCTCTCAACTCCTCAGGAAACTGGTCTCGTGTTTCCACATAGTTCCTTGGGCCCGCAGGCACTCTCGGCCCCTGCAATGGCTTCTCCTTCCGTTTCAGCGGACGGGGGTGGCCAACACTCCCAGGAAGGTGTTTGTCCCTCCCCAGGTGAGACTGTCCCTACAGTGGTGGAAGTCGCCGGCCCTTCAGAAGGGCTGTCACTTCTTGGACCAGAGTCGACTAGTATTGACCACCGACGCCAGCCTGCTGGGATGGGGCGCCCACCTGGACAATCAAGTGGCTCAAGGATTGTGGTCTTGGGTGGAGACGCATCACAGCATCAATCTTCTTGAGCTGCGACGGTCCATAGTCATCACTTGTTGATCCTCACGGAAAACACATCCGCCAAAGCACATGTGAACCGGGAGGGAGGCACAAAGTCTCGTGCCCTGATGCTCGAGTCGGAGAAGCTCTTCCGGTGGGCGGAACGTCACGTTCTATCAGTGCAAGCAGACCATATTTCGGGCTTGGCCAATGTTCAGGTGGACTGGCTCAGCAGGGAGCAGATAGATCCGACGGAATGGCAACTACATCTCAGGCTGTTTCGGGAACTGTCGCTAAGGTTCGGTGCTCCAGTGATCGACCTGTTCGCAAGTCCGGCCAACGCCCAACTTCCTTGGTTCATTTCCAGGTACCCGGCCCCTTGGGCGGAAGACACGGACGCCCTGCGGTGTAGGTGGCCCCCCGGGAGGTTGTACGCCTTTCCTCCCTTCAATCTCATTCCCCTAGTAGTCCGGAAGATGGTGGCGGAGCGAGCGGAGCTGTTGTTGGTGGCTCCGTACTGGCCTCGCAGACCCTGGTTTGCCGACCTAGTGGGGTTCTCGGTGACCAGCCCGTGGGTGATTCTGCCGCATCGCATATCGTTGCTTCAGGGAGCCATCAGTCATCCAGAACCTCAGTGGCTTCATTCGGCCGTTTGGCATTTGAAAGGGTCATCTTGAAGAAAGGTCGACTGTTGGATGACGTGATCGGTACTATACAGGTGGCGTGTAGACCTTCCAGAACTCGTATATATGAAGCTACCTGGAAAGCCTTTTGCAGGTGGTGTTCATCTCGTCATGTGGATCCGACTTCGGCTGTGATTCAGGACATTCTTGACTTTCTCCAAGCGGGGTTGGACAGAGGTTTGGCCTCGACCACATTGAGGCGGCAGGTCGCGGCTCTTTCCACGGTCCTTTCTGTTCCTACCAGTTGCTATCTCACCATCCATGGGTGCGGGGATTTCTTCATGGTGCCACGAATTTGAGACCGCCCATCGTGCATAGATACCCATCATGGGACCTGCCCCTCGTGTTACAGGCCCTCACTGTTTCTCCGTTCGAGCCCCTTGGCTCTATTTCACTGAAGTTCCTTTCCTTCAAGGTGGCATTTTTACTGGCCATCACTTCCGCCAGGAGGGTCTCTGAGCTGGCAGCCCTCTCCGACAGAAAGGACCTCTGTATTTTTCATACCAACACGGTGGTGCTGAGACTAGATCCGGCGTTCATGCCTAAAGTGAATACTTGGTTTCATCGTTTGCAGGAGATAGTGTTGCCGGATTTCTGCCCTTCACCCAGGCATCACCGTGAAGCTCTTTGGCATACTCTTGACGTCCGCAGGGCCCTGCGGCGTTACATCCGTCGAACAGCTTCCTTTCGTAAAACGGAGGCTCTCCTGGTTTTGTTCCACCCGGCGTCCATGGGTCAGAAGGTTTCATCGACCACGGTGGGTCGCTGGATTAAAGCCTGCATTTCATCTGCATACGAGCGTCAGGCCCGCGCTCCCCTGGCACGAATTTTGCCTCATTCCACTAGAAGTGCGGCCACGTCAGCTGCCTGGGCGATGCAGGCTTCCGTGTTGGACATTTGCCGGGCAGCTACTTGGACTTCCTTGTCCCCTTTCATTCAACACTACGAGATTGACGCTTATGCTTCGGCTGAAGCCTCCTTTGGTAGACATGTGTTGCAGAGTGTGGTGTCGGATTCCTCTGGGAGCAGTCAGCTTCCCGCCCATGGGGTTTAGGCTTGGGTATGTCCCAGGCTATGGAGTGGAGATGCAGCGCTCTGGAAAACGGATGTTGTCTTACCTGAACTCCATTCCCCCCCTTTTTTTGTTTTTATCTAACTTCCTGCTTTCTAGTTGTTACTGTTGTTGGTTGTGTTTGTTTTTAATAAAGGTTGTTGGTTAATGGTTGTGCTGCGCCTTCGTTCAAGACTGGGGAAGTTGGGTAAGAAGGGCGTGGCTAGAGCACAGAGTGGGTGTTTAATTGTTTTAAGTTCTCTCAGTTGCTGTCAGAGAAGAGGATAAAACCAGGCTATGGAGTGTATCCGCAGCGCTCTGAAAATGGACGTTCAGGTAAGACAACGTCCGTTTTTCCTCCATTTTTCTTCCTAATTGGCCACCTAATTGGTCCCCTATTAACAGCACAAAAGGTCTGTGGATTGCTCTGGTAGTTTGAGATGGTTACATGCCAATTCCTGGATGGAAGGAAAAGGATTTATGAAGGATTTAGATCTTAATGCAGGAAGGATGCAATTGATTGGAGGCATATGTCAGTTTATCAACATTCCCCCCCCCCTTTACAGAGGGAAACAACAGGGTTAAAATTAAATCTTAACTTGCATCCACAGATTCTCAGTTTTGTCTGCTGAAGAATCAGCTAAAGCACCAGTTAATTAATCCACCCATGTCTGGGCAGTGGAAGTATATGCCTTAATGGGTTTTCTTAGCGTGTAAGAATTCTCACCAATTCTTATAAATCTTTTATTGCGCTAGAAGATGGTTGGTATGCCAAGTTGTAACACACACACACACACCATCCCCACCCCCTCCTGAAATCTGCACAAACCTCTCAGGAAGAAAAGAACAAACAAACAAACAAACTGAAGCACCACTATCTGTTACTTTTGGTTAAGAAATTAATTGCAACTAACTCTTCCCCTTGCAAAAAATAAAAATAAAAAAAAACAGGAGTGCTTCCCTTTGAACTGGGGGAACAGGCAGGGGTGGGAACGGAGCACTTTTACATTTTCTTCCTTTATAAATCTTGAATGGGAAGTTTGCCAACATCTCCCCCCTTTTTTGGGGTGAGAATCAATGCCGTAGATTATTCATTGTCATTAATTATTGATTTGGATATCTGGCCTGAAAAGGGTTTTTCCTTTTCTCGAAAAAAAAGGCACAGGTGGAAGTCCCCCCCCTTCTCCCGCCTTCTCCCTCCCATTTCACCAAGGCTGTTCCTTCCTTCCTTCCCCCTCTAGCACATTTGTTGGGCCCTAACTGTCCCAGGTGTCGAAAAACCTAGGGTGAAATCTCCTTCTGTGTATGGGCTGCAGCGAAGCACCTGAGAGTGAATGGCCGTGGCCGTTGTGCCGTAGCAAAAGAGTGGGGGAGGGCCAGCCGAGGCGAAAAATTTGTGGCTAATAACTCAGAGGCGAAAGCCTTCAGGTGAAACAGGCAAGGAGAAGGGTTCGAGCCGAAAAGTTCCATTCCGGTAGGTAGGATCCAAAGTGCAGAGGCCGCAACACATAGTGGCAGGGTGTAGAATGCTGGCAGGAACAGCTTATACTGAATGGCACACCCAAGTAGCTGCTATTGTGTACAGGAACATCTGTACAGAATATGGGCTAGACCATTCTAAGTTTAGATGGGAGGTCACAGAGAAGATTGTGGAAATATAGAAGGGTAAGAGCCTGAGGGACTTCCAGATCTGAATGGACAGACAGATACTGACCAGTCAACCATACAATATGGTAATGGACTAAGACTGCAGTAGTGATACATGTGGTGCCAAGTGACCACAATATCAGGAAGAAGTATGTAGAAGGACCTGAAGGAGGAACTGGAGAGGATGTGAAAAGTAAAGGTTGAAATGGTGTCAGTAGTGGTAGGAATACTTTGGGCTATGACTCCTAAGCTGGGAGAGTGGCTGCAACAGATCCCAGGAATGACATCAAACCTCCCTGTCCAAAAGTTTTAATGCTAGGAATAGCTAAGATCCTATGGAGAATTCTGAAACTCCCAAGCCTCTGGTAGGGGGCCTGAGATTGAGGAAGACACAGACTACTCAAAAGGATAAGAAAGATTTAAAAAAAAATGTATACACATACATACACATGTACATAAACATACACATATATGTATACATATATCCATCCAGATTTACCTATTAAACTGGGGGCTATAGAAATCAAACCAATAAATAAAATATGTAAAGTAAAACTTTGGTTTATGACTTAGAGTTGGGTAAACCCAGGAAATGATAATTTATTCAATTAATCCTGGTAAAACTAATGGTTAATGCAAGGTATGGTATCCATTACTACTTTTGTAGCTGAAATCTTAGTGTCATCAGTTTCCAGTGCATACTCAAATCTTAACACAAACAGACTTTTCTTTTTCAAGTAAACAGCTAATCAAAACAAAACAAAACGTGGGATTATATCAGTTATCCTGGTCTTAATTATCTCCCAGCTTATATGTTGCAACTTCTGTGTGGGTTGACTCTTGAGGAGCATCTAGGGCTCTTGTCTTTTAAAGGTGATGTTGAAGATCCTCCTTTAGGCCATTGCACTCAGTGCCCTCTTTTCTTGCTTTTAGGAAAGAAGCCCTCTAAAGCCAGTTGTTTTTGTTTGAATAAGTACTAGTTGATTTTGATTGTAATCAAGTTTTAAATTATTTTAATTCATTTTTAGTTACAGTAATCTAGCCTATTTTCACATTTACTTAAAGACAAGTAAATGTCCTCATTTGGTTTGGAATAATATTTATGGAGGTTTGCAAATGTAAAAAAGATTCTTCTTACCCTCAGAGAGCAAAGACATCTCATCCCTCACCCCAGGTACCATTTTTGTATTTTAAGCACTTTTATTGTAAGAAGGGAGGGTAAGTCACTTCAGCATTCTCCTGGATGAGAGGGGCATCTAAGTCCCAGTAAACAGCCTAGTGCAGCAAGTTTAAAACAGTGAAGTATAGGGAATGGGCAAGTTAAGCAGTGTGTTATGGCCCATCGGCTGCCACCAGAGCTAGCAGCAGAGTCAAGGGAGGGGGAGGGGGAGGGGAAGCCTGGGTCAGCTTTGGATCCTTTGGAAGACTCTGATGAAGAAGCAGAATCAGAGGCAGATGCAGACCCGGGGTCTTCTGTCCACCCCCAGGTTGAGAGGCAGCGGTCTCCGGGGCCTGAGTTGAGTGAGGGGAAGGAACAGATGGGACACATCCCAGATGCATGTATGCGTAGAGAAGAGAAACGAGAGCAACGGAAGGCAATAAGCCAGCTCTCAGGGAAAAGAAGAGTAGACGCTAACCAGCCCCTCCCTGGCTGGGAAATAAATAGTAGGGTTTGGGAGTGGCCTGTTGTCGCAGACAACTGTTCGTTTTCCAATGTACATCAATCAAGTCAGATTCCTTTGCCAGAACCATATTTATCAGGACTAATTGCTCTGTATTTGAATGGCAATTGAGTCTCTCTACTGGGGCACAATAAATAGTGCATTTTCCTTAGCTGGTGTGAACAGGCTGAGCTTTCTGCTTGACTTTCTGCTTGGCTTAACCATTGAAGGACTTCTTTATGTTGAGTTCTCATGTGAACAGAGACTGTTCTTGCCCTGTTTCAGAAGGGGAAAAGACTTTCATTTGTGACTAATTACTTTTGGGGTTGTTTATCCAACGTGACAAGACTGTTCCTTTCCTGTTTGAATAAAGGGGTTTGTTTTACTTGTGAGTAAGTGTTTTCTCATTGCTTGAAGGCTGGGTCAGAACACAGTGTGGTTTTGCACCTGTGCTGAGATATATGTGCAACCACTTATAACTTTGTTGAGATGAATAGAACATTCTGGTGAATGTTGAAGTGAAACAGTATAAATTAAACTCTTAGATTCCTTCCATTGGCTTTTGAAATGAGCCCCAGGAAGTCTTATCCAACTGTTAAAATAAACTTCCAAAGAAGTTATGTGAAATATGTACTCTGAAAGTAGTGGTCAATGTCTTTCCTTACATATACTTTGTTTGATGAAATATATATATCCATAATGAAATAACTTGAGTGTTGTTTTGGGACTTGGGATACTTTTGAAATGGGGGTTTTATGGAAGCTTTTTAAACATTCCACAGGTATTCCACTTATCCAAACATAAAATGGAGAATTTTTTAAAAAGGAAGAGTTTAATTGCTAAAATAATAGATATTTTTGCAGAGTAAATTATTTTGGTGATGTACTATGGGAATTTCTATCTTTTTCACAAAATTCTGTAGGCTCATTCAGTTACTAAATTAATCAACATTTAACTGGGAAATTTATGCAGGTGATTATAAAAATTAAATAAACTAAAAAACGAGCTGGGGATTTAGTGACCTTTTTTTAATAAAAGTTTTTTATTTTATAGACAAACAAACATGCAATACATAATCAATCATTCAGTGTATCATCTGAGTACAACTTTTGTGTCTTCTTCCTACTCCTCCACTATTTATCATATCTTCATTTATTATAACATTTCTCCCAAATTTCTTACTTTTCTATTTATCTATCTTCTTTCACATTTCTTTTCTATTTATCTATCTTCTTTCTCTTCTTTCTTCTTCACTCATTTCATTACAACATTACCCTATATATATCTCTTCTCTAACCAATGATAAAGTTGTCCCCATACCTTAAAATATTCCGATTCCTCTCTTTCTTTAATTATCAAAGTCAATCTATTCATTTCTGCACAATCCAATATTTTCTTAATTACTTCTCCCTCTGTAGGGATTTTCTCTGCTTTCCATCTTTGCACAAATACTATTCTCGCTGCAGTTATAACATGTATAATCAAATATGTGGATCCCGGCATCGCCTGATCTAGTTACCCCATCACTTTTGATGGGAGGGGAGTTACTTACTCCCTCTGAAAAGGCTCGCAATCTTGGCGTCCTCCTTGATTCACGGCTGTCCCTGGTGGATCATCTAACGGCCGTGACAAGGGGGGACCTTTGCAGAGGTTCGCCTAGTGCTCCAGTTGCGGCCTTTCCTAGACAGGGATGCCCTCCGTACAGTCACTCAAGCTCTCATTGTCTCTCGGTTGGATTACTGCAATGCCCTCTATATGGGGCTGCCCTTGTGGTGTACCCAGAGGCTCCAGCTTGTCCAGAATGCGGCCACGTGGGTTGTTACGGGAGCTTCCCGTTACTCCCATGCAACACCTCTCCTGCGCGAGCTGCACTGGCTGCCGGTGGCCTTCCGGATCCACTTCAAGGTGGTGGTATTGACCTATAAAGCCCTACATGGCATGGGCCCGGGGTACTTGCAGGACCACCTCCTACCGGTCTCCCACCGCCCAGTGCGTTCACATAGAGCTACCCTCTGGGTGCTGTCGGCCAGACAATGTCGGCTGGTGACCCCCAGGATGAGGGCGTTCTCTGTGGCCGCACCGACCCTCTGGAATGGGTTACCCACCGGGCTCCGGACGGCCCCCGATCTCCGCACTTTCCGCGCTGGCCTGAAGACATGGCTGTTCCAGCAAACTCCCTGATCAATTTTAATCTTGGGGATTAAATCTTGGGTTTTAATCTTGGGGATTTTAATTTTCATATTGGTTTTAGGTGTTATTGTTGTTGTTTTTATTTGTGTGAGCCGCCCCGAGTCCTTCGGGAGAAGGGCGGCATATAAATTTTAATTAAAAGAAAAATTAAAAAAATGTATTTTCTTTACTAAATTTCTCTGGTAAAATACCCAATAGGAACAGTTCAGGTTTTAAATCCATATGTTGTTGTATCATTTCTTCTAACCATGTTTTAATTTTAATCCAATAATTTCTCACTTCTGGACACGTCCGTCACATATGATAATACGATCCTGATGTCTGATGGCATTTCCAACATTTAGCTGATTTATCTTCAAACATTTTTGCTAATTTTTCAAGTGGGATGTGCCATCCATAAAACATTTTGTATTGATTCTCCTTATATGCTGTGGACATAGTTAATTTATAATTCCTTTCCCATAGCTGCTGCCATTTATCTAACTCAATTGAATATCCAAAATTTTTTGCCCAGGCTATCGTCGTTTCTTTTACCTGTTCTTCTTCTAATTTAATACTAAGTAGCTGATTATATTTTTTAAAAATTATTTTTTCATCTGTTCCTGTATTTTATCCAGTTCTGTCATTTCTAAATAAAAACTATATAGTTTAGCATCTTTTTCATATCTTGTTTGCATTTGCATATGAGTATACCGGTCCATCTCAATCCCTTGTTCTTCTATTTCTTGTTTCCCTTTCAGTTCCCCCTTATCTGTTAATATATCCTTGTATCTAAGAATATTTTTGATATTAATAATGTTTGGGTGTATTAACGCTTCCATTGTTGATAACCATGTTGGTATTTTCAAATAATATTTATCTCTAATTCTCTCCCACACTAATAATAATGCATTTCTTACATAGTGTCTTTGGAAATAAGTATGCATTTTGCTTCTGCCATACCACAAGATGGCGTGCCATCCCAATTGTAAATCATGTCCTTCCAAAGTTAATAGTCTTATATTTCTTAGTCCAACCCATCCTTTCATCCAAGTCAACGCCAATTCGGCAGTCCAAATCCTCCTCCATCTTGTAACATTTTTATGTTGATTCTTGCTTTCTTCCCTTGCCATATAAATTTCCTTACTATTTTGTTCAAGTGTTCAAAATATGTCTTTTCCACTTTTATCGGTATTGTCTGAAATAAAAATAATAATCTCGGTAATATATTCACAATCTTTCCCATTAATGATAACTCTTAAGTTTTTCTCATTTCTCCAAATCTTCCTCAATTCGTCTTTTTAATTTGTAATAGTTATCTTTTATCGTTACACAACTTGAGGTTAAATGTATTCCTAAGTATTTTACTTTCTTCACAATTTGAATATTTAGCTTCTTCGTTAATTCTCTTTTCTATTTTTCTGTGATTTTTTCACCAATATTTTTGTTTTTTCTTTATTTATTTTTAGTCCTGTCACCTCTCCATACTCTTCTATTTGTTCTAATAGTTTAGGACCCGTTATTTGGGGTTCCTCCAAAATAAAAACTAAATCTTCTGCAAAGGCTTGTAACTTATATTCTTTTAAAATTTTCATTCCTTTTATTTCTTCATTTCGTCTTATATTTCTATTTAATACTTCTCGTGTTAACACAAATAACAATGGAGATAACGGACATCCTTCACTTGTTCCTTTCATTATGTTCACTTTTTCTGTCATCTCTCCATTCATCATTATCTTTGCCGATTGTTTATTATAAATTGAAAGTCCATCATCTGTAATTGCTTTATCATGAATTGCCAATTCATATTATCAAACACTTTCTGTGCATCTAGAAATATCATCGCCATTTGCTGAATGTACTTCATAGTATTCCAAGGTATTTAAAATTATCCTCATATTATCTCTAATTTGTCTTTTAGGTAAGAAACCATTTTGGTCCATATGAATAAATTCATTTAACAACCTTTTTAGTCTGTTCGCCATTATTGAAGCAAAGATCTTATAGTCTACATTCAACAATGAAATCAGTCTATAGTTTTTAACTTGTTGCAAGTCTGTGTGTTCTTTAGGTATAAGTGTAACATACGCCTCCATCCATGAGTTCGGAATCTTTGCTTTCATTAAAAGCTCATTAAATAATTCCAGCATTACATTGCTTAACACATCTGTAGTTATTTATATAGTTCTGCTGGTAATCCATCTGGGCCCGGTGTTTTCCCATTTTTTTGTTTTTTTATTACTTCTATTACTTCCATCATAGTTATTCTTTCTTCCAGTGCTTCCTTATATTGTTCTGGTATTTTAGGCAGATCAGATTTTTCTAAAAATAGTTTTATTTTTCCATCAGGTATCATTTCTTGATTATATAGTCTCTCATAGTAGTTTTGAATTATTTTTTTCTTTTCTTCATTTCTATAACATATAATTCCTTTTTCAACTTGTAAGCGGTTGATTAATTTTCTCTCTTTTTGTTTTTTCATTTTATATGCCAACCATCTACCTGGCTTATTTGCATTTTCAAAAAAGGTTTGTTTAGCTGACCTTGTTCCATTAAGTTTCATGTTTTTTCAGTTCAATTTTTTAACTTTGTAATTTTGTGTATCCTTTTGTAACTCCTTCTCTAACCTCGTATACTCCTCTTCCAATTTTTTCTGTGGGGATTTAGTGACCTTGACTACTTTTGAGTGATGTCAGCTAATCAGTAAAGGTGTTGAATTGCAGAGTAAGCAGACACTTTTTAATTAAGCATGTAATTAGATTATGGTACTTTGTATCATGAAAACCCAGGAAATTAAGCTAATTGATCAAACTACAATTGTTAATAAGAGTTCATCATGGAATGTCATGGAGGTCTGGCTATGTCCAGCCTTTGAGGATCCTATTCTTGCTGAAAATAAAAAGATAATGTATGAAAACAAAATAAGAGCTTCTAAAAAAGGAAGGCAATGTAATATTTTTTTAGAAAAATAAATTTTAAAAAGCAAATGGCCACATTTGAATTCTTTTGAGAGGAAGGCCAAATGGTCATCCTCTCTGTCACTCAATTTTCCCCTTTGCATTGGGGAGGGTATGAGAGCCCCTGATTGCAAAGGTCTTATTTTGTTCTCTGCCTTTTAGGTTATTGTAACCCACCCTGACCATACAAATGCTATAAACAAATCAATAGACCAGAGAGAACCATGTGGTATAAACACAGAAGTTTATATTCTGCAGCGAATGGCAACTAGGATGGGGTTTTTAGGTTTAAAAACATGGAAGAGAGGGATTTGATTGGGACTTTCCTTCCCAACCTTCTACTTTTCAGTTCCTTTCCCACTCATGGGGGAGTATCCCCCCCCCCTTAAGGCTGTGTGTGGAGCAGTGATTTTGGTGGGAATTGCAATCAAGCATCATATTAATGAAAAACCTTAGGTATAGCTGCTGGTTTCCCACATGTGTATAATATAAAAGATAGATTCAGTCTAATTTTTTCACCTGGATGTAAAGAACATAAAATAGAAAATCAGAAACCTTTCAAGAATAAATAAACAACCATGGAATAAATTTTGTCTGTTGCTTAAGGCACCAGGATAGAATGAGGAAGATCATGAGTTCTATTCCCATCTTAGCCATGAAAGCCAACTGAGTGACTTTGGGTCAGTCTCTGTCTCTCAACCCAACTCATCTCATAGGGTAGTAGTTGTGGGGGAAAACAGGAGGAATACGTTTGCCACCTTGAGTTATTTGTAAAAATCATAAAGATGGGATCTAAATAAATAAATACATTACAGAAAGATGCACAAATAAGGCTACAGGATTTCCAGATGGCAGCAAAGAGATACAGAAAAGTGCTACCATCTCACCATCCCTTGATTTTTTACAATCCAAATCTCTAAGCCCCAACGTTAGTAAAGCTCTGTTCTGATGATTAATTTATAAAAAACACAGTGGCTTTGAAAAGCATTTACTTAAGTGTTCTTATGTAGCAGCAGCTCTCAACTGGGCATCAGTTCTTAGTATTTATACTCAAGTACAGCTTCCCTCATACCCATAGAGCCTTAGTTTTAAACAAATATTAGTACATAGTTTAAGCACCTGTTTCCTTTCATACACTTTCCTGTCAGTTGTCTAGGGGACCAGTTCCTAAAACAAAAGGCAAGAATAATATTTAAAAGTCCCACATACAGAGTCCTAGTTTTAGATACCTAGACTCATTGTCAGAAAAGATGATACACCTTTTATTTGCATCCCTCCCTTAATCAGTTTTGCTACAGATCTCATTGCAAAGGTAACTAAAAGTGAAACATTTTGTGAAAACTAGTTTATGAAAATCAGGATATTCTACTGGTAACCCAAATTGGAAGCACCATTAAGAGGTAGCAAACCGACTAAACTAATGAGGATAATCTTAATTTTAGGTTCCCCTGGTCACCCTGTTCAGGTGATTATCACAGATGTTCCAATTCAACCTGATTCTCATCCTATCCAGTGGATTGTACCTGAGTCCTCTCACATTTCCAATTATATTCTTCGCTGGAAACCGGTAAGCCTTTTTGTCATATGTTGATCAACTTTTTCTTAATTCAGACATTCATTTCTTATACATTTATATTTGCAATTCAACTAGATCATAAAAAAACAATTTATTTCTAAGTTTAGATTTATGTTAATACTTGGCAGTGCTTTCTAACTTGGCTAAGGACATACTCTGTGTGTTGCAAGGGATTGGGCAGTGTGTCAGGATTGTTGGATAGATGCCTTAAAAGAACCACCTCTTTTTCTGGACTTGTGTGTGTTCCTTTTAGAAGGTTGGTTCTTGAAGCAAGTAACATAATTTATAAAGCAAAGGTTACATTATTTATAGTGGGGACACAGTGGCATAGTGGCTTAATGATGCTAGAATTGCCGGCAGGATGCAAAAAAGGGTGAACTCCCACCTGGCTTCTGCCCACCCAGCAGTTTGAAAGCATGCAATATTGCAAGTAGATAAATGGGTACCACTTTGGTGGGAAAAACTAATTACGTTCATGTGTGTGTGGAGAGCGGAAGCCAGCACACTGAACCTGGCTGGACATGAGGTATTGCAGCACAAGGTGAAGCGAGACTGGCAGAGATGCCTAGAAGACCAACAACCTGAGTGAACATTGCTAGTTAGCTTGGTGTAAACCCTCTGTGGTGTGCTAAGGATAGATTTCCTGGACATTGTATGCAATAAAATACCGTGTTTCCCCGAAACTAAGACATGTCCGGATAATAAGCCCAATTGGGCTTTCGAGCGCATGCGGTAAAATAAGCCCCTCCCCAGAAAATAAGCCCCCCAATCCTTAGACGCATGCGCAGCTGCTGCACAAAAAACATGACATGAGGAGACAAGGCCGGAGAGGAGGGGGAACATGCCCCACGTGCCCCACACACACCTGCCATCCATGTGGAACGGCCTTTTCGATGAACCGGATGCACCGCTGCTACTCAAAAGAAGAAGAGAGAAAGGAGGCACTGTGAGAGAGCCCATATCTGACGTTCTTCTCCTCCCAGGCGGCAGCAGAGCATTCAGTTCCCCAAATCTGGTTTTCCAATCTTGGCTGGCGAGGGAGAGTGGCAGGTGGGGAGGGATGGGGAAGGAAGGAAATGGAATGGTGTGTTTTGGCATTCCTCTTTCCACCTACAGTCTGATGAAGTGTGCGAGCAGGTTAATGCATCTTCAGTAGAATTCTACTTTTTTTCTTTTTTTTCATATAAAGTGCACTGTGAACAGAACATGGTTAGATTGCACTCCCCTGTCTTAACTTTGGCTGCCTCTGCCACGCGCAGAGGAACATGTCAAATTTGTCTTCTCGCCGAAAGACCCAGGCTTTTCTTTCTACAAGGGGAACTCTGTTCTTGCAAAGGTGCCATGACTTTAACTCTCGAAGCACCTCGCCGGAAGTGTTTTCTTGGATGGCGTGAGCCTGTGCCTCTGCTGTGGGCTTTCACCGCGGCCCTTGGTTCGCGGCCTGCAACTGATTGGGAGTGCCTGGCCCATCTCTCTCGAATCGCCTGTCCAGGAAATGGACCTCCATCCTGGACTGCCATGCCTGCCAAGCGGGCCCTTAGTCCCCACACAGGCTGTGAGCCGCTGGGAAGCTGTATGGAGATGTGTGAGAGGGAGCCTCTTCTTTTCTCGTGAAGCTGCACTACATGGGCCAGCTGTCAGATGGACATCCCATCCGGGGGTTTCTGCTCAGGAGCATGCCAACTTTCCTCGTCCATTGAAGCGTTCCTCCTTTCCCCTTCCATTGGGCTGATGGGAACTGGTCGAGGTTCCAGATGATCCCGAAAGAAAGATGCTGGGTCCTTGAAATTGGGCCTGCACGTCGTGGAGGCAGCCAAAGTTAAGACAGGGGAGAGCAGTCTAACCATGTTCTGTTCACTGTGCACTTTATAGGAAAAAAAAAGAAAAAAAGTAGAATCCTACTGAAGATGCACTAACCTGCTCGCATACTTCATCGGATTGTAGGTGGAAAGAGGAGTGCCAAAGCACACCATTCCATTTCCTTCCTTCCCCACCCCTCCCATCTGCCACTACCCCTCACTGGCCGAGATCAGCAAGCCAGATTTAGGGAGATGAACGCGCTGTCGCCGCCCGGGACAAGAAGAACTTCTGCATGGATGGCAAGTGCGTGGGGGATATGTCCCCCAACTTCCCCCCTACCTCACCTCCTCACCTTATGCTGTTTGCACGGGAAGCAACGAAAAAGTTGCCATGATTGCTGGAGGCAGCGGCCTGAGCAGCACTGGTGAAGCAGCTGTTCAGGGCTCCGAGGTTTAGGGATAACACCCCCTGATAATAAGGCCAAGGCCATATTTTGGAGGTCAAAAGAAAATAAGACCCTGTCTTATTTTTGGGAAAACACAGTAATAAAATAAAATACATAATTTATTTTCAACAAAGCCACTTGACTGAAATAGTAATAGATCCTGTGTTTAATTACGTCAGGATTGGATGTTATGTTTATCTTCCCCTCTCTCCTTCTGGATTTTTGATATTTTAGTACTTGAACTGTGCATATTTTTTATCTTAGATAAACACTTCCCTTTCTTTTCTTGTTTTTCTTTTGAGCAAATTGTGTATTATATTCTAATTGAGAAATTATCTCATTATATCTCATTTTCAACTATTGTCACATTTTCCATCCTTTAGAAAGAATATAAATTCATTTTATTCATTTCCTCATTTCTGACTAATAATGAAGGTGTTAGTGAATTCTTCATTGGCTTTTTATTGGGTGGTTTAATAAGCTCTATTTCAGTCACATTCCTGTATTTTAGGATAGAAGAATGCTTGAGTCAGATTTTAAGGCTGTTTCAATTCTCACAGGATTCAGTGGAAAGCTATCCTGCACAAGTTTGTTATCTATGGCCAAACTCTTTTTTACCAATCTTTGTGAGATGCCACCAACTTGTCCATCTTCCAAATAACTCACATTGCAGTCGCAGAAATCCATTTCTCCCCCTCTTCCACTGAAATGCACATAGAGTTGAAGACAAGAATTAGTATTTGCTCTGTGTTTTTGCAGATAATTTTTTGTTCTTTTTCAAACATTATTGCTAAAATAATCTGATAGAAATTAAAGCTAGTAGCAATAACCACAGTAGAAAGAAACATTGCAAAATTGTGCTACTGAGTATTCTCATGCTGATATCCATTATGTTTAATTCCATTAGAAAAATTCTGGAGTGCAATGGAAAGAAGCTAGAATTCCAGGCTATTTAAATTCCTACACAATCTCAGGTCTGAAACCTGGTGTCCTTTATGAGGGACAGCTTATAAGTGTGCAGCATTACGGTCAGAGAGAAATCACCCGCTTTGAATTCACTACCTCTAGTACAACAGCTATTTCATGTAAGTGTTTTGATTTGTCTTTATTGCATTTTATTACCCTGGACTGTTTATTTGCATTACAGGTAGTCCTTGACTTATGACTACAATTGAGCCCAAAATTTCTGTTGCTAAGTGAGACAGTTGTTTAGTGAGTTTTGCCCCATTTTATGATCTTTCTTGCCACAGTTGTTAAGTGAATCACTGCAGTTGTTAGTGACAACTCTGAGGCAAGCATTTTTCTCAACATTCCATTTATTAGAGTAGGTATACTGGCACATCTGGGAAAATCCGAATCTGAGAGTTCTGGGTTTTCCCTCAATAAATCAAAACCCCCAAGACCATCCCCTCACTCATCAGTCCATCACATGGTCCAATCATCATCCGTTCCATCTCGAGACATTACTCCAACCACTCCTTCTCCAGATGTAGGATTGTCCTGACCTTGACCAAAAGGAAGAATGCTATTTGTCTAACAACATTCCCTCTACTAAATCCCCTCTCCTACTTTCCCACACATGAGAAGGTGGCAGTATGGAAGCTTCTGGGGCTAATATGGCTTCCAAAGCTGATATCTGGCTTCCTCATTGCTTGTCAGAAGATTGCAAAAGATGATCATATGACCCTAATAAACTGCAATTAGCATAAATATGAGTCAGTTGCCAACTATCTGAATTTTGATCCCAAGGCCATTGGGATGCTGCAATATTGTAAGTGTGAAAAATGGTCATGTCACTTTTTTCAGTGTCATTGCAACTTTGGTCACTAAATTAATTGTAAGTTGAGGACTACCTTTTATATTGTTTCAACTGTATATGTAAATGTAAGGATTGGAAGTTGACATGTGGAGTTTACACACTTATGGCAGTATAGAAGTGAAATTTAACACATACATAAATAAATAAGATTTTGAAAGTGAAACGGTAGCCTGCAGATTTAATTTGTTAAATCTTTTAGCTCTGTTTAGTTTCTACCTTCTGGCTCTAAGACAGAATGAAGACATAATTTACTGCTTTTGTAATTATGTTGCTTCTAGCACTTTCTCTGTGTTATTGTTTTCAATCAAGATTATTCATGCCTTGAAACCAAAATATAAATTCTGCTGTTCTTAATGGAGTGCTAATAGCTGTAGGAGTTGTCTTAATCGCCCATTGCCCTTAATAATTCTCCATTATCTCCCTCTTTCTAAAGAACATGATTCAGCTAAGAATTTATTATTATAATGAATAATATAGATATGTGTCATCGGTGCTAATCCTGAATTAATACCAATATTTTTTATTTTTTTAATTTTTTTTAAATTTTGATTTATATGCCGCCCTTCTCCGGAGACTCAGGGCGGCTTACAATGCGCTAAGCAATAGCCTTCATTCTTTTGTATATTTATACAAAGTCAGCTTATTGCCCCCACAAACTGGGTCCTCAATTTACCTACCTTAGAAAGGATGGAAGGCTGAGTCAACCTTGAACCTTGGCGAGATTCGAACCTGCAGTAATTGCAGGCAGCTGGTCTTAATAACCAGCTTAATAACAGGGTGCCATAGACCACTGTACTACCAAGGCTCTTACAGTATTACAATATTACAGTACTATCTATAGCAATCGTAGTAATGAGGATACATCGGCATTCATTTTTAGCTTACCGTATTTTCCGGCATATAAAATGACTTTTTAACACATGAAAATCTTCTCAAAAGTCGGGGGTCGTCTTATACGCCGGGTGTCGTTCTCCTGTAACCAAGCAGACCAGTCTGAAAGGCTCTGACGAGCCTTAAATGGCTCTGGCGATCCAAGCTCTGAGGATCCCAGCTTTGCCTGCTAATCAGGCAACTCAGCTGGGATCGCCAGAGCCATGTAAAAGGAAAGCACTTTTTTCCTTTGCTCTGGCGATCCAAGCTCTGGACGATCCCAGCTGCGTTGCCTGCTAATCAGGCAACGCAGCTGGGATCGCCAGAGCCATGTAAAAGGAAAAAACTTTTTTCCTTTGCTCTGGCGATCCAAGCTCTGACAATCCTAGCTGCGTTGCCTGCTAATCAGGCAACGCAGCTGGGATCGCCAGAGCCATGTAAAAGGAAAAAAGTTTTTTCCTTTGCTCTGGCGATCCAAGCTCTGACGATCCCACCTGAGTTGTCTGCTAATCAGGCAACGCAGCTGGGATCGCCAGAGCCATGTAAAAGGAAAAAAGTTTTCCCCCTCCAGCTTGCTTACCTTAGCTGCTAGTCGCAACTCTTGCCTTGCTTCGCTTGCCTGAATCCATTCCATCAGCAAGCCACTCCCTGCCTGCAATCAAGCAGGCAGGGAGTTGTGGACTTCAACTCCCAGAATTCCTCAGCCAGCAAAACAAAGCTGGCTGAGGAATTCTGGGAGTTGAAGTCTACAAGTCTTAAAGTTGCCAAGGTTGGAGACCCCTGTTCTACTGGGTAAGTTTTTTTCCCTTTTGGGAGCTTTAAAAAAAATAGTTAACTGTGGTTTTTTTTAGTTGTTCTTTTTTAGACCTAGCCATTTAAAGTTTAGGAAGTTTTAAATTTAGTTTTCATATAAAAATAAAAATAAAATAAAATAATATTTGTGTAGCTTTCTGAGATTTAGTATGTTTCTGTAGTGTTTCACTCTAACTACACAAATACACAAAATCTCACAAAGCTGTATGTGGAATTTTGTGTGTGTAAAGTGTGAAAGTTGGTTTTTTGGGCTTTTTGTGGCTGTGTGAGGTTCCTGCTTGTTGCAGGGGCCATTTTGGGTCTAGCACAGCTGCTTTTACATTGTGGGTGAGCCAGTTGTGTTGTGTGTGGGTAAAGTGTGAAAGTTGTTTTTTTTGAGCTTTTTATGGCTGTGTGAGGTTCCTGCTTGTTGCAGGGGCCATTTTGGGTCTAGCACAGCTGCTTTTACATTGTGGGTGAGCCAGTTGTGTTGTGTGTGGGTAAAGTGTGAAAGTTGTTTTTTTTTGAGCTTTTTATGGCTGTGTGAGGTTCCTGCTTGTTGCAGGGGCCATTTTGGGTCTAGCACAGCTGCTTTTACATTGTGGGTGAACCAGGTGATGTTTTTTAATTTTTATTTGGTGTGCGTTGGAAGAGGGGTAGTCTTATACGGCGAGTATAGCCCAAACCCTATATTTTAACAGGAAAAGTCGGGGGTCGTCTTATACGCCCAGTCGTCTTATACGCCGGAAAATATGGTACATAGTGTTTTTTCACAATATATTATCAGCTGAATAACCCCATATCTGCAGATATTAATTACTTGTTTGTGTCTGAAAGTCAGACTTGCCTGCTATATACATGGTTACTCTACTATTTTCTGTCCATCCAGTCATGGATGAAAATACCTCTCTGTTTTTGAACCTGTTATTTCTTTACTATCAGTTTAACTGTACAGTTTATTTTATTGGTTAAAAAGTTATAGAAATCATACTTAAATTTATTTTTTCATGAATAGAAACAGAACCAAGGAGCCAAGTCTCCATGAAAAATACTTCTGTTTTATACTTTGATCTTGCTTTGCAGCTAGTCGTGTGGCGGGAGAAACAACAGCCCTTCCCTCTGTCGTCTCTATTTCTGAATCTGTCACAGAAATCACAGCCAATAGCTTTGTGGTCTCTTGGGTTTCTGCCTCAGACACTGTGTCAGGATTTCGTGTGGAATATGAACTGAGTGAAGATGGTGATGAACCTAAATATTTTGGTAAGGAAGATAGCCAATCAGATTAGTCACAGTCATAGAATCAGATGGCATAAATAAAGTTAATCTCTCACATCCTAAAATTCTTATCTTGTATACCTAGCCTAGATAATATCTGCTATTCAGACTCCAAATCCCATGAGCCTGAATCTGAAGGTTCATAGAACTTCTTGAATGTATATTCAAATACATTTATAGCCTGCAGTCAGACAAATCTCTATTGAAAATTTCCTTCAAAAGCAGTGCTTCAGAAAGTTACCTCTCTATGACTGGCCCCAACATTGTAATCCCTGTCCACTGCACATATGGCATATCTTACAGCAAAAATTGATGTCAATACTTAAAGCTTACAAATGAAAACTCTTTTCTGTTTGTCTCCTGATGTTCATACATAAAGATCAACTGCTTGGCTTCCCCAAGGGAGAGCCCTATTCAGGATTGCTCCTTGAAGGGCCACATCTCTTTACATGTGGACAATAAAGGGGCTTCAGCTGGTCAATCTTGGGCAATTGCTGCTTTCAGATCTTCTCTCACAAATAAGACATTCTTAAGAAATTCATATGAATTTATGGAAGTATTCTGATCTGAAATTTTGAGAGTTAAAGAAAATTCTAATGCTGTTCAATATTTTGTTACTGTAAGTTTATGAATTGAATGTATTTATTTTCACTAAAGAATGTAACATATGCCCTACTATTTTATTTTCTTCTTAAAGATCTTCCAAATACAGTCAATTCAGTTAGCATTCCCAACTTGCTTCCGGGTCGTAACTACATTATCAAAGTCTACCAAATTTCAGAGGAAGGAGAGCAAAATCTAATTCTTTCAACAACACAGACAACAGGTATATTTGCTATCAGACAGGGACAGATGGATATGGGCATTTTCTCTCTGAAAACTGAAAGTTGTTCAAATCAACTTTCTTAATTATTCTCTCTCTACACAGCACCTGATGCTCCTCCTGACCATGTTGTGGAAAATGTTGATGATACTTCAATTCTTGTCAGCTGGAGCAGACCAGAAGCTCCAATCACAGGTCTGAATTGTCAGCCTATATCTTTTTTGGAGCTTGGGGGCCTGGGTGGGTTCCTTCCATTTGTAAGATAGGAAAGTGTGTTATGCATATCTGACAGCCAAAGAAAATTGTACTGTACTTCTGAAGCTCGACTGGCCTTTACTGTCTGTTTGATTGAATTTGATTTATAAAGCGATCTTTTTCTTGTTTATAAATTATACTTGATGTAGACTCACTACATCATAAAACTATGGTTTATCAAAAAAGATGGTCTGAACAAAGAAGGGTAATTTAGCATATGGAATAACACCAAATCTTTTTTGACTGTGCTGTCGGCTGACTGCATGTTTTGCTTTACAAGGTTACCGGATTGTTTACACTCCTTCGTTGGAAGGTAGCAGTACAGAACTCAATCTCCCCGAATCTGCTACATCTGTGACACTCAGTGACTTGATGCCTGGTGTTCAGTACAATATCAGCATTTATGCTGTGGAAGAGAACCAGGAAAGCACTCCTATTTTCATTCAGCAGAAAACCACAGGAGTACCAATAGCAGGTATTAATGTATTTCTGTAATTTTGTGATTTTTTTTCTATGTTCTCTTTTTTTCTTCTTGGATTCCAGAATTGTTCTCTTGAAGGCAGTATTTATTTATTGCATTTATCTATTCATTTTATTTAACAAATTTATATAACTGCCCATTCACAAAAAGTGATTCTTGACAATGTACAATGATCTAATAAGGCAACAAATATTTAAAAACAAGCCTTATTAAAATTTAAAACAACTTATAATTAAAAATACAAACTACCAGGCACAGGGGAAAGTAAATATTAACAATGATGGAGTCATCTTAAAAAGGCCACATACATTACAAGAACAGAGTTTATTTTTCCTAGTGTTGCTGCAGAAGCAAGGCCTACTTTTTTTTGGATCAGTTGAGTGTTTATTCATTTGGTTGCAACAGGAACTGTATGATTGGCTTGATACCTGAGCCTGACTTTGTGGCCTGAAAGAGTGACTGGCTCAAGGTCACCCAGGCAGCCAACTTTCATGCCTAAGGTGGGACTAGAACTCAAAATCTCCTGTTTGTAGCATGTGCCTTAACCACTAAAACAAACTGGCTTTCAAAAATTAAAATTGAATTGATTTAAAAAGACATAATTTCTAGTTTTTGATATACCAATTGTTTGCTTTTCTAATTTTGAGTGGTTCAGAAAATTAGATATTTTTGCTTTTCCTTTTTATCTGGTAGTCAATTTTGGAGAATAGAGCGTGTAAAGGAACACTGCAACCACACTTAAGTTTTCCACTGTTTTATTTTTATATTATGGTCTGCTTCTCAGTGATGATGATATCTTGGCAAGATAGAAAGCTATATGTTGGTTTTGTCTTCAGTAAGAACACTTTTCATGGACTGTCTCTATGGGATTTCAAGGAACATTGAAAAAAAGGATCAGCGGCAGTTTTTGTTGAGAGATTAATTTTGAAGTAGGACAGAAGGAAGAGGGTAGTTGTGATGATACACTGTCAGTTTTTGTTTTCCAGCATACAGTCTTACCATTCATTAAATGTTTTCTCTTGTACAACTATTTGGCTAGATGAGATTCATCCTCCCCAGCACCTTCAATTTCTGGAAGTTGCCAGTGACAAAATCACCATCATGTGGAGCCCCCCTGATAGTGCAGTGATTGGCTACCGTGTAGAGGTTATTCCAGTTAATCGCCCTGGGGAACATGGTCAGAGATTACCCGTTAGCAGATATACATTTGCTGAGGTCACGGAACTTTCGCCTGGAACAACATACCTTTTCAAGATCTACGCTATAGGACAAAACACGGAGAGTGAACCATTAACTGGGGAACAAACAACGAGTAAGTCTGTTTTCTTTAATTTAGCGTATAGATTTTCCACAAATTCATTCTGTCAGAAATTCCATCATTTCACAAAGCCTGTAGTAAAGAATTTAGTAGGATGAATCCATTGGCTTTGCTAAGCAGTGAGAGGTCCGCTATCCTGTAGCTCAAGCCTTCCCCTCAGCAAAGTTTTCCAAAAGGAGTCAGCAAGAAGAGGGGGATGAATTTCCAAGCATTTCCAGCATCTAGGTAGCTCTGTCAAGGCACTTTTTTTGTTTTTATACAATGCACAAGTCTAGAAGGTGGACTAGAGACTCCAGGAAAGTAATGGCATTCCTCAGAGTGGTAACAGATATAGGTGAATGAGATATCTACAACTGCTATGTAAGCCATCTACTTTCTCCTTTGCCTCCATTTGTCTTAGAGGAGAAGGGAGGAAGGTCAATATAGAGCAATATTTATCTTTGTCTGGTTCTTTGTGGCAAGAAAGGAGAAAAGTATGCACATGTGTATGTCCTCCCTCCTTCCCTTGAAATAAATCTCCTTTTTTACCATTCTTCCCTCCTCTTCCCTTCCCACTCCCAACATACCTCATACTCTTTTTTGTTTCTGGTCTTTTGAATGTTCTTATCTTCTCTAAGATGTTAGTAGCAGATTACTGTATACCATGGGTGTAAAACTCGCTGCATCACGTTGCTGTAACATGATGTTTCGCAACATATTCCCCCTTTGCAGAGCTTGGGTGGGTGTGGCCTGCATGTGATGCATCCAGCCCGTGGGCCGCCAGTATATACTGTTTGTGTCTATGTATGCGTGCGTGTTTGAGAGAGAAAGACAGAGGGAGAAAAGTGACAATTCAGTCTACATATAAGAAAGCCTAAAAGGAAGCTATGTAAGACTGCAGCCTTGAATAAAGTCATTTAATTCTTTTGAAATTTCACTTCCCATACCACCTCCTCCTTCCTAAATACTGCATTCAAACAAATAAAAAAAGGGTAATCTTCAGGTGAGAGGGTGTGAGAAAGAAAATCAGCTGCAATTTTGTTTCCTCCTGGACACAATCAAAGAGATGCTTAAAAATAATGTTGGGGAGTTCAAAGGCAGCAAAGGAATAAGAATCTGCAGTCCCTTTGACTCTGGCAGCACCATTGGAAAAAGCAAAAGAACCCATACATTTGGGGTAATTTCACTGAGATTGTAAAATTCCTCATTCACAGAATTTAATAGTGTCTTTTTTTCATTTGTAATTATCCCACCACTTCTCCCATCTACTTTTCACCCCAAGCCATGATGAAGAAAAAGGAGCAATGGCCTAGTGTATTTTGATTGACAGGAGCCCATAATTGGAAGCCATTCCATTTGTAAGGCCCTGGCTGCCTTTCTGGTTTGAGATTTTTTCCCTAATGAATAATCTAATCTGCTATTTTAGATTGTGATGTTACAAACCTGGAATTCACATCAAATAATTATTTAATTATTCATGATCATATCAATAGATTAAGGTGCAATACTAATATGATTTTGAAGCAAATTTAGTAACTTGCTGTGCTCTCATGTGAGTTGATTTGTATACTGAAAGCAAAATGCAAGAGATAATGATGAATTAGATACTGTACCAAATGCATTTTAAAAGAAAGAATACTTGGTTAGAGCTAATGATAGATTTCTGGCACTGTATTTATCTGAGAATATAGAATAATAGAGTGGGATCTTGGAGGTCTTCTAGTCGAACTCTCTGCTCAAGCAGGAGATCCTATACCATTTCAGATAAGTGGCTATTCAGTCTGTTCTAAAAGCCTCCAGTGATGAAGCACCCACAACTTCTGAAGACAAGTCGTTCCACTGATTAATTGTTCTCACTGTTTAGAAGTTTCTCCTTAGTTCTAGGTTGGTTCTCTCCTTGATTAGTTTCCATCCATTGTTTTTTGTCTTGCTTTGTGGTGCTTTGAAAAATAGGTTGACCCATTCTTCTTTGTGGCAGGCCCTCAAATATTGAAACACTGCTATCATGTCACCCACAGTCCTTCTTTTCTCTAGAATAGCGATACCCAAATTCCTGCAACTGTTCTTCATATCTTTTAGTTTCTGGACCCTTAATCATCTTAGTTGGTCTTCTCTGCACTCTTTCCAAAGTCTCAACATCTTTTTTATAATGTGACCAAAACTAGATGCAGTATTCGAAGTATGGTCTTATTAAGGTAAGGTTCATGTGGTTCATACTTCATGTGGTCTTGATTCTGTGAGTCCCTGATCACTCAATCCAATACAGCACAACCAACACAAACCCCAAAAAGAATTACAGTGCCATACATCAAAAATATCTCAGAAACCACCAACAGACTACAGGTAGTCCTTGAGTTACAAATGTAATGGAGCCTGCCCATTCTATTTGTAACCTGAGGATTCGTGGGAGTCAATCTTGTACCTTGAATAGGATCACTCCCTCCTTTCGCTCACACATTCACTAATCGAATGCGAGGCTCGTTAGGTACACATGACGTATTTCAGGGTGGGGAAGGCCATGGGGGGGGCTACTGATGGAACAGGTCATCCCCCTAAGACCACCCAAGGCCTCCCTGACCCACTGAAATACCTCATGCTTCCCACAATTGCTTCCCTCTCCACCTGCTGCGCTGGGTCATTTACCTTGTGAAGATCTAGCAAGCAGTCTCCTCTCCAGCCTCTCAGCCGCATATGCCCCTCTGTAGTTCCGTTCGGGCCTCTGCAGGCCTGGCCTGGCAGGTTGCCAGACAAAATGGAGCTTCTGAGGGGCGAATCTGGCTCTCCGATGCTCTGTATGGTCCTCTGCGGTCCTCTCCCCGCCCGTTGCAGCCTGAAATGGAACTTATGGGGGCTGGATCCACCCCCCAGAAGCTCCACTTCGGCCTGCAATGGGCTGGAGGAACCCTGTGGAGTGCCGAATGGAGCATCAGAGGGCTGGATCCACCCCCAGAAGCTCCATTTTGGCCTGCAATAGGCCGGGGGAGGCCTGCGGATGGCCAAACCAAGCCTTGGAGGGCTGGATCTGGGCCCTGGAGGCTCCATTTTGGTCTGCAGTGGGCCAGGGGAGACCTCTGGACATCCAAATGGGGCTTCTGAGAGGCGGATCCCCTCCCCTGGCCCCCGAAGCTCCATTTCAGCCAGCAATGTGCAGGACGAATGTTGCAGAGCCTCTGCAGTAAGGGCAAACAACTGCCGTGGTGCTGCAAGATTTGTACTTTCGGGCCTTGTTCGCAAATGATAGGGGGCGCTTATTGCATAAGTTCAAACATTTGCTAAGGGAATGCTCATAACCTGGGTATTACCTGTACTACAACCACATGGAATTGGCATAGCACGCAAGCCAACTAAAACCCTTCAAAACATCCTAAGCAAACCAAAAGACCCAGCAACCCCAGAAGAAAAAGCAGGAGTCATCTACAACATACAATGTAAGAACTACAACATCCACTGTGTAGGACTAACAGGCAAAAGACTGGCAGAATGCATCCAAGAACACCAACTAGCAGTCAGAAGACATGATGAAAATTCTTTAATTTCACAACATATAGACAGATTTAACCATAGTTTCAATAGGGAAAATGTGACAATCCTAGACCAGTCGAAGTCCAAAAATGCCAGGGAATTTCTAGGAGCATGGCACTCTGACAAATTAGCCATCAATAGACATTAACAACATCTATTAGCTATGCAAAAGAGACAATCGGCCAGCCCAAAGATCTTAGAACTTCTCTACCAGCAATCAGCACCCAGATCAGCATAGATTAACTCCAAGGTTAACTTCAGACCAACAATCAGGTAAACAATACCCCGATCAAGAAACTGCCAAAGAGCCAACAGTAAACAGCCAAAACCAAAGAATCTCTAAGACCTCTCCCACCAACACTGACAGGGCAAGCCACCAGAGTATAAATGTATAGCAAACAGCACTCCTTACTAGCACTGATGATATTACCTAGTTTGGGTAATGAAACGTCTGCAGGAAAATAAGCTCAGAAAGCACAAGGTTCCCTCATTTCAGTCCTGATCTTAGAAATATTCTACTTTATTGATTCTATGCCTCTGCTTATGCAACCAAAGATTGTATTAGCTTTTTTGTCTGCTGCTGCTGCACACTGTAGGCTCATATTCAAGTGATTAACTACTAGGATTCCAAGATCCCTCTCACAGTTAACTGCTTTTGAGCCAGATTTCACCTAATCTGTACTTGTACATTTGATTTGTCCTGCCTTATGTGTAAAACCTTACTTTTCTCTACATTAAATTTCAGTCTAGTCCCCTGACTAGACTGTGAAAAGGGGATCAGTTATTCTTTTATCACTTTTTTCTTTGTGCGTAAGCCAGACTGTTTTCATTGCTGAAGAAAAATAATTCTTCAAGTATTTAAAATTTTGCTTGTGAAATCTGTATGTTTCCCTGTACTTCCACTGCAAATATATTTGATCATTTTCAATTGATAATCTTATAAACAGCATGGCTTAGAATAATTAAAATATTGTGCATGAGGGAACAGTATAGAAGTGAATGATTATTACTATAAGGAACATGCCAGAGGTTTAAAAAAACTTAGGGATGTATGTTATGCTCATTTAGTTTGAATTATTAATTTACTAAAATAAGGAACGTAGACTAATTTAAGTTTAACTCGTGACTTGTGTCATTTTGAACAACAGTTTTAGAATCTGTTCTCACTGAAGCAGTAGACATCCGTGTAGGTTTCCCTGTGCAATTGTATCTGACTAGGACATGATGCTCCATTTCTTGGCTGAGGGAACATTGTTGTCTGAAGATATTTTCCATAGTCATATGATCAGCATGGCTATATGCCAAAGGTGTATGGCATATACTTATTACTTTCCCACTGAAATGGTACCTATTAATCCATTTATTTATCTATTTATCTAGTAATAGGATTAATTTATCTATTAATGGTATTTGCATGTTTTGAATTGTTTGATGGGCAGGACATCTGTGTAGTCATTATTTACAAATCAGATTAGACTGAATTAATTGTTTTTCTTTAGCAATGCCTCCTTAAAATTTAATATCATAGAACACCAAGCAATCTTTGTTTCTATCTCTATCTTAATCAAATGTGTAAGTTTCACACATTTGAGTAATGTGTAAAATTTTTATTTTTAAAATAAAATTTTAAAAATACTCACCTTTACATTTAGCATGCTGATTTTGATTGCAATGAATGCTAAAAGGACCTTCCCCATCTTTACATCTGAAAGTTCATATTCGTATGTTGAACTGTCATTCGAAAGTCTGTTAGCAATTTTTTTCCCCCTAAATTGTAGAGTGGGCATCTGAATAGAGAATGCCATTTTTTTCATTCATTAATAGGATACTTGTTTGACAAGCAAAACTGAAAATATAAGGCATGACAACAAAACTTATCTTGGAATCAGCTTATGGGATAGCTTAAGTTATTTATAAAATGCTGGTGTTTTATAGAACAAAGATTGAGAAATCCTGTTTGTAGTTAGCATTCAGTCTGATAGGTCAGAGGTGTGCATTTGGCTTTGGGGGAACTTGCCACACAAATAGTACATGGGTGGTATGCTAATAGGCAAGAACACACATAAAAAAGGGTAAACAAACAAATTGAGAATTAATTCATCCAATACACTAGATTTAATATAATTATGTTCCTGTTTTTGTTTTCTGTTTTGTTTTGTTTTTTAATTTGATTTATATGCCGCCCTTCTCCGGAGACTCAGGGCGGCTTACAATGCGTTAAGCAATAGCCTTCATACTTTTGTATATTTATACAAAGTCAGCTTATTGCCCCCACAAACTGGGTTCTCAATTTACCTACCTTAGAAAGGATGTAAGGCTGAGTCAACCTTGAGCCTGGGGAGATTCGAACTTTCAGTAATTGCAGGCAGCTGAATGGTAATAATAGGCTATTAGTCTGCTGCCCCACCAGGCTCTTCGTTTTTATCCCCCCCCCCCCCAAGAATAATAATTGACAGCTTTTTTATGATTTCTGTGACTGAATGTGGTTGGAATTCAAACTCCAGATTGTACTGTAGTCCACCTCAGGCACATGTTTATACCTCAGTAAAAATAGCCCTGTACAGGAACTATATACTGTATACCCAATATGTAGCATTTTGACTAGGTTGAAAACGTAATGGCATATGTCAGGCAATGATGTAGCAGGCTATTTTATTCCAGAGCCCACTTTCCTAGACATGGACACATATATCTGAAATAAGCAGAATGAAGGAAAAGACTGGACATGCAAAATTTTGCAAAACCCATTTAAGTATATACCGTGTTTTTTGGAGTACAAGATGCACTTTTTCCCCTCCTAAAAGAGGGTGAAAATTTGGGTGCATCTTATACACCGAATGCAGCTTGCCGACCCTGCCGGCCCCCACCTTTTGGCCTCTGCCTCACAGAAGTTTGCCTCCTTGTAGTAAACAGTCCATTTCAGTTTCAGCTTCAACACAGTCTGATTAGCACAAGCAGTTGATTGTCGGTTGTATTGGCCTCCCGACCATCAACTGTTTCAGGCTGCAGGAATTGTCATAGCTTATTGCCGCCTCCGTGCACCCCATTTTTGGCCTCCACTGTTTGCTGTTTGCTGCAAGGAGGCAAATTGCTGGGAGGCAGAGGCAGATTTTTTTTTCTTGATTTCCTCCCCAAAAAAGGTAGGTGCGTCTTATAGTCCGGAGCGTCTTATACTCCGAAAAATATGGTAGATAATGTAGAGGTTGTAAAAAGTCAATGTCAGGTTCCTATTATTAGTAGGTAGGTAGGTAGGTAGGTAGGTAGGTAGGTAGGTAGGTAGATAGATAGATAGATAGATAGATAGATAGATAGATAGATAGATTGATTTATTGATTAGTCTATAGGCTATATCAAAAGCACAAGGTTCAAACATATATCACCAATAAAATCCTATACAAACAATTTAAAATAAGAGTAGGGTAAAATACAATAGTTATAGGATAAGATACAACATAATTTAAAACATAAATATGTAAAATAGGATAAAATTATATAAAATTATATTAATATTACTAATTGTTTCTAGTATTAGTAGTAATGATAATGTAAATTCTAATTTAACGTATTCATGCATTATGAAGATGAATAAAATAACTATATGTATGTATATAATTTAATTGTGGCTTAATAGAATCTCATGTTCACTAGCTAGAGTTTTTTGGGTAGATGGGTGTCTATATACAATAAATAATAAACTTACATTTTATTATATAAAATCTTTTGATTTATCTTTCTAGAACTTGATGGCCCAACCAATTTGCGGCTTGTCAGTGAGACACCCTCTACTGCGCTAGTCACATGGAAGCCCCCACGAGCTCGTATTGCAGGATACCAACTTACTGTGCAGCCTATTACAGATGGTCATCCAAAACAATACACTGTGGGGCCATCAGCCACCAAATATCTGCTGAGGAATTTGCAGCCTGGCTCTGACTATACTATGTCTCTAGTGGCTGTCAAGGGTAATCAAAAGAGCAATCCAGAAAAGGGAACCTTCACAACATGTAAGTGTGAAATAGTCTTTGTTTGCCACCTCCCAAAAATGATTCTCAGAACTACCTTAATAAAGAAAAAAGTAACCATAATTGGGCATTTGATATTTCATTAGCAAGGTGTTCAGATTAAATCTAACATTGTACCATCAATAGATTTTTTAAATTGGGAAATTTATCAATGCCCAGGACTTAGCTTGGGAGTCGTAAGATTGCAAAATCTTTAAAGAAAACCACAGATTTCTTATTTGACTTCCTTTAAGGCAGCGGCCCCCAACCTTTTGGGCACCAGGGACTGGTTCCGTGGAGAAAGGTTTTTCTGTGGACCGGAGGGGGTGTGTTGCATGCTGCTTGCATCCCACAGATGGGGCTTTGCTTGTTTGCGCAGACCATTACTGGCATTTCATGGACCGGTGCTGGTCCAGAAACCGTGGGGTTGGGGACTCCTGCTTTAATGTTAGTACTCTCCCTCTCAGAGCCTATGAAATGAACAATAAGTCCAGGCTATGGGGGAAAATGAATCAGTCTTCCTTGGGAACCCTATAATGTCAGCACATTTCCTGCCTAATATGCGTGTAAAATATCTATATGAGTTTTAGTTAAAGAAAATATTAAGTTTTATGGCATGTCTCTTAATCATGTACTTTATTAAAAACATATTTCTAGTTTGGCAAAACTTAAAAGCCATCAGGAATGCATAAAAAATGGACTATAATTCCATTGTACCAGGATCAATTGTTTCTTTCTTTCTTATTGTACAAAGATCATTTGAATGTCTAGTCGAACCTTACAGTTCTTGTATTTTTCCAGTGAAGTTGTTTTCCTTAATGAGGCACAATTTAAATGACCTACTTGAGGTCACATCCATGCTTAATTTTGATACTGCCTTGAGTGAAAACATAGATTGCTACATAACAGTTAACTTAATAAACTGACTATGGCACATTATTATGAATAGCAGCCTTTCAGAAACTCAGAAAATCTACTTTTGCCATCCAGATGGGTGTCAGGATTTGTGCCTGATAAACTGTTTTTTTTTCCTACCGACCTACGTAAACCCCCTAGTTAACTGCAGACAGTTGATCAACAGTATGGCTAAATCAGAAAAATACCATTAGATCAATGAATTAGCTACTGTATACAAGCTGTTTTTGGCTGATAGATATAAACATTTTCCAATTTAGAAAGATCAGTACTGACCGTCTGTCAGGTTTCGATGCTATTTCAAAATAAATGAACTTCCAAACTGCCGATCTTTAAGGAAATTTTCTCTTTATTTGAGCACAGCAATCTGATCCTGACTCTTTTCGCGGTCAGTACTGACCTTTGCCCCCCAATCCCTCCCTTTCCGATCCCCAATTCTCTGCTTCTCATTGGCTATCTTCCAAGTCACTTTCCTGATTCCTTTTTCGTCAGGTCACAGGAATGTCTCACCCCTCCCCATCTCCGAGGAGACTGAATCTTCAAAGGGATTTAGCAGGCAAAAGTTCAGGCTTCTCCTCCCTTTTCTATGTCAGTTCTGAGACGCTGACATCTAGTTCATATCAGATTTGGCTGAATCTGCTACTGGTTGTTTTCTGGCTTGTATGAGTTCTAAATTAAATGTTCCTGGTGACTAAAATCTAAGATGCATGTCCATTTATATTCCAAGGTCATTCTAGGCTATGATTCATATGTGGTTATCAAATATTCAAAATAAAATCTGAAGGAATGTTAAAATATTTTTATCATAGTTGCTACATAGTAGACATGGCTCTGCAGAGATTTTTTAAAGTAGTTTTTTATTCCTAAACCGCTGTTTAGCTCAATTTCCTCAACTGGGTTGAAATAAATAATGAAAACCATTTACAAATGTGAAATAACGAAAACAAAGTATATATTAGGTTTACTCCTAGATTTAAAATGTTGTATTGGAATGGATGATCTCTGATTATCATAGTACTATGATGGAACCACCAGCTGAAGGAGAAGAGGCTGTAATAGGAAAGGTTAAAAAATATTCCAACTTAAAGTCCATTGGGGGAGGATCAGACTCTTAGGTTTCTTACAATCTGCGCTTTCATAAGTAAAGGAAGTCAGTCTGGCAAGGATTCTTATAAACTGGTGATCAACAATAAAGACATCTGTTTGAACTATTCTTGGAGCTCTTCTGATTTTTTGTACCTGACAAGACTATGTATGTGTATATGTATGTGTAATGTATGATGATAAATATTTTATAAATCAGTGATTTTAAATTTTAGTTACAATTTAATTCTGTTTAATTTTAAATTATCTTGCCAGCCACTTTAATGTGCTTTTTAAGTAGGGAAAGCAGGCTATTAATAAATAATACATATGTAAACTGCTATCTCTAAGCCTGGCTTTACATTTGATTTGACAGTGCAATCCACAGGCTCAGTTCCTCCCTATAACACTGAAGTGACAGAGGCATCTATTGTTGTTACCTGGATCCCTGCACCTAGACTTGGTTTTAAGGTAGGAAATAGGCTCTCTCTGTCTCCACCCTACTTTTCATGAATTGCTTGCTGTGGATAACTTCGTTTGGGAAATGTTTTGGGTCTTTATAGTATATAATTATACATAGCTAGTAATTGTTTAACAACATGTAGTGATTTTTAATAAATTGATCAAAAACTATACATACATTTAAATTCTAATGTTATAGAGAAGAGAATAATGTTCATAAAGATCTCAGGCTTACTATTGTCCTGATTAATTTTATTAAATAAAAATGCCATACTGCTTTCTAGGTAAGGACTACTCTAGAAGTAAATGTTTTAATTTGCAAATGATAAAATAGTCAAAACAGTGTTTAAATAAGAAATAGTAAAAAATCAACAGAAAACAAAATCACTGCTTGATCAAATGAGATTGAAAAATACTGCCAGCATGTGATGGCTTCTTCATATATACTTGCAATTAAAACTGGCACTTTGTTTCATGTGTAAGTTTCTTCTTTTTTGACAATGGCATCTGTTAAAAATTTATGTATTTTGCAGTGCTTAAGCCAAAAATAATCCAGATGGTATTCCATCTGTCAGAGTTAGAGTGAACAATTTTACAAATTGTTTTTACAGTATTATTTAACAAAAATGAAAAACTGTAATAGTTGGGTTTTTTTGGCTATGTTTTATTTGTAATTTTCCTTTAACAACCAACATATTTTGTGGACAGTGTATTGACTGGGTCAGTATATTTTTTACACAGTGCTAACAATAATACAATTAAATATACATAATCTTTGTCTTCTAACTTCTAATCTTCCCATTTGTTGGGGTTCTTCTACAGTCACATCTTTGCCTTTAAACAATACCATTCCCTCTTTATGATTCTTTATACTTTCTCCATCAATAAATTTAAACAGCAATGACATTTCTTCATACCATGTATTTCTTGACCCCTGCTGAATCACTAATATTTAATATTTTAGATATTATTCAGTGTTCCACCATAATTCCAATATCTCAATTTTCTATAAACGCCAATAAAACCAATTAATAAAGTTTAATCAGTCCTGGGATTATATCTCTAAATCCCCTGAATTTATAATCCTTGAAAGCTCTAAATTTCAATATATTTTTTACACACTGTTAATAATAATAATACATTTAAATATACCTAATCATAGTCTTCCACCTCCTAGCCTTAGTATATTTGTGGTTATAATAAATTCTATTATACGTATGTCAATATGCATAGTACTATTTTCTCAATATACTTTCTACTTTTATACTTTCTACTTTTTTCTATTAGTTTTTAATACAATCATCATATTGCAAGATATTTTATCTCTATCCCTCATCTTTTAGCCTTTTTAGAATTTCATCATTTATCAACTTTTTGGTAACATTTTTTGTATTTCTCTCTTGGGATCCTATATTTCTTTCTAACATTTTTTCACAAACTGAATGTTCCCTCTGCCTTACCCTTTGTCTCCTTCTGCTGCATCATTTGGATACCCATCCATAACCCACCCATTTCATTATTTTTGGAAAATCTTCCTTTTTTTCCTCTTAAGGAATTATCTATTTGATTCTTAGTACTTATTGTTACTGTCTCTTCAGTGTTTTTGTCTTCTTGTAGCTTATTTTGATTGGTCTCCTCCATCACTCCTTCATATTTCTCAACTGTCTTCTGAATATTATGTTCATCTTTTCCCACCATCTGTTGAGGATTTTCTACACTCACTTCTTTATCTTTGAACAATCCCATTTATTTATTATTTATTTATTTTATTTTATTAGATTTATATACCGCCCTACTTCCGAAGGACTCAGGGCAGTGAACAGCCAAAAAATAAAACACATAGATTATAAAATTTAAAACAGTATAAAAACGTATTAAACAATTTGGCCCGAGACGAATTAAAACATTCCCATATTTAAAAACAGATTTAAAATTACTCATATACCGTTTAAAAGGGAAAGTTAGGCCAGGCCAGCCTGTTGGAATAAAAAGGTCTTGAGGGCACGGCGGAAGGTGCGTAAATCCGGGATCCTCTGTATCTCCGGGGGGAGCTCATTCCAGATAACAGGTGCCCCCACAGAGAAGGCTCTCCCCCTGGGGGCCGCCAGCCGACACTGTTTGGCCGACGGTACCCTGAAGAGCCCCTCTCTGTGAGAGCGTACTGGCCGGTGAGAGGCTATTGGTGGCAGCAGGCGGTCCTGTAAGTATCCAGGTCATCATCTCCTTATGATTCTTTGTCACATTTTCATAAATACTTTTAAGCATCACTAACATTTCTTCATAGAACTTTATTGTCTCCTGTTTACAATCTTTATAATTTCCAGTTTACACCTTCCCAGTTGTCCAAATTTTAAAGTCTTATTTATCTTTTCTTCTTTCTTTTTTCTCTTCTATCATCTTTCTTCTTTTGCCTGGTAGAATGTTCTATCAAGTAGCATTAGTAATCCAAATCTAAATTGGCCCACCAAGTTCCCTCAAGTCTTTCAAATCTATCTTCCAGTAAACAATTTTAATAGGGTTTTAGTTATTTGCAATTCAAATTGTCTTAAAGATCTTCAAAAAGCTCCCAAGATATTTCCAAACATTCAAGTCACCTACTGAAATAGAATCAAGGTCAAGTGGCCTTGCAGGTGTTACTTACTTTCACTCCTTTTCTTTGTGTACCATAAACAATTACCACTTTCCCACATTGCAGTAATTTTCTTCCTCCAGTAGATGGTTCTCCTGCTCCAAATCCATTAAACAGTGTGTGAAAAACAACAGCTGATTGTCAACCAATTAGGGGGGGTTAGAAATAAAAATAAAAAAGAAACAGTTTCTCCCAATAATCACTTTTCAAAGTATTGTTAAATCTTTTCCAGGCTTTCTATATTTTAAAGTTTCTATTAGATATTTCTTTCACATCTGGGTCTTTAATCTTTCTCTTTTTCCATGTATTCAATCACCGCTTTCTTAACATTTGGATATTATTTTTAAAATTCTTTTACTTAGGTTAGGTCTCTAGAATAAAAGTTGGAAGTTGTCTCAATTGTCTTTCAATGCTCTGTCCACAAACCACTCCAGCACAAATCTTATTGTCTCGGTTGTCACAGCTTGTTTCTTGCCAAAAATGCCCATTGTACCTGCTGCTGTTTGGGAGAACTTTCTTCAGACCTCATGAGGAAATTGTGGTTTCCTTGTGGTTGATAAATCACCTCTCTTTCCTTCACCACCCCTCCAGGGTGGCTTTGACCCTGTAGGGTGTTCCGGCACTCAGATACTGGCTGGTTTTCACGGAGCTCGGAAGAGCTCCGCTATTTCCAACTGTTCCCATTGCGATGCCAACTGGTTCTCCCAAAAACTGTAATTGTTGATATTTTAGAGTTTTGTAATAGTCTTTTGGAGTTCCAAAACAAGAGAGAAAGTAAGAAATAAGATAAAAAACAGCTCCTCCCCGAAAATATACAAGAGGACAGAAACGTGTTCTAAGCTTTAACACATAATCTATGGAACAATTTTCAGCTTGATGAAAAGGAATGTTAGTAACATACCTCCCTGCATAGCAAAATTGTGCAAATTCTGAGATTTTCTCTGTTAAAGTTGAATATAAGGAGAAGAGGGAGTGGACCATGCTGACTGGGGAAATTCTGGGAGTTGAAGTCCACACATCTTAAAATTGGTAAGGTTGAAAACTACTAAATTCCTGATGTCTAAAATTATTTAAGTTATTTTTTAAGGTTTTATTAAAACCATAAAATATCATATCCCTTCTCCTATCCATATCTCTCTTAACTCTTACCTTGGAAGCTTTAATTCTATATGCATTTCTAATGTATATTTCCTGAAAATTGACCAGATTCTCAGAAAGTTGAGGTTCATCATTCTTGTCCTAGCACTGGACAAAAACCAATATATAATTATCAGCAAAAGATTGTTTATTCTTTTCCTATTACAGCTAGGGGTGAGACCAAGCCAAGGTGGAGAAGCTCCAAGGGAGGTCATCTCAGAATCTGGAAGCATTGTTATATCTGGCCTAACTCCTGGTGTAGAATATATCTACAGCATCAATGTTATTAAGGATGGTCAAGAAAGAACAACACCTATCGTCAAAACAGTAGTCACACGTATGGGTCATTTAAATATCTCTTTATATGCTGAAGCAAAGACACCAAAGCTATTTAGTTTCTAAGTGTGTCCCCACTAACCTCAGTAGAAATATTTTGGACCAGATGGTTTTCTTAATAAAACATTTTAAGAAAATATCTGATATAATTTGAGATAAGAAAGATTGTGATGTGATTTCATAACTATATTTTTGTAACATACTTGTAAATAGTCAGTGTTTAAAATTATGTCACAATTCCACAAAATGTGCATTATCTAAATGAAGATTGGTCTTATCAATTTAGAAGGAACTCTGGGGCTGTAGTTGCCTACTCTGTCCTATAGATCAACTCGCAGAGCTCAGCTGCTGTTGGAAAAAGTACTACTAAGCTATCAATAAGTTTCTAGAACTGAGTTTAGACAATCATTTTACCATATCTCTGTGACATAAAAAAACATTGCAAATGGAAAGAGCAATTGTTGAAAACTTCTCCTGAGATTCAGTTTTGTGCCTTTAAAGCACAAGAAATGTTGAGTTGTGTTTTTCGACAAATCTAATATTTTGCTTTTATTTCTCAGCACCATCTCCTCCCACAAATTTGCATCTTGATTCTAACCCTGACACTGGAATCCTTACTGTTTCTTGGGGAAAAAGCACTACTCCAGGTACCTTATCCTTGCCCACGAATCTCTTTTGACTAGAGCACTCCAGCTCTCTGGAATAGCTCACCTGAGGCTTATGCCAACTGAGCTGATGTTTCTAATGCTGTTGGTAATCAGGTTATTGGTATGGGATAGCTTGTAGCAGGTAGTTTTCCTAACAGGAACTGGTTCCATTTTCTAGAGCATTTTGCACATTTTGAGATACTCTGCTGAGTTTTAAGCTTCAGGCATTTAAAATTAATGAAAAATAACATAGTATGTAGTAGAATAAAAATTTGATGTTTGATAGCTAGAAAAATCATACTCTGATATAGAAACAATCCTCTTAATCTATGGTCTAATAATTAAATATTATTTCAATGGTGACTAGAATAAGGATAGTAAATATTGAATGGTCCTAAATCAATATTTTAAAGGTATATAGACAATTACAGTTACTTGATTTGGAGTGTTAAAATAATCGAATATATTAAAATAACTACACTGATTCCTATATTTTAAAAATTACATTATGTGTGGCTATTTGTCATTTTGTATTAGATATCACTGGATACAGAATTACAACAGTCCCTACAAATGGGCAAGAAGGCTACACTCTGGAGGAGCAAGTGCAAGCAGAAGATACATCCTGCATTTTTGAAAATTTGAGTCCTGGTGTGGAATACAATGTCAGTGTTTACACACTCAAAGATAATCAAGAGAGTTTGCCCATCTCTGAAACCATCACACAAGGTAAATTAAAAAATGAGCAATAGAACTTGTAAATTAGTCCTATTAGGCTTCTATATGAAAGCTGTATTTCTATGATTTTTTCCTGATTTGCATGTGTGTGTGTGTATGTATATATATATATATATATATGTATGTATATATATATATATATATATATATGTGTATATATATATATATATATATATATATATATATATATATATATATATATATGCATGTATGTATGGTATGTTCATAAATAAACTCTTCACTAAAATTAACATCAAAATAAATAAGCATAAAAGTAGAAAACTCTGGACTTTGAAAATATTTAGCTTCTTTGGACTATTTTCATACCGTAAACCTCATTAAATTGATTAAACCAATCCAGACACATTTTTTGTGTAAGTTACATATTTTTTATTTTCTTTGCATAGATGCAAAAAACAAAAACAAAACCCAAAACCAATAGCAAGCAGATCATTCCTCAATTCAGAGTGTCTTGACAGTGATTCAGTCAGAAGAAATTGTTAACTGATTGTTTCTCTGTTGTTCTCTGCCTGGATGTGATACATCTAGAAAAGTCATATTAAACACTTAATTAAGAAACAAGGCACAAGAGTATTGTAAAACAAAGGTTTTACCTGTTTTGTTCATGAATGGGCAACCAGTTTTGAACTGAGGGCTACATTCAATTTTGTATGATGGCAAGGGGGCTGTATTTCATAAGTAAGTATAAGGACAGAGTAAAAATATCAGGTATAAAATAATAACGTACATTACATAAATGTATAAAATATTTAGCCTTTGTCCTCTTAAAAGAAGCCAAAAGGAGGTGAATATATTGAAAAACATGAGAGTCTTATATATTTTTATTACTGTTGTTTAATATTACAGAATCAGCCAACTCATTTTGTAATTAGGTGGAGCATTTGAAAAGATGCAATATAAAAGAAAAAAATTCAAAGTACTGTGTGTGTAATAATTTGCATTTTCCTGTAATATATCCATTTTTCTTTAAATAAATTATTACTCTTTTGTTTTGAGAAAGCTTTACATAGTTTCTAGATTGATTACCATAGAAATAAGTTGGAAAAAGATTTTGCCCCTGATTTTCAGTGGCAAATGGGAAGAAGACTGTAGGTGCAGTGAAACCTTGGAGTTCATCCAAGGTTTAACCATTGTTCGCCAGTGAGGGAGAGAGCAGGGAATTGGACTAGATGATCTCCAAGGTCCCTTCCAACTCTATTACTGTTAACTGTTAGCATCAGTAAGCTCAGTTCTTCTGATCTTTGATGTTGGTATCATTCTTGCTGAAGACTGCCAGAGTCAGTTCATTTGTGAGATTTAGCTAGAGTGGTTGTTGGCAACCCACGGCTCTGGAGCCACATGCAGCTCTTTCACCCTTCAGTTGTGGCTCCCTATCATGGCAGAGGGATGAAAGAGCTGTCAGGTTGAAAGGGCGGAGCTTTAGTGCGGGAGCGAAGAGCTCCAGTACTTGCCTTTGCGCGGCAACAGGATTCCGCCTTTGTCGTGGTACATTTGCTGTTGCTGCCAGCAAAGAGGGCTGGGAGAGAATGGCGGGGGTGGATCTTGCGGGGTGGGGGCCATCCCCCAAGCCTGGCCTTCTCCCTCGTCGGCGAGGCCAAGAGGAAGAAGGGGTGGCGTGGGGAAGCACTCCCCTCCCCTGGCCGAGCAGCGAGCACAAAAGCTCAGCGGGTGGAGGGGAGATGGGCCCAGCAGAAGTGCCCCCATTGGTGAGTTGGACAGTGGAGAGGCCTGGCCCGACTCTGGCAGCGGGACAATATTTGGCATCTCCAGACGTGAGGTGTGCCACGCCTTTGAGCAAGCTGGGCCGTGATGGCTGGGGCCATGGAGGGGGGCAGTGGAGGCATCAGGGCTGCTCCCCCCCCTCCTCAACAAGCTGGAGGAGCGCGGAGAGTTGCGGGCCAAATGCTGGAGGGTCAGAAGGCACGCTCTGACGTCGCCCCAACATGCATTTCCGGTGCGCAATCCTCTGTCCTGAAGTGGGATTGAGTGGAGGGTAGGGGGAAGGGAGCAGAGAGCAGGGGGAAGAGCAGGGAGGCTTCTTATGCCTGGGTGCGAGATCAAAGGAGAAGCAGTGACTGAACGTGTGTGTTGGAGGATCCCCGTGGTCACAACTTTTCCTCTTCCATCTACCACCTCCTACCTCCTGTCCTTGCTGTGCTTTTTCTTCTGTCTGTGGCATGTGCATGAATGGTTGCCAGGATTCTTGGAGGTAGATCACAACCCCTGACAGCTGGGCTTTTTGCCTCCCATTGCACAGGCTGCATGCGGTGAAAGCCCTCAAAAGCAAGGATACTCAAGCCAGCTTTGTCTGCTTTTTTGCTAATGTCTCTGCAACTGATCCTAGAGGAGAAGCCTGGGTGGCTTTCCTTTTGTTGTGGGGTGGGGGGAAGACTCAATACCCCCTCCATGGCCTGCCCGCTGCTCTCGCAGCAGCACAGTGAAAGCGCGCTTCACAATGGGGGAGACTGGGTCCCCTCCTCCTGGAGCCCATTCCCTGCCCCACTCACCCCTGGCAACTCTCTTTCTTGGGGCGGAGAGCAGGTTGCATGTTCAGCACCAACAAAGCCGGAAGTAGCCACCTGCCATTTCCTGCTGTAGTTGGGCAGAGAGAGAGACAGATTTGGCTTGATTCAGCTCTGTCTGCTCCCCTCTCTCTGCCTTTGCCAAGTTTTGCAAGGATTCAGTAGACGCTGCCTTGTTGAGGGGGGGGGGTGTTCGACCTGTACTTTGCCTGCCAAGTGTTTTCGGTGGGGCCCAGGGACTATATTTTCCAGCCACTTTGGACCAAGTTGCGTATGCGTATACGTGCCTGCATGGGATGTGTGCTGCTGTTTGGGATGATGCTACTCTGAAGTGTGTGCGGCAATCTAAGGTGGCAACCTTGTGGCACTCTGATGTAACAGCCTGACAGTCCCTCCTTTTGCAACGCAAGGTTTATTTAATTTTATTTTTAAAAAAAGTTTTTTATTTTTTAAGACAAACAAACATTTAATACATCAATCATCCCTCCCCTGTGACATCTCGGTGTTAACTTCTTCAGTTCTTTTTATTCTTCTTGTTCCAACAGTTTCTTCTATCTAAATCGTCACCCAAACCACTATAAAAGTTCATTCCTATATCCATATTCTTGCCATCAAATTTTTACACATAGTTATAAAATTAATCATTTATATCTCTTTTCCAACCAACAATAGAAGTAATTCCATATTCTAAAGTATTCTGATTCTTCCCTATCTTTAAACAACAAAGTTAATCGGTTCATTTCTGCACAATCTAAATTTTTTTTATTACTTCATCTTCCAAAGATATTTTCTCTAATTTCCAATTGTGAGCATAAACAATTCTTGCAGCTGTTATTACGTGTATAATCAAATAAATATATTCCTTTTTAATTTTGTCAGGTAGGATATCCAATAGGAACAACTCTGGTTTGAATTCAATATGTAATTGTGTCATTTCTTCCAGCCAGGTTTTAATTTTATTCCAATAGTTTTTTGCTTCAGGGCATGTCCACCACATATGATAATAGGATCCTGGTAGTTGGTGACATTTCCAACATTTCGCTGATTTATCTTTAAACATTTTTGCTAATCCATCCCATAAGTGATAGTTGGAGATTCTTCCATTTTTCCAAATATTTTTCAATTTGTTGTTTTAATTTATAATAGTTTTCTTCCTTTACTGTTGCACATCTTGAAGTTAAATGTACTCCCAAATATTTGACTTTTCTTCACAACTTGTATATCTAACTTTTCTTTTACCTCTCTGTTGTGTTTTTCTGTTGTATTTTTCACCAAGATTTTTGTTTTATCTTTTGTTTATTTTCAAACCGGAGACTTTTCCATATCTTTCTATCTGTTCTAATAATTTAGGGCCTGTTGTTTGCGGTTCTTCTAAAATGAATACCAAATCATCTGCAAACACTTGTAATTTATATTCCTCTTTTTTAATTTTCATCCCTTTTATCTCATCATTTCATCTAATATTTCTGTTTAGGACTTCTAGAGTCAGAATAAACAATAGTGGTGATAATGGACAGCCTTGTCTAGTCCCTTTCATTATATTGATTTTTTCCGTCATTTCACCATTCATCATTATCTTAGCAAATTGTCTATCGTAGATTGTTTTTATGGTATTTATAAATCTCTCCCCAAAGTCCATTTTCTGTAATTGTATCATCATAAACTGCCAATTCACATTATCAAAAGCTTTCTGTGCATCTAAAAATATCAACGCCATTTGTTTTTCTGGGTGAGTCTCATAATATTCTAAAGTATTCAAAATCATCCTCATGTTATCTCTAATTTGTCTTTTTGGTAAGAAGCCATTTTGATCAGTATGAATATATTCATTTAGCGGTTTCTTTAACCTATTTGCAATTATTGAGGCAAAAATCTTATAATCTACATTTAATAACGAAATCGGTCTATAGTTTTTAATCAATTGTAAATCTGTATCTTCTTTAGGTATAAGTGTCACATATGCCTCTTTCCATGAGTCTGGCATCTTAGTCTTCAATAATAAGTCATTAAATAAGTCCAACATTACATTACTAATCGTTTCTTGTAGTGTTTTATACAGTTCTGCTGGTAGACCATTTGGTCCTGGTGCTATTCCACTTTTTTGTCTTTTTATGGCTTCTGTTAATTCCATCATTGTTATTCTTCTAGCATTTCTTTATATTGTTTTGATATTTTAATTAAGTCAGATTTCTCCAGGTAGCTTTGTACCTCTTCCTCTGAAATCTTCTCTTGAGAATAGAGTTTTTGATAATATTCTTGGATTACTTCCTTTTTTTCCTCGGTTCTATATTGTAATTTCCCTTCTCCATCTTGAAGATATTTTATAGTTTTTTTCTCCTTCTCTTTTCTTAATTTGTATGCTAATCATCTTCCTGGTTTATTTGGCGCAATTTATTTGGCCTGGTTATGGGCGCAACTCGTTGTGCCCACGTGACACCCCTCCTGCGTGAGCTGCACTGGCTCCCAGTGGGCTTCCGGGTGCGATTCAAGGTATTGGTTACCACCTTTAAAGCGCTCCATGGCACTGGACCTGGGTACCTTCGAGACCGTCTTTTGCCACCAGTAGCCTCCCACAGGCCAGTCCGCTCCCACAGAGAGGGTCTCCTCAGGGTGCCATCGGCCAAACTATGTTGGCTGGCGACACCCAGGGGGAGGGCCTTCTCTGTGGGAGCCCCTGCCCTTTGGAATGAACTGCCCCCAGAAATGCGTAAGATCTCCGACCTCCGTGTATTTCGCTGTGCCCTCAAAACCTTGTTGTTCCGCCAGGCCAGGCTATCAATGTAAAGATTTTAATTGGTTTTAAATGTGGGATTTTAAATTTGGGGGTTTTATAATTGAGCCAATTATTTAATAATTTTAATTATTTTTAAATTTTGTTTGTCTTTGTGCTTTTAATCAGGCTGTACACCGCCCTGAGTCCTTCGGGAGAAGGGCGGTATAGAAATAAAATTATTATTATTATTATTATTATTATTATTATTATTATTATTATTATTATTATTATTATTAGCGTTTTCAAAAAAATTCTATCTCAGTGTTCTCATTTGATTTGCTAATGATTCTTGTTCATTTAAAATTATCTCATGTTTCTCCAGTTCCATCAATTTCTTGGTTTTTTAATTGCTTTGACCATTTTTCTGGAACTCTTTTTCTAGGCTTTTATACTGTTCTTCCAATCTTACTTGTTTCTGGCATTTCTTTTTATTCTTTTTCCCCAAATATGTTATTGTCAGGCCTCTGATATATGCTTTCATTGTATCCCAAACATTCTGGAGTGATGTATCCTCCTTTTTATTTATTTTAAAGAAAATTTCCAATTTCTTTTCCACAAAATTCTGAAATTCTTTTTCATTTAATATTGTTGCATTCAGGGTCCATCTTATCTTTTTCTTTTGCCCTTTCCATTTTATTGTTATTGGGCTGTGGTCTGCCCATATGTTTGAGCCAATATTTGCTTCCAATTGACATCCATATCATATCTATCCTTGACCACGATGAATGTCTATTTGAGTAAAAAGTATATTGACTCTCATTCAAGTGTTTCCAAATATCTTGAATACTTAGTTCTTCTGTCATTATAAAGAAGGCCTTTGGCAGTGTTTTCCTAGGTTTTTTTTTATTTATTTATTTATTTATTTATTTATTTATTTATTTATTTATTTATTTATTTATTTATTTATTTATTTATTTGATTTATATGCCGCCCTTCTCCGGAGACTCAGGGCGGCTTACAATGTGCTAAGCAATATTTGTCTTTACCATTTTGTAGTCTAAATCTGTATCTGTTACAGCATTGAAATCACCCATTATACATTCATTTTCATAGTCCAGTTTTACAATTTTCCTGTGTAATCGTCGATAAAATTCTTCCTGTTTTTCATTTATTGCATATAATGCTATCAAAAGTATTTGTTTGAAGTTCATTTTAATTTCGAACATCAAGAACCTGCCTTCCTCATCTTCAAAAATTTGTTTGGTTTTTAGTCTTTCATCAATGATGTAAATAGTACTCCTAGTTTTGGATATTGTATTAATTTTGAATGCTGTTTTCTAATATGCACTTCCTGTAAACATATAATATCCATCTTCAAGCTGTTTAATTTAGTCAATATTCTATTTCTTTTTATCGCTGCATTCAGTCCATTTACATTTAAAGATATTGCTTTTACTTCCTCCTCCATATTTACTTGTTGCTAGTTTTTAATTTCATCGCCCTAGTCTCTCTTTGTTCCAGTGGATCTTTACTCTCACCCCTTCTCTGAGGGCCCTTTCCTCTTTGGCTTTTTCTTCTTTGTCCTTATCTTCATCTTTCTTTTTTGCAGCATCTACCGTTCCTAAAACTCCATCCAATGGTCCACAAAATTGTTGGTAAAATATTTTTGCTTTCTCAATCGAGTCAAGTCTGTATCTTTGTTCTTGCCATGTCACCATGATCCATTCAGGTATCAGCCATCAAAAGTTCACTCCTTTGAATATTAGGAATTTCGTTAAAAATTGATATTATTTCCTCAAATCTCTGACCCTTGTAGATATTTGTCGTAGAACGACAAGTTCTTTATCTTTGTGTTTCAGTGTTGAGCTCCTTGCTGCTTGTAATATCTCTGTTTTCATTGCCCTCTTCGTAAATCTTACATGCACTTCTCTTGGCAATTTATTCCTTATTGCATATCTAGTATATATTCTAAATGCTTCATCAATCTCATTTAAAATCTTTTTCTGGTGTTGTTCCAAAACGTCAGCCAGAATCTTTGCAATTACCTCTGGTAGGTTTTCTCCTTTTTCTTCTTCTATATTCTGAAATCTTAGATAAAATTTAGATCTTTCCATTTCCAGCAGAATAATTGTTCTCTCTTGTGATTTGTCTGTTAAAACCATTTTTTTTCCTAACTCCTCAACTTTTTTTCCTGTCTTTTCTGCTTTTTCCTCTACTTTCTGGATTCTCTCCTCATTCTTCTCCATTATTTCTTTCATTTCTTTTAATTCCTGTTTTATATCAGCCAGGAGTGCTGCATCAAATTTTGCAATTCTGTTATATCTGAAGTTTTGTGCATTTCTGGTGCTGAGGGACTTGGTGCTGGTTGTGTAAATTTCTTCATTTTTATTTCTCCAGATACTTATAATCCACTTGTAATTTGGTTGTAATTCAAATACCTAATTCAGCCAATGATTGAATTGGTAATAATAAAATAAAACAGGATATAGTAAAATAGGAAGAGTCTCAGATCCTCCCTCCCCTTCCAAAATTTAATAATGATTAAAAAATTTCAAACTAGAAAGGGGAGGGAAAGGAAAAGAGAAAAGAAAAAGAGAAAAAAAAATTTTATGACCCAACTGTCTCAAAAGGAGGGAGGGAGGGAGGGAGAGGGAGGGAGGGAGGGAAGGAGGGAGGGAGGGAAGGGAACGTTAAAAAGTAAAGTTTTAAGTTCAAAATCAAAAATCAGAATCCATAAAAAAGGGTCAGTTTAACACCAAAAGAAAGGAATAAAAAGGTCCCTGAGTAAAAAAGAGAAAAATAAAAAAGATAAATTCTTCTGAGTCTTCAAGTCTTATTCCATAGAAAAACAATATTTCAGAAAAAAGAAAGAGGAAAAAAGACCTTTTCATTCAGTTCTTACAAAGTTTCAAACCAGAAAATAGGAAAAATAAAAGTACAACCTGAAGTCTTTTTTTTTTTGTTCTCAAAACAAAGCTAATCAGCCAAAAAGTAAAGGAAAAAAAAATTAAAAAATTAAAATCACAGTCCAGAAATCCAGAGGAAAAAAAAAAGGGAACGGGTTTCTCAAACGCTTTTGAAGTCTAGTCTCCACTCCCTTCTCCACAGCTGCCCTATTTATCTTCTAGCCAAAATGTCAAGGTCAGTTATCTATTAGGTTTTCTTCAAAGTAAAAAATATTTTTCTTTTGCTATTTCTTCTGCTGCTAGGTGGTACTGCAGGCTAACTTTCAGTCTCAGCTTAGTATTTTTGGTACTTTCACTTCTCCAGACAAAAGTATCAGTAAGCAAATAGCATTGCAACAAACTATTTAAAAAATGTATATTCTGTTCAGTCATTCAAGGCACTGATATCCAATTATTCTTACAGTCTTACAATCCCCAAATCTTCTTTTCTTCTTCAATTAAAAAAAATGGTAAAAATTTAAAAAGGCTCCCAGACATGCATTCCTTGCCATTCAAATTTCGGATGTGCATGTGAGCACACACCCGCACCCACTCCTCGCTTTCAGCCATTCTTCTCCACCCTATCAGTCATCCAGGTAGATGAAAGAGAAACTTTCTGATCAATAAAATTAAGTTGATCTCACCTTGCTGTCACAGGCTGAACTTTCAGTTTCACTTTTGTTGCAGCCGTCACAGCTTTTCAGCGACTTCTAGGTCGCTTTCCCACGATGTCCGATTTGAAGAGCTTCTTCTGGTTGACCGGTACGTGCTCCTCTTGTTGGTCGTCCCTACAGGACGGCTTAGGCCACAGAGGACCCTCAGACAGTGGGGATATCAATGACTCTTTGGGAGCACCCAAAGAGTCTGTCTTGCCACTGTGACGTTGGCCATGCCTCTCAACGCAAGGTTTATTTTTGTATCTTTCCAGAGACAAAGAGAACTTCCTTACAGTTATTACCTGGGTGTGTGGGTGGGGAAGTGGGGATGGAGAGTGTGGGAGAGGGGGAGAGAGAGAAAAAGAGAGAAAGAGACAGCGAGCGAGAGAAAGAAAGAGAAAAAGATGAGAGAGAGAAAGAGAGGAGAAAAGGAGAGGGAGATAGAGAGAAAGAGATGAGAGAGAGGGAGGGAGAGAGGGAGACAGAGGGAGAAAGAGAGATGAGAGGGAGGGAAGGAGAGAGAAAGAGAGATGAGGGAGGGAGAGGGAGATAGAGAGAGATGGGAGAGGGAGAAAGAGATGAGAGAGTGGAACGGAGGATGGGAGAGGGAGATAGAGATGGGAGAGGGAGAGGGAGAGAGGGGGAAAGGGAAAGAGTTGGGAGAAGAGGGAGAGAGAGAAAGAGAGATGAGAGGGCAATAGAGGGAGAAATAGAGAAAGAAAGAGAGATGGGAGAGGGAGAGAAAGATGGGAGAGAGGGAGGGAGAGAGAGAGAAAGAAGGAGAGAGGGAGAAAGAGAGACATAGAGAGAGAGACACACACAGATACCTGTTTCCCATAGAAAAGAAAACACTGAGAGCCACAAAACCTGGGTAGGGATGGCTGGGGGGTATCATGTTAGTCGGTGGGAGGGAGTGACATCGAGTTGGCCATGCCCACCCAGGTTTTGTGGCTCCCAGTGTTCTCTTTTCTGGGGGAAATGGGCCCAATTGGCTCATTGAGTGCTTAAGGTTGCAGACTCCTGAGATAGAGACTTGGCTATTTGATGATTGTCTAATATTTGAAACATATGTTTAGCCATTCTTGATACGTATTACAAACTGAATGATTGAAATTTGCAAAGTGTAGCATGGAAACATGTATTTAGCTATTAAATCAAGAAAACTTCTACTGAAGAAAATATTTCCTGCTGTCGGAATACTGTCTTAGATCAAAATATTGCCAAATGAGATCAAAAGACCATAAAATACAAAAGGTGATCTAACTGATCCATTTAAAAATTGTCAGCCTTCTTTATTAAAAGAATGAAGCTTATTGTGCTGACAATCTGGCTTCTTGAGAAATTTCTTACTCTTGAGAAATTTGCATGTAGTTGCAGTGATTATTTCTCTGTTATCTTGCTGCGACCACAATATTATTTTAGAGTTGAAAATATAGTCTTATGTTGGCGAACCTATGGAACGTGTGCTGGAAGCGGCACGCAGAACCATCCCACGTGGGATGCTCAGTCTCGCTGGCTCCTCTTCCCTGTTCCTGTGCACACATGTGCACCAGTCAGCTGGGCTTTCGTGTGAACACCAAAACCTGGATGTGTGCAACAACACTTGCACATGACGGCCAGCTGTTTGTCGGGTGTGCCTCCATGCTGGAAACCAGAAGTTTGGGTGCTGGCATGTGCATACATGACGGAACACTGCTCTTCCGGGTTTTGGCGCTCCTGCGCGCATGAAGACCAGCGAAGCCACACAGTCCAGGTGGATGGTTTTGCGTGCCATTTCAGGCACACAGGTCGGTACGCAGTGACGTAAAAGGTTACCCCTGACTGATATACTCTATATTGTTTGCATGTGGGGGCTATATAATTATGGGGTCATCAATATAATGAATATAATATAATTTTGTTTTATTTTTAACCTCAAGATGTCTCCAGGTGCTAGACTTCACAGATGCTTGCTGTTAACACTGCTTGACATTTCTTTTTTTTTTTTTATTGCAAAAGTTTTACAATTACATTTTCACCCCTTTTTCCCCCACCACCACCCACCCCAAACTTCCAAACCTCCCTAACCCTCCCTGACCCTCCCCTCCCCCCAGACTTCCACACAATATACTCATATCCGATACAAAACCCCCCTTAGTATAAAACTTGTATAAAACTTGAACCCCTCCCTCCCCCTTATAATTTCTCTTTTTATCTTCATTACATTAAAAAATTTCTAATACATTATTTTCAAGTAAAAGCTATTTGATACTTCCTAGTTTGATATTTGTTCTGAACATATTCTATCCACTTTTTCCATTCCCATTCATAAGTCTCTTGTGAACAATCTTTTAAGTATGCTGAAATCTTCGCCATCTCTGCAAAACTGGCCATCTTCAAAGTCCATTCCTCAATAGTGGGCAAAGCTTCGTTCTTCCAGTATTTACCTATCAACAATCTTGCTGCTGTTATCATATACAATATCAATTTTGTTTCACCCAATGTAAAACCCTTAACTATACCCAATAAAAACAATTGTGGAGAGAATTGAATTTTTTTCTTCAAAACATTCTGCATGACCCACCAAATTTTTATCCAAAAAGCCTTAACTTTCCTACAGGTCCACCAAACATGATAATATGTAGCATCCAAACATTCACATCTCCAACATTTTGGCTGAACATTAGGGTACATACATGATAACTTTTTGGGGTCTAAGTGCCATCTATAAAACATTTTATAGAAATTTTCCCTCAAATTCTGCGACTGTGTAAATTTAACGTTCTGAACCCAAATTTTTTCCCACGTTTCCAACATCACTGGTTCTTCAAAATTTTGAGCCCACTTAATCATACAATCTTTAACTAGTTCGGTTTCTGAATCCCTTTCTAACAAAACATAAAGCCTTTTAATATGCATTGGACCTTTCTCTTTTATGTGTCTAACCAATTCTTCCTCATGCAACATAATACCAGTTTTTTGGTCCTCTTTCCATCTCAATTGCAATTGATTATATTGTAGCCAGGTTATATTAATCCCTTCAGCCAACAGTGTCTGTAGTGTCTTCAGCTGCCATCTGCCCGCATCTGTAAAAAGAACCTCTTTATATAAACCCCCCCCCCCGAGTGACATTATATTTGTATTCCACAAAGTATGACCAAGATCCAGCCATAGCGGTATTTTATAATCCCATTTGAATCGGTGCTTCTTCCAAACTCTCATCAAAGAGTCTCTAAGTATATGGCTTTTAAATACTTTGTCGACTTTGTTATCATAAAATAAGTAGGCATGCCATCCAAATTCAAGATCAAAACTTTCTACATTCAATATTCCAGTCTTTTTCCTTCCAAACCAATCACTTGTTAGAGTCAAAGCTACTGCATCATAATATAGCTGTAGGTTTGGTAGTTTAAGACCTCCCCTTTCTGGAACATCTTGCATAATTTTCAATTTCACTCTTGGCTTTTTCTCGTTCCAGACAAACTTATTCACTCCAGCTTGCCACACTTTCAATTGTTTATCACTTTTAAGCACCGGAATCATTTGAAACAAAAAAAGAAATCTTGGCAAAATGTTCATCTTAACTGCTGCTATTCTTCCAAGTAGAGACAGTTGCAGTTTTTTCCAAGTCTCCATATCTTTCTGCACCTCTCGCCACAACACCTCATAATTATTTTGAAACAATTTCATATTTGATTCTGCAACCTGGACTCCTAGATATTTTACCCTTGGTACAACCTCAAAACCTGCCCTCCTTTCAAGCTCGTGTTTACGATCTTGTGTCATATTTTTAACTATCATCTTAGTCTTTTTATAATTCAGTCTAAAACCTGAAACTTTACCATAGTCTTGTATAATGTCCTTCATCAGGATTATTGATTCCATTGGCTGTGTTAGGGTAACAACTAGATCGTCTGCAAATGCCTTTATTCTGTAATCCTCTTGCCTTATCGTTATACCTTTCAAGATATTAGAGTCCCGTATTGTATTTAACAAGACTTCTAGTGTTAAATAAATAAAAGTGGGGACAGCGGACATCCCTGTCTTGTTCCTTTTTCAATTTTAAACTCTGTTGTCAAGCTTCCGTTAATAATAATCTGTGCCTTTTGCTCTTGATAAATTGCTGAAATCGCCTGTACAAATTGATCCCCGAAGTTCATCTTTTTTAAAGTCCAATCCACTCTACCAAAGGCCTTCTCTGCGTCCAAGAAAACCAGCACTGCAGGGATCTGTTTGTTCTTCTCAAGATATTCCAATAGATCTATTACTTGCCTTACATTGTCCTTCATGTATCTACCCTCGATAAATCCCGCTTGATCGTCATGAATCACCTTTTGAATTACTGGCATCAACCTGTTGGCTAATACTTTCGCATAAATTTTATAGTCAGAGTTCAAAAGAGATATTGGTCTATAATTCTCCGGTTTTTTAGGACCGGCTTGCTCTTTTGGTATCAAAGATACGTAAGCTGTTGTCCATGATGGGGGTATTTTACCCCCTTGTTGAATATTGCAAAATAGATCTCTAAGTTGTTCCACCATTTCGACTTGCAAAGTTTTATAATAGACTGCAGTCAAGCCATCCGTACCAGGAGCTTTAGCTGTTTTTAATTGTTTAATTGCTACTATTATCTCCTCCTCTGTTATAGGATAATTCATTCTTTCCTTTTGTTGATCAGTAATTTTTATAACTCTTTTATCATCTAGATATTTTTCTATAAGTCCATTCTGCACATCCTCTTTAGCATATAACTTAGTATAATAATCCACAAAAGCTTCTTTAATTAATTTTTGTTGAAAAATTTCTTTCCCTCCAATATCAATACTATCAATAGTCCGTATACTCTGTTTTTTCCTCAATGTATAGGCCAACCATCTGCCCGGTTTATTAGCGTTACAAAATGTATTATGCTTCGCATATTGCAAGTTTGTTGCAACTTGTTCCGCCATAAGCATTTGAAATTGGTCTTTCAGAAGTTTTATAGCACCACATATTCTTTCATCTGTTGGATTTTTAATAAGTAACTGTTCTTTATTCTTTATTTCTGCTTCCAATTCAGATCTTTTCTTTTGTCGAATCAGTCTATGTTTAGAGTTCATATAGATAAGCACCCCTCTCATGTAAGCTTTACTTGCATCCCAGACAATTTCTATTGGGGTGCCTTTATTCAAATTTATTTCAAAAAATTCTTTCAAGTGCTTTTTAAGTTCTATTATATTTTTTTCATATCTGAACAAGTTCTCATTTAATCTCCAAGAGCGTCTCTCAGTCTTGCCTATCTCAATTTCTATCCATACTGGGCTATGGTCAGTCAAAGTTCTTGGAAAAATCTTTGTTCTTTTTGTCTTAACAAGTAAATCATCTGACAACAAAATGAAATCGATCCTAGAGAAGGATCTATGTCTATCTGAAAAAAAAGTATAGTCCAATTCTTTTGGATTGTGTATTCTCCAAATATCTTTTAATTCCAAATCTTCTTTCATATCAAAAAAGGTCTGTGGTAGCCTAATCCTAGACTTCGCCAAACTCTTTTTATCTAATTTGGAGTCAATTACTCCATTCCAGTCTCCCATGATTAAAATAGATCTATAATCCCATTGCAGTATTTTAGTATGTAACATTTTGTAGAAGTGATCCTGTTGTTGATTGGGAGCATAAATTCCAATCAGAAGAATTTGGCCGTTTGTTGTAAATAATTCAATTGCTACAAACCTACCATCTTCATCTGCTTCTATAACTTTAGCCGAAAATTTTTTATTTACATAAATAACCACACCATTCTTTTTTTGCAAAGTTGAAGATATAAAATGCGTTCCTAATTTGGAGTTTATCAAATATTTTTGATCTTGAACTGTAATATGCGTTTCTTGTAGACAAATTATATCATTATTAAATTGTTTCAAATATGCAAATAATTTCTTCCTTTTCTGTGCTGAATTCAACCCATTCACATTCCAAGATAAACACTTAATCGTCATCATTATCTTTCTGGAGCAAAGAGCAGAATAACCGAATGTCTTCCAGAATCTTCGGTCCTGCTCCCCCCATGGCTCCAGTCTCTTGTGTAGTACTCTTAGCTCTCTTTTTATCTTGTCTTTCCTGTTGTTGCTTTTCTTTAAGTTGCTTAGACTTAGCTCGAGTTATACGCTGATCCTTAAATTCAACCATCTGAACCGGATCCAAAATTGGAGAAGATTCCAGCAAAGGCTCATCCAGAAAACCTCCTTCAGCGCCCTGCGTTTCCTCTGATTCCTGCTTAGACTGTTCTTGAAGTTCTTGTTGAAGTTGCTTCTTATCACTCTCCTTAATCTCCAGGACTGTGGATGTACGCGGAGATGGTGTTCTTTCTTTAAAGATAGTAGTGTAAAAATGCTCCGCCTTCTCCACAGTGTTCAAGCGATATCTTTCTCCCTTGTATCTCAAAATTATACCAGTTGGGGCATCCCATCGAAATGGTATCTATTGGTTTTGCAATTCTTTAACAAGAAAGCCAAAGTCCTTTCTGGTTTTCAACATTTTAGGTGGTAACTCTTTATAGACTCCAATTTGTGAGCCCCCCACTTGTACAGAAGTATGAAAGGATTTTTGCAGGATGTCATTCCTTATTGCTCTATCTGTAAAATATATGACCACATCTCTAGGCAGTTGTCTTTGTCTGGCCATCCAAGAATTCACTCTGTAAATTTTATCTATTTTGTAAAAAACC